>NC_142709.1:63216024-63526857 GCF_055471065.1 Atractosteus spatula | reverse complement strand
CACAAAGTCTGATGAACAGAGCCTTTAACACATCTAAAAGTCAGTGTATAGAAAATCGGTATTCCAATTGTTTAATCTATTTATTTAAATGTTTAATCTATGAAGTTTAGAAAACAGCAAAAATGTCTGGAAGCAAAAACAGCTCTGTTTCTTTCAAAAACTTTCTGAATACTTGTTTCTTGTTTCTGATTACTAGTTTTTTTGTTAATCAAGTGTTCAGTACAGTACTGTCTCACTATTAGTATGAATGCTAAATTCTGAGTACAAATGAATCCTCTGAGAACAGTTTTTGCTCTTCAATGATCTGAGCGACATACTGCAGGCCTTATGAGTACTTTCCTCATGTCAAAACATTATTGTCTCATTAACAAGACTGTGGACAGAAAGAACAGCCTGTCACTTCTGTTCTCCGAAAATAAGCATTTTATCAGTACTTGTTCTGAGAGGTGGTAAAGTAAGGCTTTCTGTGAAGAAATGGGGGGAAATTATTCTGTTTAGCTGGATAAATCTCAGTTATGAAAACTATGGCATATTTCATCTTCTTTCTTGGGTGGGGGGGCTGGGAGATTAGGCTAATGCAATCAGTGTGCACAGCTACATTCCAAACTTTATGAACCCGAGTCTCTGGTAGAAGCACCAGGATCAGCACATTCAGCTGAAGCGCATCCCATTTCCAAACAGCTGAAGAGAAGATTGTTTTGTGTGTGTGTGCTTCAGCATGTGTGAAATCCAGCATTGACAAGACATAAATCCAGTTGCTTTTGTAATGTAACTTTTTTTTTCTTTCACATTTCCAATAGAAATTGATTTTCTCAATCAGCTGCAAGACCAGGCCAAGAAAGTGAAAATGAGATCCAGATGGAGCCGGAGGTAGAGCAGTAATTTGCAGCAACTCTGAAACTTTAGGGACAAGTCAACCACTGGAAGTATTTGAAATTCGGCGAGAGATGGGTAGCTGTCGACTGGTAGCCTGTGCAACAGACAAAATAACCCACCTTCCAGAGTTTCCTTTTCTTTCCTTTTCAAGGATCCAACTTTCAGTGATGAGCTGTCCCAGAATAACCTCTTTCAGTTGTAATCGAAAATAATTCTCTATACCCAGAACCCTGTGTTCGTCCATCTATTATCAGAAACCTACTTATTCCTGGTAAAGATCACAGCAACCTGGAGCAAATCCCAGAAACATAGGGCACAAAGCAGGGCTGAATCTAATTATCTATGAGAAAAACTTGTTCCCTTCTGTCTGATCTGTTTGCTTGTAGTATGAACATACCCCTTGGGATGTTTGAGAAGATCATGACCTGTCTAAGGAAGATCTCTGGAGTAAAGGGGAAAACCAAGAGGAGAGCTTGATTTACTCTTTCTTCCAAATTATTGTCATTTCCTTGACAACCCACTTCAGAAGATCCTTTAGAGTCGAAGGGCTAAGCATTGTCTTCTATTCTACGATGCATAGAAGGAGCATGAAGGCTTTAAGGCCAGCTGTCATGTTGTGCTTTACACAAATGTTTTTTCTTTTTTTAACAGAGGGGGGAAAAAAACTAGTCACTTCCTACTGGCTTTGACAAATTAGGATGGGTGATTATTCTTTTTAATGCAGATTATATAATGTATTGAATTAAATACAGTTTATAGTTTTCTACCTACATCACATTGTCAATAAGAACAGGACGGACAGTTTATGATATCTGAAATATTCAGTAGACAAACCTGTGAATAAAGAACAATCACAAGAGCTTCAGAGGCTGTCAGTGTGTTCTCTTCTCTCTCCTCCAGGCAGTGTCTCATTGTAAGTCATTAGTGAATGACCCACTCAGTGCAGTTCCTCAACCAAAGCTGACCCATACACAGGGACATGGGATTATTGATTGTGCAGCCATTAGCTAATCATGTGGAGAAATTTACAAGCCTTTTAACTTCAGCTCCGGGGTGACAGCGAGGCCATGATCGATGTCCCATACCTATAAAAGCACCCTTGATGATCTACCTGCTCTTCAGTTCAACTCCTGGGCTTTTGTTAACATATTTGAAATTTCATAGCATCTGTCTTTTATTTCCCTGCTCTTGGTGGGATGGCTATGGGGTGATTCTGTCTGTGATGGGCCTCAATGAATGCCAGTTGTTCTTGAGGGCTGGCAGAACGGTTCCCCCCACCGTCTCCTACACAGGGCAGCTGTGTCATTACTCCTGCTCCTGTGTGAAGGGGCTCCCTGTGGGACAGGGTCCGGACTACACTCTCTCGGTGAAGCTGCTCCACACAACAGCCCGCATCTGGAGGGGCGGGGCATTACATACAGCATTGCACCCAAACCACAACAGGAATGGGGATAAACAAGAACACACGTCTAAAATATTTGCATGCTTTTACCAAATAAGTTCCCCCCCCAACACCATCCCCTTCTGTGAACTCGACTGAATTCATGCCGAGGCGGCTTCGCGGTAAACTTGATAACCATTTTTTAGTAGCTGCGATAAGGTATAAGAAACAAGATGATTATTATATTTCGATGATAATTTAAAGATGATATAATATGATAATAAAGTTAACAAGTTAGTGAATTTTAAAAATATATATATTTTAATGACTTACAGGCTACTGAATAATACATTTACGTTTTATTTTTTAAATAGTTAATCTGTTCTGTCTATTTATAAATAGCTTTGTACTTTTTAGTTTAATACTTTTTATTCGGGGAGTAACGCGCTGCAAGTTGCATGAATCTATAAGTGAACTGCTCACTCGGGTACGTGTTCCCACTCCCCCCTGTCGAACGCAGCGGAACAGTACGCAGTTGCGGGACATTTGTAGATCTGTTGCAGTGAGTGTAGCTTTAAATACGAGTTCCCCAGTGTCAAACTAATTATAGAGGAAGCCAATAATCTCAGCTGCTCTTTTTCAAACACTTTCAGAACAGGGAGAGGGAGAGCGAGGGAGCAAGGAAGCATGTCAGCAGCGAAGCAAGCGGACTCTTGAAAGTAACAGAAACTGGACTGTGAAGAAGTTCAGTCTTTGATTTAGACCCGTCTTGCTTTTTTTCCCCACTGTGCGCTCAACCTGTCTCAAGTCAAGAATGTGAGAATCTTTCGGAGACATCGTTGCGTATCCGTGACTTATTCAGTTACTGTACACACGTTTGTTTTATTTTTTATTTTTTTACAAAAACAGCGTCTCAGCGTAAAACAGGTTAAAAGGGGGGGAATTCACTACACGATTACCTGGATTTTTTGTGGATTGAGATGGTGCAATGTCCCGAGGAATATTCTCACGTGTTGTTTTTTGGTGGATTTTGGTGGCAGTGGCCCTGCTGACCGAAGTCTCTTCTTTAAGGACACCCAGCTGCCATGAAGTGAAAACAGCCTTTCAGCTTCGCCACATCGGCCCCTTGAAATGGGTACCCGAAACCCCCGGAACAGGTCAGAGTACACCAAATGACCAATTAAGATTTTTGCATCTTATGTTTGCTTCAGCGCGCTAAACGCGCACTGCTTAGGTTACTCGGTATCAGACACCTGCACGTTTCTAGGTTTCCTCTGTTGTAGTACATTTTCCAATCCCTCCCATAACAAATTTGTAGTTATCGTATTGCGTGATTCTCCAACTTTGCTCATTTTCTCTCTGGGCTGCAACGTTTGCGATTTTTGGAGAACACAGTAGCTGTTTAAAACGAAAGGGGAAAGCAGCCTTAATCATTTAAAAACGGTGTAGTTGGTAGAACTTCATTATTATCGATGACAGCGGCTGTCTCAAAAACAGAATACCAATATTAGTAAAAATCAATGCATTCCAATGCAGCACTTGTTTTTATATGTTTTTGTATAATGTATTTGTAATTAATAACAAAGACACCCCGCAGGAGGACATTATTCACCCGGATACGTAATTTTGTACGCACAAGAGTCTTACAATATTTTCAAGAAGATAAACTTGTATCCACAGCGTAGAACATCACCTAGAGCCTTACTCTTTATTAACCGCCTGTCCTCTTTGGTGCCGTGAAATGTCAGTTCAGTTTTGAAAACTACCGTGGCAGATCATGACAGTGGCTCTGCCGACCTGAAATAAGACTCAGCGACGAAAAGCGAGCCGCTGTTAAGTTAGAAGACATTCCCCCATTGACCTCCTCAATTTTGCTATCCGTCTCAGACGAATATGCACTTTTTCATTCTAGAAAATACGGCAGAGTTGGAGGTAAATTAGAAAATTGAAGAGGCTGGTGCTGGAAGCGTATTAGAATAACCTGTATTTAATGTTCATGGAACCAATTTTTAAACTTACACTTGAACGATCCAGTAAGGGCAGACTGAAGTGAACATAAAAATATTTCGATGTGGTCACATTAAGATATCATAATACTGGAAAACAGTTTTCAGCCAAATTCCAGAAGCGCCCTGTGTCGTGTTTCTTATGTGGGAGGAAGGAAAATATTAATTCACTTTTGTGTAATACTGATATATGACATGGAAACTATGGGAAAATAAGAGCTAAATAAAAAGGGGATATTACCAATCACGTCAGATACAGTAATTGCAGGAACTGTGTGGTTGAATCAGTCTAAGAAGTCGAGTTGCTATGCTCAATTAGAGCAGAATACAATTGCTGTTGTGTCTTTAATGATCAGCAGAAAAGGGATACAACATAGAGATGTAAATCTAAAGATGATTTTTTTCTGTGAAACATTTTGTATTGACATGTGGTTTTGTTGCTTTATTCTCATTTGCAGCAGCCATATGCCTCTGCTTAACCCCCAAATGTTAAACTGGAACTCAGCATGAAAACAGTTTTGGATACAGTCAGCAGTAAACTGCCAGGAACATAGTTAACTTGTCTAGAGAGAGTATGATGTGCTGGTCTTACAGTGCCCAGCGCTTACAGTTTGGCAGGGTATGATGAAAAATATTAGCCTACGCCTGCAGTTGTCTTGTCAGCATTTATCTGCAAGTATTGCCTTGGTCCCTGCTAACATTCAAGACTGCAGAGATGCTGGGGGAGAAAGAGTGAAACAAATAAACTGGTGAAGTTAAAAACGGAAGATCAGACAATGAAAACCAGAGGACTCGGGGGCCTCTGAGGACTGACATCTAAAGCCATTTCTTTAACGTAGAATAGTTTGGCTGCCTCTTCAAGCTGCAGGAGAACACCGCAATCGAGTTCAGTCAACGTTCGGAAGCTGCCCGAGTTCTGGTCAGCGTGCTCTGTCCAGAGAGGTGTCCGTGTGGACAAACCACTGCTTCAGACAAGATGGCAGCTTGTCAGCTGGGAGCTCCAGCCCAGGGCTGCGCGCTGTGTAAGAATGTAAAGTGTATTGAATAATGAACATCACTGCACGGAGCCAGAGAAGCCTGGAATGAGACCAGGTAACCTTAGACATTGCCCAGTTGAGCATCTGTACCAGTCGGCGAGTTGAGAATCCTCCTTCTCACTGCTGCACATGCTGAGCAGACAAGCTTGTGGCTGATACCCATCCAACAGAGTAATCGTCTGGAGACCCCTGGAGATCAGTCCTGCAGACAGCTAATTTATCATTACAACACAGTTTTTCCTTGTTTGTTTCCTTTATGCAGTGGCCAAAGAGTTGTTTAATCATGTTCTTTAAAGTACAGGCTTGAAGACGGGCCGGGGGTGGGTTGGGGGGGGGGGGGGCTTAATTTTGCAATGATTTCAGATCAAATGCCAAGCAAAGCAGTGTCTCATTCTGAGCACAGAAATAAAAGTCCGCTCAAAAGTCACGTCGAACTTTGCTGATCTGCGGGCTGAGGGGCGAGGGAGAATGCAGACGCAGAAAAGGCTTTGCTCAACTGTATTTGCATTATTCAGGACCAGAAGGGTGGGTCATCAGGCTTGACATTTTCCAGCAATTCGGCCAAGGACTGGCGCTGGCCTGTGACACACATTATTATAGTCTAAAGGAAAAGCAAAAGAAAAAAGACTTTCTCCATTTATTTTCTTAAATGGTAGTCTATTGCCTTGTATCCTGCTTGCTTAAATGTTTTACATAGAAGGGGTACATTAACAGTGTAATAACTGTATTATTTGTAACGTGGATGATGAATGCTAGTTTAATGCTACCAGCTCATCAAACTCTCCTCTGATTTGCCCAATTAGCTGAATGTAGTGTGATGCAGTGCACGTGTGTGGTATAACAAATTGCAGGCTCTTGTAAATGTGATAGGAAATCCATTTATAACGAAGAACCTGAAAAGGGTAGGAATTCTATTAATGTCATGTTTGCAAGATTGCAAACTATTTTTAAATGCTTCACACAATGAGCTCCTGGAAGTTTTCCTTGGCTTCTTCTGTCCACTTCTCCTCCAAGTGCGTCCCATTAATAGTTTGTACCATGGCCAATAAGTACATTGACAAAGCATAAGAATCAATGAACAATCAGTCAGTAACTTGCTTATGCTGTTATTATTTTGTAAAGGTCTGGCTTCTTTGGTTCTGTCCTGCCTAGCCAAACATGCCATCTAGAAATTAAATGCTGCTGTTTTGTGTTTGAATTTGTTAGTTTCATTATATCTATTCCATTCCCATTTATTATCTTATCTCAAGTCTAACTGTGGGATCCATCAAGGCTAGTTTATTCAAAAACACACTTCCAACGTCAAATTTGGAGATTTCTGTGAAAAGGGTGTTTTAAATAATGGCACTTGACAACTTCACTTTGTAGTCATGTATACTGTATAAACAGCATCCTAATTGTGCAGATTCCTTTCTGAGGGGCTTCCACAGCTTCACAGGGAAGATGCACTAAAGCATTATGTACTGAATTGAACATATGGATGCCTTTTGAAGTTTTGTGCGGTTGCTTGTGCTCTTTAATACTGCTGTGCTCTGAATGCTCTCCCTAGAGTGGTGTGACATGGTGATGTGAGCATGACACCGCTTCATGGGACTACATAAAAAGCACCTTATGGGTGTGCTGTAGTGTGTTTGTAGTGTGCAGGCCAAGTGAAGCTTCCACGTGTGTGGAGGTCCAGGCTCTTGCAAAGTGTGCTCCCATGTCCCCACATCCTCCCCACTTCACCCGTTTCAGCCTGCGGTCCCTCGTCTGTCTGGATTTCCCTCTGCTCTCGCTAGTGTAATCCCCTCTCGAGGAATCCGCTTAGGTGTCTGGGGTTTCTTTACGATAGTGTTATCATTGGTGTTCAGAAGGGATGTGATTGAGTGCATGTAGGTGTGTTTCATGTTCAAACCCAGGGGAAACAGCCAAAACCCTTTCCTTTGCCTATAAATTGTTACAAGACAAAAAGTGCCAAGTGCCACCCTTGGGTAACTTGTAGTTGAATCTTATTACATCTTCAGTTTCAAGAGAATCCCTTGTTTCTTCCAACACTTAGAAAATTAACTCCTCAATGTGCCGCTCTGATATACTGTAGAGTGACGTCCAGATTTTTGCACATAAAGTAAAATCTGTGCTCAGTTGAGTGCTTTAATAGTGAACATTGTATGAGAGGGAAAGGTAGGCTCCTCTTGGCTCCTTCAGGCAGATGGATGTCAGTGCCCAGGGAGTGGGCAGACCATTCCCGCCTTGTAATTACCTTTCTCCTCAGGAAGCCAGAAAACCACAGTCTTGCTCTGCTGGCTATTAACCTGTGCTGAAAATGTATTCAACCTGGCAAGTGTGAGGTGAAAAAGAATCCATGTATGACCTGAGGTTAAAAAAAAAACTGTGTATGGTGCATACATTTACAAAGTCTGTTTATTCAAGAATGTAATTTCTAAATGGGACAAAAATGAGTGATAATCCTGTGATTCGGTATCGCGTAGGGTGTGTGGGTCCCTGAAATATTCCAACAAGTAAAAAACACACTATAAATGTGAGTCCCATGTTACATATTGCATTCATTTAGGTCCAGATTAATGGATGAAGTTTAATTGCACTACACGTCGTTTTCTTAAAAGTCAGTTTTCTTCCTGTGTAAATGTCTGCTAACAATGGAAGCTAAACAGAAAATGTTGAAGTGCAAACTGTGTCATGACTGTATATATTTTGTAAAGAGACATTAGAATTAGAATACAGAAATTGCATGTGTCACCAATTAAACTAGAAATGTTTCCTACCTGCGTGAAAGTCAACAAAAGAAACCTTAAGTTAACAATTGTTTGGTAACTAATGTTTTTTTCAGAACTTATAGGCTTGTTAACAGCCTGCTGTGTTTTAATTCAGTCCAGTCAGAGGATTTAGAGAGATTGCTCTGCCTTGTCTTTAGAATCAATTGCAAATCACATTAAGACATAAATAAGTGAGTTATACTACCACTTTAATTAAAAAAGGAGACTACTTATTTCTCCCTTAGGGAAGTATGTGATTTGGGACCATTAGTACAATTCCTGTACATTTAATGAAAAACTGTGAGAGTGATTTTACAGAGTAGAATTTACTACTATTCAGAATCTAATTAAACATTTTGAGAGATAAATCTGGTAAGAAAACGCAAACATGAAAAAGAGAACTAAAATTGACAAAGTTTTTGATGTTTTAAGGGTTTTACTTTTCATTAAAAAGTGAAAGAGATGTGGGTCATGTTTCAGTTCATTAATAATTTGGTAAAAGCTTGACTTTGCATACCATAAATATTCTCCGAAGTGATGCTATTCCAAATCAAAACAGATTCTTGAACTAAGCATGGGTTTTATGTAATAAAAAAATCAAACTCTTTTTTAGTTAAACCCAAAAAATTATTTATTTTCACAAAATAAATAAAAACAAAAAAAATCATACATGCATAGATTTATTACAGCAAAGCTAAATTCCACATTTTATCATAGATGTTTATACCTGTTGTAGCCCAATAGTGAAACTGCCCAGGTAATGACCGCTGTTGAGAGTATATGGTTACATGACCTTAATCCATCTTGTAATATAACTCCATGTAATGCTCTGATTGTTCGTCTTGTCAGCCCACATCGATTTCGTTATAATTTTCTCTTCGTTCCAGTCTAGCTGGGCCGAGGTGAACTGTGGCTAGAGTCCCTGTGTGTTATTTTCATTTCAGAGATAGCACTGAGCACGGAGCCTGAGAGAGCAGGAACAGAGGTCAGCTATGACTTCATTCTAAAGAGACGAACACAGCTGGTACTCATGCACAATCTTGTTGGCTAATTAAGCGACAGCAATGCAACGCTAAGACAGGCCGAGGGAGCAGGCCTGAAGTCTTCAGGGACTGATATGGAAAGGGAGGCACAAGTTACTTTGACTACGGGGACCTGCAGTGCTCAAGTTTCATTGCTAGCAATATTTATCTAGTGAAAGTCAGGGCTGGGTTGCAGACTGCTGGCGTCCAACACTGCACTTTCATAATTTACTTGTTGGTATAATATAGTGCTAGAAAAACGCCTTATCAGCAGAACGTGTGGAGAAAGAGTTCCAAAAGCCTTTGGATTCGTACCTTGTTTAGTCAACAAGTTCCATGAAGACTTTTACACACACTGTGCATCTTAGGTGATAAGAACTGTCCACTGGCACACAGCTCACTGTGAAAAATGGTTGTGAAGTGGAGGAGGTAAGGTACAGTGGTTAATAGAGGTGGCTAGTGAAACCCACGACTTCCTGCTTCCACACCTGAGGCTGTGTGTGTGAAGGGGTGGGGTGCTGAGTGCTGTCGAGTCGGTATCGACTCATGGCAACCCTATGGATAGTTCCCCCATCACTATCCATAGAGTTTTCGTGGCAAGATATGGAAGTAAATTGCCAGGCCTTTCTTCCTCACAGATAGTGCTAGGTTTGTTGCTGTTGCCATGGAAACATGATCCTCCACTGCCAACACTGCCCCATACTGCTGCTGCCCAGTATGGGTTATTAGAGAACCTTGTGCCCAACATGGGACATGAACCCACTACCCTGAGATTATGAGTCTCATGCTCTACCAACAGAGCTAGTCAGGGCACGCGTGTGTGTGAAGGCTTGGTTCTAATTCCTGTTCTCCATCTTATCCTTCCAGTCATGGACCTGCAGGTCTGCAAGCACGGCGGGCCCACCTGCTGCACACGCAAGATGGAGGAGAGCTACCAAGCAGCGGTGCGAAGAGAGGCCCTGCAGCACATCCGCTCTTACAGCTTTGAGCTCAAGTACCTCATCATGGGCCATGCCACCACCCTGCAAGGTAACGATGTCAGAGGATGGGGCAGTTTAGTTTGGGTAAATAGCATAAATGAGCTGGCCAGGCTCCAGAGACCCCAAACAGACTTATTCATTCCCTCAGAAATGTTTGGGCAGATGGCCCCCTTTTCTTTCAGCAAACTTCAGTTCCTCAGGTTGACTATTTTCTCGTATCGTTTATTCCAACTCGTCCTACTGTCGTTGCTTACATGATTCTATGATTGCCTTGTTGAAGCTCCTTGAATCCTTTAAAGCATATGCATTTCTGATTATTTAAAGCTATGTAACAGGTTAATATGTCTATATGTCTGAATCCTTGCAATGAAGACACTTAAAGTTTGTTGAAGTGTATTTCTTCTAAAAGTCTTTTCTTGTTCTTAATGGAGTAGCTCTTCACCACCCACGCATCCTCCATTTAACTAACCGCATTCTAGTGCTGTCCACCTCTCCTGTGTTTGAAAGGTGTGTAATTTTGTGTATGCCTTGCATAGGCAACATTGCTGTGCCTTGCACGTTTATAAAAAGTAATTCACTCTGAATCAGCTGTAGTGTTCGAAACCCACCTATCAGAAGTCCCTGAACTGAAAATGAGTAGTTTTGGATCATACTCACTTTTTATTTTCCTGTCTTGTATTTTTGGGATGTTCAGTTAATTGTGGGTTATAAAAGAATAATGAACAGTGCTCTTGGTCAGTCTACATATGAATGTGAAAGCAGCTTTTACATCTTTATCCTGCCATTACATTGTGAATTGGTGCTGTTATCATTTACAAGCAGGATGCGACGCCCATGAGGCATATATTTAATTGAATCCAGCACCTTGTTGGACCAAAAGGAAAGGCCGTTAAATAATGAAACAATCAAGTCCATGCCTAAAACAGGAGCAGGCCCCCTCTGGGCCTGTCTACTCCTTCTTACTGCCAAAAACAAAATGTTAGTCACAGCTCTGAGCTTACAGGGAAACTCTGACTCAAATCTGGTTTGTTTTTTTCCTAACATCAGTTTATCAATTGATTTTGTTCCTATCAATTCTTTTTTATTTTGAGTACAAAATGGATGTACAGCACGTGCATTTTTTTGGACTGAATAAAGCTTTTTCCTCTGGAGTTTGTAGCAGGCTGGGAGGGATGCAGAGCACATAAAAGATGGTACACTTTTCCATACATTGACCTGTGCAGTGGAGGTTGTATTGGTTGCTATGGGAACAGTCACCAGGCCAGACAGTAAAAGAAGGGGACAGGTTTCTTCAGCTCTTGGGGGAATGCTAATATGCTTTGAATTAACTAAATTCAGCAGCCTCCTAAATGCAGTTTTAGAAAAGAAGTGTGATTGAAAACAATCATTACGTAAAAAAAAACATCTAATATAAGTCATTTTGTGTAAGCTGCTTCATTTTAATTTGACTTTTAAGCCTTATTTAGTAGTTTTATGTGTAAAAGTTACTGAGTTACAGGGCCACATTTTTACACATTAAATTACTGGATAAGATTAGGTTACACATATCAGCGTTTGTAATTAAGTGGTGTTTAATATGACACCCTTAGTTTATGATTAGTTTGTGGGTGACATGCTTGCCAGCGTGGTCTGGGAAAACCTGGTATTTAGGATCTGATCCTATCTCTGGGGCCTTCAACAATGTGTAGGATACAGATGCATCCCTATTTGACATGTAGAATTACTGAACAATGTAGCACTTTATTATGGATGAATATTTAAGTCATTGATTATCCAAAGAGTCTTAGGTAAATTATTACTAACACTCTCAAGGATATAATAGCAGTCATTGTGTGGCTGCATTCCTTCTTGCATTTTGTTATTTTCAGAGTGAGCAGCTCAGTCACTGCTCTACAGATTGATTAACCATCCAATCGAAGTGATTCAGGATCTTAGTTAATCTGGATCATACTGTAGTTTTTGTGATTCAGGAGAAACTGCAGTTGGGTACATTAATAGGAGTGGCCAGTGTAATAGGAGTGGCCAATCTAATAAACTTAGATACCCAGTTTAGTTTTTGAACTGGTATTTCTAAATTCCTGTGAAATTGGGTTTTTCTGATTTTAAAGAAGTCAGGATGTGTGGTATGTTGTGTGTTCCAAACCAGTTTACTTAAAAATGCAACGTCGTGGCATAAAAATATTGCCCCAGTGTAAAGGAGTTTCAAACAAAAAACTTTATTTTCTTGTACTGCAGATATTGCCTTGTCCAGTTTGTCTAACGCTATTTGGGAGAAAAAGAAAGCAAATGAATGTGGAAAGTACAAGACTATAGATTGCTGTGCACTGCAACATATTAAAGATGTCACTTTTGAAGGGTCCATATGTTATAATTTAACATTAATTAAAGTGACTAGATTCTTTCCAAACCTGCTGTGTTTGCTTTGACTGTGTCCTTTCTTAAAGCATGGTGCACATTGAAACCAGGTGCTAATATGCTGTAGTAAAGGCAGATCCACTTTCCAGACGTTCCTGAAAATATACTTTACAAGCCAGCTTTACAAGAGGCATAGTGTTACTGTCTGGAGTTATCAGTCTACAGAAGTGTAGTGAACAGGAGTTTAGAAAGAAGAGACTCTGCAAAAGGACATTGCCCACCCTCCATTTTGTTTGCATTTTGGGAATCAACAAAATGACTAACAACCAAGCGAAAAAGAAAAAGAGAAAAAACTTTACATTCACGTAGCCTTGGAGATACTTTAACATTTGAATTAGCTGCTGTGATGAGATATTTCAAGGGAAAGAAAAGCTGAGTTGTGAGTTGTCCACTTACATTCAGATTCCTTTGGGCAAGTTCTGTAAAGGAGTTGGTGGGACAGCTCTGAACGAAAAGACAAATTTAGTTCTTTCAGTGTATTATTTGCATTTGAAAGACGACAGATGTCAGTGATGTGAATTCTGGTGGCTGTGAAGTACTGGTAGACACTACCATCCTTAAAGATACTGATTTAATCTATTTTTGATTTTTATGGTCAATTTGTTTATTTGAAATTTTTAGAGCTTCCAATACAGTCTGTCTCCCAGTTTCTATCAAATCTAATTTTCCAATTGTACTGCAGCCTTGTGGAATACAGCCATCTGCAACATACCTAAATGTGTTGTTTAGACATCAACCATCTCCACCATAATCAAATAGACCTACCACTGCAACATCCAAATTATAAATGGTTTTGAATGCTCTGAAATACGTTATCCTGGGGCTCCTTAGTAGCTCCAACAGTAAAGCCCTACCATTTATGATCTGTGTTGTTCAAGCTTGGGTCATGTCATCAGTGAACAGTTACCAGGTTACCACAGGTGGCAGAACACAGTGTGTCTGGGAATATTTTGTCTTTAGTCAGTGATATTGAGACCTGTAAGGTCTCTGTGAGTGTACATTGACATCAGTGAGAGACCCAGAATTCCTCTAATCTGTACTCTCCTATAAGGAAATCTGTAGTTCTCAGTGTGTTGATGTTATTATTATTATTCATAATTATATATTATTCAGCTAGCCCACATATCCTTTATTTATCACTGTGTAATTCACCATCGGACAATTCAGAAGATTGTTGTTCATCAGGAGAACTCTGTTGCTGTTTCCTATAGGATGAAGAAGTGAGCCACAGAGCATGTCCAGTACTTACTAGCTCTGTTCATATTTCAAGACAAAACCAGGTGTTCTTTCCACTTTGGCATCGGATTATGAGCGTCAAGAATTATGGGCTCCTTAACCATGAGCGATGGAGAAATCCCTATTGATTATTTCACCATGACCGATGGAGAAATCCCTATTGATTATTCATATTCTCTAGAAAAAACAAAACTCTGCCCAGGTTGTGCAGTGCCATCTTTTTTTGCAGATACTGCCTGACCTCTGCAATTCAGGGTTGTTTATACTGTGGCAGCATGCTCCGAGCACACACAAGAAAGGATTTCTGGTGCCCCGTGGCCCACTCCCTTTGGTTAGCCACAGGCCCGTATAGGCTCCATGGGCCCTGGACCAATCCCACCACATGCGGCCTGAGAATTCTTCCAGAGCGAAAGACAATGAACTGGTACTCCCTCGCCAGCAACCACTTCCCCTCCAGTTTCCTAGTGCGGCTGAAGAGGCGTGACAGCCTCTCAGGGCACCTAGCCACGGGTTCCTGGAGCGCTGGCTATCAGCAGCTGTCTGCTCCTGCTCGGCCGCTGCCCTCACCCCTGGCAGCCGCTGTTTTCCTGGAGGCCGAGCCGCGTGCGAGCCATTGTGAGTTAGCTGCGGGGTCTGTTCATGCAAAAAGATCTACACGGCTGTTCTCATGTAACCTATGTGAAGAATAGATGACGAAAGTCAAGTGAAGGGGCTGTGTCCGTTTGCAAGTGGAAGGAAAAAAAATAGAGGTTAATTTCATGCCGAAAAGCAAAAAAAAAAAACAACCCAACATTTCAGCAGTGGAACCTTCATAACCCTGAGAATGAATATGTAGACCACAGAGGAACTGATCTGATTGACTTATCCAGACATGACAAGAGTTCAGTCACAGCTGCATTTTGTCTATTTACAGTTTTTTAAATACCAGGGACTGTTTTTTGGGATATGGATACAGTAGGTGCCTGACACGCCCTTGGAAGGTTGCCCTGTACTGTAGAGTCCTTCCAGTTGGTGAAAGTTAAATTGAATTGACGCCTAGGGTGGTTTTATTATTGATCCTTTTCAGGTGTCCTTATGGCATTTATTTTTCCAGTGGTTAGCCGGCCTTTGTCTTTTCTGAGATAAAGCAGGCCACAAACTATTCATCATTGACTCCCTCTGCTGCCCAATATTGAGGAGTGTTCCAGCTCTAGTCTGCATCCTCTGAAAAGAGCATTGTAATCAAACCTGCACTGCTTTAGTGTGAGATCCCTGTGCTTTTACAGATGTGTATGTTTTGTTTGCACTTGTGTGTATTTTAATAGAGCTGCACCCTGTGATGCTCTGTAACGAGGGAAGAGGAACTGTAGAAAACTAAAATAAACGTAATTCTGTAACACTGAAAGAGACAATTATCAAAAGATTTTTTGCCGGACCTAGGTCTAGCTCAGTTTTCGTAAAATGATTTCAAAACTGAGTGCTTCAATTTATGGCTGGAGTATTTTAAAAGAATTTAATGTGCATTTTTGAAAGCCAGACAAAATGTCAAATGCTTTCCAATGTAGTCTGAAAAGACCACTGAATGACAGTAACTGCATTCTTTACTATAGCTAATTAGCTAATTATATATATTCAGTATGAAAATATCCTCTGGTTAATGCTGGGTCTAGTATTACTTATGTCTTGTAAAAAATCATTAAGGGAGGGAGTGAAGGATGAAGTAAACAGGCAGACAGCATAGTCAGTAAACAGTACTGGCGTGAATTTAATTGTGGCAAAGGACTGCACCATATTTGGCTAATTGTGAGTGAACATCCGCTGTAGAACTGGTGACATAACCAGTTTTGGCTTTATCCTAGTCTGAGCTTTTCCAGATTAAGAGAGCATTAGGGAGGTTTCAGAAAGGAGCCTTGTCAATTAGGGTCATCTGGCCAATCTGGAGTAATCGCACCTGACATCCCGCCTCTAACTTCCTAAGAGCAACTGAGCAGATGGCCTGTGTGTGATGCCTGTGGCTTGTGCCATCTCATAATCTGGGACCCACTGGGGCTTTGCTGTTGCTCCAGAGTGATCTGAAAATCTGTCTAGTCTGATTCCACG
Source organism: Atractosteus spatula (assembly GCF_055471065.1). NCBI lineage: Eukaryota > Metazoa > Chordata > Actinopteri > Semionotiformes > Lepisosteidae > Atractosteus > Atractosteus spatula. The sequence continues at coordinate 63,511,072 of NC_142709.1, read as the reverse complement.
TGCTGTTAAAAAAAACAAAACAAAACAAAACAAAAATCTTTTTGGCCTAATTAGATTTTTAATCTAATGGATGCATTCTGTATCCAGTCCAGTATACAGTTACTTTTAGTGGCTCAGTGAATAGGGAGAACAAGGGTATAAAGGAGAAATTGTGCTTTACTCACACAACTGCTGTTAGAATTCCTAATGGTGTGAAATACAGTGCAATTCATCTGCTCTGGTTTAAAGAGAGTGCTAGGTTATAATGTAGCTTCAATGAGCATCAGTGGTATCCAATGATTAACTAAAGCTCTGAATGCTGATAAGGTACTTTGCTTTTGTTTTTCAGCCCATCTGTTAGAGTAACACTAAATGTGAGAAAGCACTGTAGTAATAACAAAGCAGAAGAGAAAATATTTGAAATATAAAGGGAGACCTTTAAGATTATTTTTAATGGAGAGAGCACTTTAGAGGTGAACAGGGATGTGCACACAGGTGCAAACTTGAATAAACATTTGTTAAAGATCAGTAGAAAGATATTTAAACACATGATTATCGTGCAATAATTACCCACACTGACACTGAAACTACATTTAAATAGACCATAGAAACACTGTCCTGCACTGAAGTGAGTATAAAGAGACAGGCTGACTGGAAGAGGAGCCTGTTTCTGCTGCAGAAATGGATAGGTAAATATTATCCTGCCAGTACAGTACAGAGTGCTAATGAAAATGGAGTGATATCGAGCTCGCCATTAAAAATAGAAAGAGAGACTCCTTGGTGGCGAGGGGCTGGGTGAAGGGGGTCACTGGTAGAGCAGTGGATGGAGGTAGGACACATGGAGCTCATTACACATGTTCTAATTTGGCTGTGACAGGCCGTGGCCGGCTCTGTCTGGGCTGTGTGTGGAGCGGGTCTGTTTTTTCAGTCAGCTGTCGCACACAGGGCTGGTTTCCCTTGCCCCCTTCGCCGTTGCCAGCAGAACGCAGTCGCAGCAGACCCTGGCATCTCATGAAAAGCTCAGTAATCCCTCCTGCTACCTGATGCCCGTGCGTTTGGTTCTGTTGCTAGGACCCCCCCTCAAACACAGGGGAAGCTCGTTATAGTAGCAGGGTTTTGGACGGAAGCACATCTAAAGTCTGGGTCCAGGTTCTCCTCACTCCTATTAGAGCCCAGTACAGAGGTAACAAAGGGAGCCGTGGAGAAAGTGAACCCTCAAGTCAACCAACTCTGACCCCAAAAGTTCTCTCATGGTTGATTACTAAATAATATACCTTATTTTCCAAAATATTGCTATATTATTTTTAATTTTTATTAATTCTGTTGACATTTGTTATGTAAAATTAATAATACTTTGTCTTTATATACAATTGACCCTCAGGCCTAACTGAAAAGCCATTCTGCCGCACAAGTAGAAAGCTGTGACATTTAGAGGTAGGGCATATTATACTGTTGAAGAATATAATTTCATTTATGCGCACTTTTCAAGAAAGAGATGTAGATCAGCGTACATCTAATGCACTTTACAGGAGTAAATAGAAAGAGGAAAAAAAGTCCCAGTAAACCAACCGTGCAAAACATTTAAATGACATATTAAGAACTGGGATGAAAATATACATCTTTAAGCGAGTTTTAAAAATGATTCTCTAATGGATTTTGTCAGATATCTCACAGTGAAAAGCAGCGCAAGGCAAAGTATGGAGCACCATGGTGCTGGATTAGCAGGAGTGCTTGTGTAAAGAGCACGCAGCGGTGATGTCTGTGCAGTGTTGGTGGTAACAGTTTGTAGATTCCAAGGCAAGGAAGTGGGCAGTTGGATCTACAGCTGTTGTCTGAACAGAAACACACAGGCAAGGCAACTAGTAGGTGGTCAATGATAGCCCGGCCCTGATGAGTACAGGTGCCTGACTGCATCACATGGGAGGGAGGAGAAAGATTGGATCAGCAGGGACCCACAAAGGGACAGCAGATGACGCTGAGTGAAAATTGTTGATGAATGTGAATTATAAAGCCTGCTGTAGGTTTGCTTTCTAACATGCCCTTGTGCTAGTTGGCTTTTTGATGTTTTAAAGAAAAGAAATGAGTGAAATGGATTTGTACACATGTTTAGAACAGTGATTATAATGTATGCTTTCCTCCTGCGGTATTAGTTTTGGAAGACAAAGAACAATTCAGGCTGAAATTATACTGACAGAATTTTTTTTAATAAGCTTTATCTGTGCAGCCTGTTTAAGTCAATGCAGAACTCTCTGACGTCTGGTCATAATGTTAAAGCTGTGTTTTAAATTACACCCAGCTGGCACTCAGGCTATGGTGATTTCATCACATCTAGCCCAAATGGCACCGTGTTGACATAGGGTAGTGTTACACTCAACAGTCTGGCCCCCACCCTCTGCATCACTCTGTCTTATGGTACAAATTGGAGAGACAAAATCTCAATGACCATTGTACTTTTAAATATTCAATGTTTATTAATAGACATACCCATTTATCTGTTAACATGTTAGCTGAGTGCATTAAGAACTGCAGGTGTTGCTTTTTAAAATCTACAGATGATGCTGTAATTGGGAAAGCTTTAATACAGTGTAAATAGTGTTTTTTTTAAGTTTAATTGTGAGCCATCTGCATCTGACCCTCTGGGATCACACTTGGAGCTAGGAACGGCACGAGGTTGACCTCTAAAAATTCATCAGGATCAGGAAAAATGCCAAACTTATTGCCAAATGATAAGTCAGCCGTTCATTGTGATATAGCTTTTAAAGTTCTGTTTCTGCATTTTGCTTTTCTGTGGACTGTTGCATTACCTATAACTCTGATTGGTCAAGTGGTCCATCCTTCCCCAGTGAGTGACTGTTGAGGAAATCCTAATTATTCAGTCACTCATTAAACATGGTCATTCTTTAATTAGCGACGAGTGTTTCTCATGAACACAGTATACTGTACCTTGGGTGTTGTAAAATGCATAACCTCATGTGACAGATGTTTGAGGCTCTTTCACGTGTGTGACCTACTAGACGGCCGTCAAGCCATTTGTTTTCTCCTTCTTTATTATGAGAACAGCTGTCCTCCTGGCTTCCCACACTTCCTGCATTGTCCCAGGCAGGACTACTGGGACAGTTCAGTTCAGTTGTCTTCCCCTGTTTTGCTTTGACCATTTGTCCAATTCCAGCTGACAGAAAGTACTTTTCATGTCAAACTCGTGCACGTTTTCCTTTCTGAAAAACATTGAGCTAAAACTATTCTTTTAAATTATTTCTGTTTAGCCTAATTAAATTGGTGACTTTTCTTGACTTTATCTGTCATTGCTGGTCCAAGTGACCTTTCTTTTCCATGGTCTGATGAATGATGTAGTACAATACCGGATTGTATTGGCCTTTGAAAACACAAACCAAGCCCTTGCCATTTCCTTGCTTCTTCGCCTGCTATATTCTGTTTTTTATTAACACATAACTGTAGTGATTTATTTGATGACACAACAGTGAACAGTAAACATTAGTAAACAAACTGTAAAAGTAGAAGTAAATACAAGGTTTACAAGGTGATGGGAAATTAATAACAGAAGACGATGAAGAAACAAAAAAACATGCTAAATGACTGTTTCACACAAGTTTTTAAAATAAAAGACATCAATTAAAGGTTCATTTTTGTAGAAGGAACTTCTTCAGTACTAGAGACTTTTAGTTTAACATTGTTTGGGTGGCTTAAAGCTCAAATATTGCTGGGGCTGTGGTATTGTCCCAGTCATGTATAAGGAAATAAAGGTTATTCATAGACTCTTAGCTACAATATTTCAATATTCACTAGATGTTCAGGATGAATTATTGAATGAGATCCTTGGATAAATTAGCCACTACTAACCAAGCATGCATGAACAGCCAAACAGCCACCTCTTGTTTGTTTCGCCTCCTAGTTAAAAACTGCTTTCCAGCATTTAAAAAGCTAATTACCTCTGTTTTGGGGGGTATTTCTTGTGGATGTTGTAGTTTTTAAATAACGTTATAAATCTGCACCTTATTAAAGGTGGTTTCATGAAGGTGGCCACACATTCCTCTTTGCTTGTTCCTGTATGGTTGGAACACCTCTTCCCTCTGTGACTGGAAAGCACAGGGCCCGCTGCCTGGCAGACTGTCAGCCAGTCAGACGAGGGAGTGGGTGGTGGTCAGGGGAGGCCGGTGCATTGTCCAGGACCTGGCCTGATAGCTAACGGACGGCTGGGATGGCCAAGCCTCCTTGAGGGGACCCACTTGCTTGAGAAAAAAAGTTTGTACTGCTCAGTCAGAAGCCCTGTAGTCCTGTAACGAGAGCAAGCTGGCTGAGCCGAGAGCCGCGCCAAGTGTTTGCTGGCTCAGTGGGAAAGCCGTGCGTCTCAAACACCCACCAGCTGCCAAGACTGCATGCTGAAAGAAGGAAAAAACTGTAAAACAAATTCTTTCCTTTGGTTCTGGGCTCCTTATTTCTCAAATATTATCATTCTTTTATTTACCCCCACTCACCCTACTCCATCTCTGTAACTATTAGTCTGCAATCTAAGGATGAGGGATCATAAAAAAGAGATGCAGCCTATGTACAGTATATATTTGCCTGTAATTATTTTGAGTGATTTTGTCATTTACTTCAGTTGTTCCTCCTCACCCTTTCGATGTCTTTCAAAAACTGTGAGTTTTCTGAGTAGGTTCTTGTGAAACAAAAGAATGACCAGGTACTGTAGTGTCTGATGGTTTTCTCTCACAGTTGTACTTTCTTGGACAGATTGCCAGCCTTGAGTTTCTTCATTGGTACTCTGTACTGTGTAGGAGTTACTGAAGGGTATGCATTTTCATTGAGAGAGTAGTGTGATCCTTTTCTGCATATATGTACTCCTCCTGTTCAGGTGGGCTTTCTCTATGTGGTCTAATTCCCACCTTACAAAGACATACAGGCAAGGCTAATTGTAGTCTCCGTGTGATTGCATGTGTGTGCTTTGTGATGGACTGGAGTCCAATGTGTAGGACTCCAATCCCTACCTTGTGCTCTGTGCTTCCAGGCTAGGCTCTGGGTTATCACAACCTTTACCAGGCATAAGCAGCTTTCTGGCAATGGATGGATGGAATGCGATATTGGAGAGTGTGAGTGTGGGGCTTGTGGGACGAGGGTGTGTTTGGTGACATAATACTTCTCTACCACAAGTTAAACAGTTGTAGCTTGTTAATACTTTTTACAGCAGCTTTTTAGCACCTTTTTTTTCTCCTTTTTTGCAGACCCTAACATAACTGTAAAACATAGATGACAGGGCACAAGTAATTGAACCCTGTTCGGCGGCACTCGTGACCAGTGCAAGAACACATGGAAAATGAGCAACAAAGCACAATGTGGCCAAGGAAGCTGTACCTCTGAATGTGGTGTTTTACCTAGATTACTCTTGTAAATCCAATTGTAGAAATGGATACCAAAATCTAGATGTAAAATACAGTGATTTCCTAATTACTTTGAAAGCAAGGCCAATCAAATGAAGCAGAATTACATGGTAAGCTGTTTATTGACAGTTGTGTGCCTCCTTAGAAGAGTACCAGAGGATGATGTGCATGATGGAATCTGCATATTTCCTCTGACCTCTTCAAGTATATTGTGCTTTATTGCTTTCAGTAGAAACATCTACTGGGTTTTAACTCTTCAGCTGCTTCTTCTTTTTATAACCATGTCTTCAGTACTTTGACTAAGCTGCTCAAAGTTGTTTTGATGATCTGAATGCAAATATTTCTGCTGAGATACTAAATATCTCAAATAGATACTAAACCAGGTTTGCATTTACTCACAAGACCAGATTTCTTAAGCTTTCCCACACTGTCACGTCTCATTTTCTCTCACTCTCTGACCTATCTAAAAGCTGTACTGGTATAATTAAATAACAGCTCATTCGTGTCATTGTGTCTTCTTTCACATGATCTCTTTTGGTTGCCTCTTAAAAATGGCCACTGTTTTTATGTAATAAATATGGCACCAGGCCACTGATTGAACCAAAGAGAGAGAAACAATATTCGCATATATAACTACCTATTTAAGTGATTATTTAATCATTGCTAAAACACATTTAGTTCCAGTATACCGCCAGTGCACTACAGTGAAGTGTGACTTTCTGTCAGTTCATATCTCAATAAAGTGTATGGTAATCATAACTTACACTATGTTCTTTTACGTAAGGCATTTTACTTTGTTGAGGATAGAAGCACATGAAAGGAATCAGTTTTGCAAGTAGACCCCTTCCTACAGTGATTCACAAGGGTTGCTTTATGAGATTGGATACAGACACATACATGACAAATCGTCGCCGTTAAGAAGTGCACTTTGGAGAGAAGGCGAGGATCATGCCTGGTGATCATGCAAGCATGATGTAAGCAGAGTGGGCTGTTTGGACCCTGGAAGGTGAAAGGGAGTGTCTTGGTCTCGTGAGTGTCATTGCTGGGAGTTTCACACGCTAGAGTCTCAGATCCCTGCTCAGGTCTGTTCCCAGGATAATCGGGGTGATTACTCAACTATTACCTCAGCGCTCCCTCAGCTGGTAGTCCTGGCTGACTGACTTCACACTCAGGAATCGTTTCCTGATTAATTCTTCTGGTTGTGGTCCTCCAGTGTGCACTTGCCTTCGTAATTTTAAGAATTATTAAAAAGCTGTTAGTATTGATTTACCATCTGTGTTTTGCTTTTTCCAATTCTGGTCCTGAGAAATATCTGGAAATCGCAGTGTGTGATCTAATATGATCACCCACTACTTTAAAGAAAAGCTTATTTGACTCATTTTTGCCTTGTGCCTCTTATGATCAGGTGCCTAGATTGGTAGCTTTTCACCAGAGGCGCGCTAAGTATTACCTGCTATTTACTTTTACAAAACCAAGAAAGAACAAAACTGCCACAAGCTCCACTGGATGGAATCTTGAAATTAGATGCAAAACATTTGTACACACAGGGAACGAGTCCTGCTCTTGAGCCCAAAACTCCCTTCAGGAAGGCATGGTGAGGAGATTTCTGAACAAAAAACCTTGTTTGTGCTTCTTGTTGAGGATTTTACTTTCAAGTGCCATCCACTTTTAAATTACCACAGAAATACACATCTTTCGAATACGAACCTTCTTCTTTCTTGAAACACTCTAGCTGAAAGCAAAGTGGCTGATATGGAGGCCCTGGATTCTAAGAGTTCTACAAATAGAATACAGATATAAAAAGAATATAAATAAAGTTCTACATTCTTACAAATTACAAATATCCTGCGTGAGCAGCAAGAAGAAAAAAGGAAAAATAATATATTGACAATAAATATAATACAAAAAATTAATAAATATAAATATAACAAAATGTGGCCATCCAATCATTTTCTAACTGTTTTATCCTATACAGGGTCCTGGACAGAACGAATCCATTGCAGGGCAGCCACAGACACAGACATGCACACATTCACGCCAGGGCCGGTTTTTCCAGAAACCAAAAATGTATGAAATACAGCAATTAGAAAAAATAAGCAAAATCTAGTGTGATCGTCTGAAGCTGTCTCCATGACAGCACCTCTTGACAGGAGTTCAGTTAACAGTTTTCAGTATTTTTCTTGCTCTCAAAGGTTTCTTATCTCTTATTCTAGAGGTTTGTCTCTTACACTAAATGTTCCCATTTTTAGAAAGGTACTAGCTCCCTTTCATCTTTACCTCTGCTGAAATCCTGCAGATTGTGTTTTCTGCTGGGGAGAGAGACTGCAGGAACATGAATGGTTTTATTTAACAGTGGTGGAGCTCAATAATGCTATTTTGTAACGTGTATCAACGTTCAGATCTTTTTGTGTTTTTTGAGGTTACCAGGATTAATTTATTCGATAATGAGTGGAAGCAACATTTTAGGTGGATTGGGAGGCCGGTCATGAATATAAGCCACGACAGCCCAGCCGATGATGAATCATCATTCATGGTCTTCTAGACACTGAAGTCGAGACATCCCCAGTGGACCACCTCCTAGATTCTGGATTGCTGAGGATTTAAAGCTCTAATTGGCAACTCCTTATCTTCTTCCCAGCTGGACAGTGGTTTCAGATCCCTAGCTTGATCGTGTTCCTCCTCGATCAGACCATCATTAGACTCCGGCATCCCTGGAATTGTTTATCTTGGAGAGATTTGTTTAAGATGGACTGCCATCTTAATTACAGACATGATGATAGAAATATGGATTGCACATTCTTGACTCCCCGCATCGACACTGTCCCTGCTCCCACCTGTTAACCCCTGACAGCGCCACAACAGACTTGTTTAATTCAAGCAAGGGGGCAGGAACTCTCCAAGGGACCAATGTAGCAATGTTGTCCTGGTCCACAGACAAAGAGATGGATAGAAGGAAGACTGTAGCTTTATTATCTCAGTGCGATAGCCTGATGTGGAAGTGACAAATACTGTACATTCTTTCATCATTCATTACGCAGTGTTTATGTTATGCATCTACACTAATGTGAATGTCCTTAAAATGCAATATACCATAAGCCTCTGTTGCTTTAAGATATTGTAGGGTTATTTGAAAGTAAACTGAAGTGTACACAGTATCCATCGCCAAACTGTCCATGCTTAGAGCTCAGAATGGACTAAGTCACAAGTTATTTATATCCTTTAGAGGTGCTGAGACCAGAGACTCCTTGCTTATTGTCATCCGCAGTGCTGCTTGTCAGTCATTCAGTTCGTGCCTGATGTCAGAGATAAGTCTGCCACGTGGCTGGGTTCAAGACCAAATGCATCAATGCTGCTGAAACCCCTCTTGTGGTAATTTAGAGCTGCTCATGCTCTCATTCTTGTGGTAACACCCTGGAAACACTCAGGGAGTTTCACATCAAAATGTCATTTCTGTGGTGGAGCTGTGGAGATACCACAGTATTTCTTTTGAAACATTTTGTTTTTGTGGTCATACTGTTGTGACACTTTAGTCATTATTGTAAAGCTTTTAGCTGCCATACAAGACTGAATTGAAAATAACTGCAGCAAATAAATTTCTAACAGCTTTGTTGTAGCATTTTTAAGAGGTTGTATAATGTCCCATTACAACATCATTAACTATTGCCCTCTGTCATTCGGTGTCACTGTTCTCCAATGATATAGAACATACTACTACACATTTTATAACACTTGTATGTAGTGCAGATCCCATATGTATTAAAAGAGTGGTGTCCGCAAAAATGCTGTAGTGGATGGCTGTGGTTAAGTAAAGCAGAATTTCTCCTGCAATCAGAAGCAATTCCATTCTCTCGTAATTTGCTGTGTAGTTCTAGTAAGACTGCCATGGTGCTGCTTTTAATTCTGCCTTGGAAGCTGAATTTTCCCTGTTTAACTCAATTGAAGGTGGAGTACTAACGAGAGTTAGTGCAAAGGAAAATGTTCAGAAACCACTGGAATTATTTTAGTGATATATAGGTCATAGATGAGTAATGTCTTAAACTTATTCATTTATTTTGTTGTTACTTTTCCAGAACTCTTAAAAAGTCAGTGATCATTGTTCCATACATATGCTTAATTTTTTCTGCTTTTCCCCGCTGGGAATTTGTTCATCAAGAGCCTTCATGGTTAAGACCGGTGATCTCATCATGGCAAAGTTTCCTTGTCTGAAAAATATACTGTATATGAAAGAAACATGCCTAAAATCAGTAGTATAAGAAGTTTTACATTGTACACAATATGGATCAACAGATAATGTTCAGAGTAAAGGATGAAGTGGAGTTTTGCGAAATGTTTGAAATGCGTCTCTTTTACTTAATTAAGATACTGTCCTTATGTCATTACAGACCTCCCCCCTGCTTCAATTTAAATGTGTTCCTGCAGACTGTTTTTTGATGCAAAGTTTCTCATTTCTCATAGTGACATTCTGTCATTAGAGGTATCTGTAGTGCTTCATTAAAACTGAAGTGAAACCCTTATAGTTTCTGGATTATACAGTATAGTGTCCTATTTAAGTAATCCTTAAAGTGGAGCCTTTCTCTCCTAGAGTACCTTCACTTGTGTTCAACGTTGTAATAAGACGGAAAAAAAGACATATACGAAGTATATGAAAGTTTAGCTTTAGACATTATAGTACTGTATTTCTGCACTTTTGCCATGGGTTAGCCATTTGTTTCCATGGGTTTTACATGCCTTAGTTATACTACAACGGACCATTACAACACATCCACCAACATGATCGTTGTCTGTCTAGGGTATACAGTGAAGCTGGCACTGTTTAAAGGTGCTTTGTTTGTGCCCGTACTGACTCTGCAGCTTGTCTGTAGGGTGTGCTAACACACTTAGCCCCTCAGGCTCAGTTTCCACCACAGTTGCTGCTGCCCCTCCATCTGTCAGGATGCCAGAGGGCTGACATCAGTGCCTGAGGAGGGCAGCCTAGGCCGGTGCGAAGACTAGTGGGCTTCAGGTTGACATCACCCCTGGCTCAGAGGCCAGGCAGGGCAGGGCACTCTCCCCTTCGCAAATATCATCGCCTCGCCAAGCTTGTGGTCACAACGGCCTTAGCATGTAACGTTAAATATAGCACGAAGCTTTAAGAAGGATTTTCTTATAGAATTACACTTACAGCATCTGCCTGTCCATTTAATAGTTATTTCCCGATTACAGAGAGTCATTTACCTCTCTCTCTGTAAGCCTGCCTTTCTGGTTTGCTCTCTTAATGCCTTTATTTAAACACCCTGGCTGTGAAATGACATTGTCACTTCTACCTATATTTTGCGGTACGTATAAGTACATACTGTAATAGAAATATAGATATTATATAATTTCGTTCTGTTATGTGTTGTTCTTTTTGTCTGCGTCCTATCCTAAAAATTGACATATTCTGTTTGTAGCGCTCAAATAGATGTTTAGTCTGCTCGACCATGTGCTTCTGGGTGGCACTGAAGGGGGCTGTTTCACGGAGAACATTACAAGCGTTTGTCTTCACCAATATACTCGTATTTAGATTTTAGTAGTGTCTTAAGGGCAAACACCCTCAGATAATATCACCCTCCTATCATCTCAATCAGATTAGCTAGGATTAGTCAAATAGGGAATGTTTTTTACTTGCAAGAGACGGGTGGAGGGGACAGGAATTGGAGAGTGGATCATCAAACATGTACTGTACCTGCTTAAGGAAGGTTATCCCTAGTTCTTCTTAACCTATGGGATAAGTTAAGAAGGCTGCAAAGTTGTGTTGCTCTGTTTATGTCAGTCTTTTGCTCAGCTGTACCATTCAACAAAGGGACGCAAGGGAGAGAAAGGCTCTCTTGACGTAAGATGCTTCTTTTTCATTCAGACACACAGATCCTGCTGCGGAAATGCCTACTGTATGTGATTCAGAATCAACTGTAATAATTTAATACACAGTGGCCTGCAGAATGCCCCAGAAAGTCTTATTGCCTTACATTGTGTATTGCAAGACATTACAAGAAAGCAAATTTTGTTAAGTTGGTTCCTTTCGAGTAATTAAATTAAATGTGAGTTTTGAACCTTTAGGTGGAATTGGAAACTTGTGACCTTGTGATACAGCGTTGAGCTGCACGCAAGGACAAAAAGATGCCGATAGGAACTTCTCTTTGAGCTGCCCATAAACAGCAGCAGCATGCTGTGTTTTACTGTCCACGTGCGCTTCCACTTACACATAAAGCTCAGTTGTCTGAGGGAAGGCGCTAGAGAGGGCAAACGTGGGGAAGAACTGATGAATAGCTGAAAGCTTTATGGTGCTCTCTGCCCCCTTCCCACACAGTACCTTGATAAACTGAAAGCGGAAGACTTATTTTATCCAAGGGAGGTATCCCCATGGGAGAGTGCTGCAGTGAGGATAAATCACCGCTGACTAAAAGCTTCCTATTCGGCCCGTTTTCCTTCGAAATAAGGCATGAAGGAGCCACGAGAGAAGTTCCCTGCCTCCTTTTCTAGTCAGTCCTTTTTCCTCAGCAGGAAGGTAACACTGAATTATTACCCTCCAAATAAATTGCCCCCAGCTTAGCTTCTGCTGGAATGGAGAGGTTTATAATTCTAATTTACAGTTATCAGCAGCTTTCGAGTGATCTGCTTCTGTGCGAGTCAGACATGGGATCCGGAAGAAGCAGGATTTCTCATCGCCATGTCATCTCCAGCCTGGGTGTTAAATCATCATTACGATGGAGGGATACTTTGCCTAAAAAAGAGGAAGGCACAAGGAATCCACAATCGAATCCTTCCCTCTGCCTCCTTTAGATGTGCTGTAACTACAGTCAAAGATTTCATCAGTATCCAGCCGCCATCATTACATCCTGAAAATACCACATCGTACAACGCAGCTACAGGTATCCAAGCTGGTAGCCACGTCAAAGTTACGCATTTGCAACTATTCTTATTCCTCAGGTTTGTAAACAAACTGTTATTTGTGAAATCCCCCCCCCCCCCCATCCCTAACCATTACAATGCGATCTGTCTTTTCTCTCTGCAGACACTTTCCAGTCTCTGATATCCTTCACCAGGAACCACACCAGCTCTCTGTTCGACAGTGCCTATAAGGCCCTGGCGCGCGAAGCCCGGGCCCACGTGACGGAGCTCTTCACCGACCTCGCGCACTACATCCTGGGTGCCAACAGCACCGTGGAGTCTGCGGTGCAGCATTTCTACGACAACCTCTTCCCCCTTGTCTACAACCGCCTGATCAACCCGGGCATAACGGAGCTGAGCCCCCAGCGCAGCGAGTGCTTGCGGATGACCAGGCAGGACGTCAACCCCTTCGGGCCGCACCCTCACGCGCTGGCCCAGGACCTGGCGCGCTCCCTGAGGGCTGGGCACGCCTTCAGCCGGGCTCTGAGCATGGGGGCCGAGGTCATGAACAAGACGGAGAACATGACGCTGACGCGGGAGTGCGGGCGGGCGCTGGTGCGCATGCAGTACTGCTCCCACTGCCAGGGGCTCACCCTCATCAAGCCCTGCGCGGGCTACTGCCTCAATGTGATGCGGGGCTGCCTTGCCAGTCTCTCCGAGTTAGATCAGCCCTGGCGCAACTACATCGCCACCCTGGAGGACCTCACCAATGCCATGGCCGGCGCGCATGACCTGGAGTTGTCATTGCTGGGCATTCGCAACCAGATCAATGATGCCATTCTCTACACACAACTCCACGGGCCGCGCCTCACTGCCATTGTAAGTGCCCTCTTCGCTCTGCCACACCCACTGTCTGTGCGTGTTTGTGTTGTATAATAGACATGTGCACTAGATAGGCCAAGGTTTACATGCGTGCAAAAATAGAATAATAATAAGAATTGCTTATACTTATATAGAGCTTTTCTAGAAACTCCACTCAAAGCACTTTACAGGTCATGTGGATTCCCACCACCGCCAGTGTGTAGTCCCCACCTGGATGATGCAACAGCAGCCATAGTACACTCCCCACACATCAGCTATCAGTGGGAAGGAGAACAGAGTGATGAAGCCAGTTCATAGATGGGGATTATTAGGAGGCCATGATTGGTAAAGGCCAATGGGAAATTTGGCCTGGATACCAGGGTAACACCCCTACTCTTTTCAAAACACACCCTGGGATTTTTTATGACCACAGAGAGTCAGGACCTCGGTTTTATGTCTTATCCAAATGATGGTACCTTTTTACAGTATAGTGTCCCTGTCACTATACTGGGGCATTAGGACCCACATAGACCGCAGGGTGAGCGCCCTCAGCAGGCCCCAACAACACATCTTCCAGTTAGTTTTTCCCAGGAGGTCTCCCATCCAAGTACTGACCAGGCTCACACCTGCCTAGCTTCAGTGGGTTGCCAGTTGTGAGTTGCAGGGTGATATGGCTTCTGGCAATCCTTGAAGAATTCCAAGTGTTATAAGAATAATTCACGTTACTGTATGTCATTAGATCATTTCAGCTGCTGTGAATGGGTAGGTATTTTATGTTTTAAATTTTATGTTCACCTGTATTTCGCATTTTGATTTTTTAAAGTCATTGTATTGCCATTAATAATACATAGAGTTGAAATTCAGGTACTGTACACACTGGCTGCTAATCAAAACTGCACATTGTATGAGATGCCTGAGTGCGCTAACATAATAAAAATAAGGCACAGCAGGAATAAAGCTCTCAGAGAGCCCAGTGGTTATAATGAGCAATGAGCACCTCCTCTCCCTTAATCACAATTTAAAAATGTCAACTGAAAAAGTGACAGGACCCACTCAATACCTGCGTAGTTGTGAGTTGAAAGCTCAGATAAACACTGTTTTAGAAACTGAGCAAAAATGATTGAAAACGAATCCCAGGAACAGAAATAACTTTAGGGATTGCAAGGTAGCCAAGTGAAGACTTTCAATGTGATGTCTTAGGAGATGTAAGTTAAGCTATGATGTGAGCTGGCTTGTTGAGTGCTTATTTTAAATGTTTATGAATACTTCAATTTCACTTTTTGGCTCTAATAAGGAATATCAAAACATTGTCTAAGACTCCCATTCCATTTCTGTGCCTCATGCTGACCACCGGGACTTGTTCTCTTTGTGACTCTTCACCCTGCCAGCTCTCCAGCACTATTACCTGCCTCAGCAGCCATCACGGCAGCCGTCCGCCTGCTGACAGTTAGATGTTGGTGCTGACTATGAAAATGTACTGACGTGTGGCAGAGAAAGCTGTGCTCTGGTTTTACGGGTTGAGTGAATGTGTTGGGGTTGATGATCAGCCTGGCGTGGAAGGCCAGGATGTGTTTGCATGTGGCTGTGGTAGATTGTTGGTTAATTGGCGAGCTGTGCAATTGCAGCAAAGGGGGTTGCCAGGCTAGGAGGCAGGACTTAGTGAAGTATGCACATCCTGAGCCCAGGCTGGCAGGCTGCTTGGTATTCATAGAGCAGGGCTTGGAGGAGAAGAGAAAGGGACATGTTTGACAAAGCTGAATGGGTTCTAGTCAGCCATACAAATGCAGCCCACTGATGTGGAAAGAAGCAGAAAATTGTTTTTGGCAATTGTGGGACCCTGATGGGGTGCTGCTAGGTTTTCAGAGTAGGTTTGGGATACTCAGAATTTTGAATGCTAACTTTAATACTTAGTGTTGTCTTTGCCCTTTTCAGTGTTTAATATTGTTTTGTTATACTTGTAATGAAAACAACAAAACAAGGTACCCAAATGCAGTTTGCTCAGGCATTCGTGCAACTTTTGTATATGTTTTCCTTAAGCTTCCTACGTATTTTTTAAATCCTCTTTGTACCATTTATAGTCAGCATAAACACGCAGACAGAAAAAAAACAGACAAAAGGAAGAGACCTATTATGAGACTAATTAATTTGTAAGTTTCGTAACTTGAGTATGTTTTCCTCATGTCAATCAGGTTTTATATATACATGTCATCCTGCAATTTACAATTGGCAACCACTGAAGCTAAGCCAGTATGAGCCTGGCCACTGTCTGAATGGGAGACCTCCTGGGAAAGCTAAAGTTGCTGCTGGCAGAGGTGTTAGTGGGGCCAGTAAGGAGCACTCACCCTGGGGTCTGTGTGGGTTCTAATGCCCCAGTATAGTGATGGGGACACTATACTGTAATGAAGGCACTGTCCTTCGGATGAGAAACAAAACCAAGGTCCCAACTCTCAGTGGTCATTAAAAATCCCAGTGTATTTCTTGAAAAGAATAGAGGTGTTACCCCAGGGTCTTGGCCAAATCCACCCCTAGCCTTTACCAATCATGGCCTACTAATAATCCCCATCTCTGAACTGTCTTCATCACTCTGCTCTCCTCCCCACTAATAGCTGGTGTGGTTTGAGCGTACTGGCACTCTTTGGCTGCTGTCGCATTATCCAGCTGCACATTGCTGTGGTGGAGGGGAGTCCCCATTACTTGTAAAGGGCTTTGAGTGGAGTGTCCTAGAAAGCACTATATAAGTTTAAGGATTATTATATTTGGCTAATTGAATGCTGATGGCAATAGGTTACAATAGGATTGACAATATACATGCTGTTTCCTAATACTTGATCTTAGGGGCTATTTGTAAAGGGTGATACTGTCTAAAGTAAATGACCAAAGAGTAGAATGACTAGCTTTACCACAATACACCTACTACTCAATGAGAAAACAAGTTCATAAGGCTGAAGACACCCCAAAAAGCTGAAAACACCAATGAAGAATTTCTAGTTATAATGACACAAAGCTTCTATGACAGCACAGGTCATAAAGCACACGAATGGTGTGGATCCTTGTACCTGGTGTCTGATAATCATTAAAGAAACATATCTCTGGGAAGAAATACTGAATCACTCTCCCATCATACATAAGAAGTCTATGGTCCAAAAGACACCCACAGCAACAAGTACTGAACATCAGCTCCTGATTCTGTAACAACGCAGTACTGGATACATGAAGCTGAAAGGCAGGCATTGACAGTTATGTGGAGGGATTAGGTTTTAGCACATTCTTGTTTGTGTCCAAATAGATTGGAGAGGGCTGGTACTGTTAAAAAATAGGTGTTCTTTTACACCTCCGCCATTCCAATGGGGGTGTTTACAGTGTGCAGTCTGGAAGATCGAGTGTTATTCACATGGCATTTATACATGGCTGAGATAGCTCAGGGTCACTTTACCCCCATCCAGAGGCATTTCCAATGGAGAACTGGAGGCTGAGACTCAGGCTCCCTGCACTGTGACACGCACAGCCCTCCTGCCTGCCCATATACTTCATCTCCCTGGAAGGAGAGGTTGGCTATAACTGGAACGACATCCACGCTCTTGATCCTGCCTTTAAAGACGTGGCTGTGGAAGTCGTCTATCAATAATGTATCGGACAGTCCATGTTTGCACTTTGGATCAAACAGAAAAAAATAATTGAGTTATTTGATCTGTACAGGTGACATTCTATTTCATCTCTCACTCCATTTTCCAAAATAATTTATGTGGTTCTTGTAATGCAATAAATGTGGGCTTGGGAGTAAGTGACTGAAACCGACAGGAAATGTCAAAGTTGTTGTTTTCTGTCAAATTCAAACTCTGTCATAGTCGTTCAAAAGTAATACATTTTGTACATATTACAAGTAATTTGTTTAGTTGTAGTAAAATATTCAGCTTATTTAAGTCTAAAAAATTGTAAAAAAAAACTGAGGCTAAGTTTAAAGTTTTTTTTCTGAAAAAAAATAACTAGTTAGTTTAGAAATAATTGGGAGAGAAAAAGACTTGTAAGTGCTATGACTGAAATCTGAAATGTTTCAATACAAAGATAGTTTACTTTGACTAAGACTGAGAAAATTTAAATGGGAGCAGAATGTACACTTCTAAGGTTTTATCAAAACTTCCAATTGGATTGAGTCAGTATGTTTTTTTTCCTTCAAGAAAAATCCCAGTAACAGTTTTCATTTAGATAATGGAAATTGGAACATAGTGAAGAAAAAAAAATGTTTTGGCAGTTACTTGCTTTGAAACAATGCTTTTCAGATGTTGTGCTGTTTTGAAATAAGGCCAGTATGTGATGGTGTATGTTAAGTGGTACAGACCCAGAAAAGATGCTCAGAATGTGCAAGCCAAACTTCCCAACAGTGAGTTTGCTTTCTCCATCTATATAAGGGCCCAGGTTACTTCATATGACGTTTTTAATAATACGAATATTTAAAATATTTCTGAACTATTAGGAGATACAAAAAATATCCCATTTTGTATTCCCAAATTATTATTATTTACCATTTTTGGAAAGAATGTGAAGAGCAAGAACCAGCCACCGAGACATTTAGGATGAGCATAGGAGTATCTTTGCATGAGATTCACAAAATCAGAGGTTTATCATGACCACATTTCAACAGCACAGTTGTCTTATTCTTCAATAGTAGATGCTCAACTGTAGGTCAGCTCAGGATACCAAAGGCGCTTCATGACATGTCTGGGCAAGAAACCTGGGACAAATATAGCTCAACACAATTTAGCAATGGCTTCTACCAACTGGAGCTGGGCATTTCAAGGAGAGTCTTGTGCCTTGATGAAATTCCCCACTGCCATCAGCTGTTCAGATCAGCAAGCACTGTGCTGCTGGCTTTTGTGCACTGCTCCTATAAATGAATAATAAACCTAATGATAATGATAATATAGAACTGGCATATGCAATGTGTCATAAGGACAAATTTTCCAAAACATACACTGTGATCTGGTGGCTCATCAATAAGAAAAGACAATACTTTTCGCAGCCACACAAAATGAAGGAGTTTCTTTTTATTGTGGATTACAAGCTCAAAACATAGTTTTTAGATTTGTTTAAGACTGATTTGCAATATTTGTTGCCAATGTCACCATTTTTATTGTATGGGGTTTCTAAACTGAAATAAAATGAAGAACATTTGTAGATTGGAACTTGGGAAGTTTAGTTTAAAAAGTCTACTTTGAAATCAATGTCAAGCAATTAAAATATGACAAACTGCAATTGTGGTTTAAAATGTAATAAACTAGTGATTACATTAAGCTAGTGGGATGGGAAGTAACCTGCGTTTTCCATAAGATTCTTTTCATTCCCTTTTCATTCAACCACTTTGATTACTGTTTTTTTAAGATTTAAAAAATCTGAAATTAATTTGGGTAGGTAGTCATTGGGTGGAAACCATCCCATTGAAGCAAAAATACTTGGAATTAACCAGTATGTTAATCACTGGAACATGACAGGAAGAATTAAAAGTGGAAAGCTGTCAAAAAGGAAATTAACCAAAAGCTTCTGAGCCACAGTTTAGCTGAGAAGAAGCTGTATTAGGAAGATGTCAGCGGCAGTCTATTCTCTGGCAGTCAGATGAAATTGGTCATCAGTAGAAAATATTGCACAATAAAGATCAAATTGTCAGCCCAGTCTCTTATTACAGGAATAGGCAATTTTGGGTTGCCCATGGTACTGTAGGTTTGGATTGTTAATTGTTCTTGATCGAAATAAAAGGACTGAGTTAAACTTCACATGTTTTATGACCAAAGGGTTCACAGAACTGATATTTCACTTATTTAATTAATCTTTGTCAGGACAACGATTATTTTGCCATAACTTTTAATTAAAAATAAAAGTGTCACGGTGATCGCGGTACCCTAGACTGTTTAAGTGATTCGAAGACCTACAAAATCCCTGTAGTGTTCGGTCACCGTTAATCCCTTTACACATCAAACCAGGAGAGGGGCTTCAGTGGCGGGCGTTCAAGTCTCCAGACATCTTTTTCTTAGTTTCTTAGTTTTCTTAGAGCTCATTAAAAGATCGATTGTAAATAACAAAACAATCAACGTGTTTTCTTTGCTTGTGTAGCATGTGTTCAAAGATACAGTGAATAAACGGGACGGAGTGCATCTTGCTCCTTTTATTTTTATTTCTGTATTAGATAAAACTGAAAGCACAATTAGGTATGCCGAGATGCTGTAGCCAAAGTTTAGACTCACAAGTTAAAATCTATAAATGGGTAATTTTTTAATCTCTTAGTTGTTAAAACTGAACAGTGCTCCAATTTTTCTTTTACACTGGCCATTTTGCCTGTGATTCCTGTTGCCCAGGGAATTCTACTTAGGTCAGGCTCAGCACTTGGTCTATGGGACAGCCTGCAGTACGTCACAGGATATTAAATGTTGTGTTTCTGTCAAGTGGTGTTTAGATCGATATTGCTAATAACCTTAATATGTTATTGATTCCTCTTCCACTTTAGATGACTAGGTCAAAGTTTCAGCCTAAGAAATACACTGTCTCTGGTAGATGGGTTCTATGATGATTTACAGCTATTCGGTCACCAAGGCTGGTGAGCACTAATGAGGTAATTCGTCCTAATGCTCAGGCTGCTTATTTATTAGTACACCCTCTTATAATTGAAGAAATACATCGTGGTCTTCTATAAATTGCACATTGGACAGTGAAAAGTTCACTAACGTACCAGTTCTGGCTCCTAAATAGAATAGGACTGTCTGTTCGGGATATTAATGAGAGTTTTAAAAAGTTTGTGGTGATGTCCCAGTTTTATATAAGCACCTGCCCAAACTTTCAGACAGACACCTCTGCTTCTCCCTGCATCTCACCGATTGCCTTGATATTCCACTTCTGAATCCGTGTCTGAAACCTTCCGTTCCCACTTGTCCTGTTGGTGTGGGGTTCACCGCTTGTTCTTTGAACATTTGTGCCCCGCTGGAGAGAATCTTCACTCGGACACTTTGGTCTCTTGGTGTCAAGCCAGCAAGAATGCAAATTGGGCAGCAGACAAAGGGTTAGTGCTGGCAATGGATCTGCACTCCTTCCCAGGACGCATAGCAACATGGCCAACAGAGTGTTGAGAAAGTTCCTGTGATTCTGTGGCTAATCCTTGGACAAATAAACCTCTTTAATGGACCACCACTGGTAGCTGTAAGAGTATATTCCCACTGAAGGCTCTGGCTTGATCACTTCCTGTCCAGTTCCCTTGCTCTCTGCTCTCTTCAAACTTTTCATGAATAAGAGCACGCATACACACACATTGGCAAACATAGATATGCACACATAACTAGATAACATAGACCACAGCTATACAGTATACGATATCTTCCATACGCATAGACATATGAGATGCCCATATGACACACACTAAAACATACTCCAGGCTACACCCACACAAAAAACAAAAAAACACATTTAAGACAAAAAACACATTTTGGTCTCACAAGTGTGAAATAAAATACATATACACTGACAATGTGAAGTCACTGTAAAAAAAAAAACCCTAAAAGTTGAGCAATTCAATAAAGGCAGCAGATTTTTTCTTAGATTTCGTGAATACAGGATGCACAATTATCTTGACTCCTATAGGTACAAAGTGCTTACAAAGGGAGTGTGTTTAGAATACTGGGTCATGAAAACTGTGCACAATGCAGCAATGATATCTGATACTCACACATCAATGTGACCACAGTGACCATGACAATGACATTGAGCTGCTACAGTATGTACAGTGTCCTTTAATGCAACAGGGCAATCACAGGCACAACTGTGGTAATACTAATTCATGTGCCCTCTCCTACAGTATGTACTACCTTTATAAGCACCATGTACTCGTGTTTTGTGGCATTTTGCCTGTGTTAGCATGAATTTCTTTTATATACCCTGACATGATAAACCCCTAGTAGTGTAATGCTGATAGCGGCCTGTACAGATGCAGTTGGTCTGCAGGCAGAGGGACGCTCCGCACTGTGATGACAGCAACTCGAGCGCCTCTGAAGGTAGGGGGCCAGGCTGCAGCGTGGAATGCAGTAGCTCTGAGGACTTCTCGTAGAGGCAGGTTTATATTGTTCCCGCCGCCTGTGTGTCTGAATGCCTGTGTGGGAGCGCCCAGTGGTGGCATGAGGCAGTGGTTTGATCGGGGTCCAGCCTGTCTAGCTGCTACTCCCCCGGACTCCAGGCTCGGCTTCTGAGGAATTCCCGCCCACTAATTGCTCCGGTTATTAATTCCAGTCTTCCCCACATCGCCGCTCCACACAATATCATTGAATGCAAACCATCTCGGAGGCCAGCCGTGGCTCCAGTGCCCTGAGCTGGCAGGGAGCACTGTCTGAGGAAGAGATATTCCAAGGTGAAGAAAAAGAGTGGTGCAAGTATTTTCATGAAGACTTTGTGGGAGTTAGCACTCTGTGCAGTCTGATTTTGCTGAGAAATGACCAGACTGGGTCCCACCACTCCTCTCACACCTCCACGATCATGCGATGGGACTCATAAAAGTCACAAAAGCCCTTTTTTGTTTCTGCTGGTTTTTTTATTTTCCAAAAAGCATGGTGGTTGGGGATTCCCTAAGCACTTAGGTTCCTTTTAGGAAAACAGAAAACTTAGAAAAGTATCGAGCAATTTGTGAGTATGGCCTTTATTCTCATATAAAACTGTGATCAGAGAAGGCTGTAAACTAAATGTTTGCTACCAGACCACAATATCCTTTCCTAAGCCACAGCTCCTCCCCCCTTACCCCCCACAGTTCTTTGATGGTCAGAAAGAAGCAGCATAGTTTTATGGGTCCAGTGAGGCCTAAGGTTAATACATTAGCACAGGCAAACTGGTGCCAAGTACTGCATCCCATTTTCCTTACAGAAGATGATGTTTTGTGCAGTTGTTGATGAAAATGAATGCATGCTTTGTTAAGTATCACAATAGATATTCTTTCTGTGGGCTCTTCTTTTGCATTTTGCTACTTCAAAGCAGGAAATTTATTCAGCCTTGATGTGTTTGTTATTTCTTCTGAGGGCTTCACAGTTTTTTCAGATTAAACTGCCCAAATTTGACTAGTAAGGACCACTTTGGGTTCTTTCGAACCTTTTCCTGAAAACTACAAACTCCCCTTTAGTTTTCTGTGGAAATCGGTTATTTGTGAAACTTTAATACATTGTAGGTATTAAATACACAAAAAATGCTTTATGTATAGGTGTAAGAGAATAAAAAGTGCAAAAAGCAAATGTTGTCATTTGCCAAGCAGATTTCTTTATGAATATATGATTCCAAAGTCATCAATACCACTTAGTAGCCAAAGGCCTCGGTGGGCCTTACCAACTGGTTTCTTACTGTGTGATCCCCCTCCACAGTGTGTTTTCATTTTGAGAGACGTGTCCTGATTTGTAGACTCATGCAGGTTGTTTTGAAATCGCAGTTTTCGAAATGTTTGTAGACACACTGGTAGACAGGCAGCTTTCACAGCAGGCTAAAGCAGGCTACAGCAGGCTAAAGAAATTTTAGCTTTGTAACATATGGGTTTCAACAGAATGTGGCCCAGTAATTGCTGTACATTTTTGCTCTGCCAGTCAATTTTTCCCAGTGCCCTTTCTTAGGGCAGATAGGGTTCGTGCACCAAAAGCACTCATACAATTTCAAAATAGTTTTGAAACTCAAGCAGACGGTGAGGACTAGGGGTCAACCTTGGAATTCAGTATTTCAGTAACAGTTTAATTACTGTAACTATGGAATGTAACAGATAACTATGCAACATATCACCTACATTTTCTAAAAATAAAGTTGAAAATGCTCAGGATATATAAAGTATAGGAGTTTATGTGTAAACCTTTGCATTCCTGCTAATTTAGGCAGTTCAGAGAATTTTATAGCATTTATGTGCTATGAGATTAAAAAGAGAAATCAGACAAAAAGTGCAGACACTTTTTGAAGTACCAGCAGTTAGCCTACTAATTTTGTGTCTTCCCTGTTTGCTTCAGTGGTTCACATTTAACGTTTTAAATTCCTACTCAAAAACATACCCATTAGCCGAACACTAGAATGGCTGTAGTGTCCTTCATTTCCCCCTGGAATAAGATGAACAATTTAGGGATACACTTAGGGATATTCAAAATGGATAGGGTGATGATAGAGAAAGAGCCACACATTGACCAACTCACCCAGTTCGGGTACCTATTAGTAAGGTTTTGACTGATTGAAGGCTACTTAATAATTTCAAGTGCTCTTAAGCATATGAACCTGCATTGATTTAGAGTTAGGATCCTCATTGTTTTTCATTACCTGTTTGGGTTTTAATTAGCTGCCCTCATTTTTTATCTAACAATCTGTCAATATTTCAGCCCACAGACTGGTCATGATTAAGAAGGTTTGATTGTGCTAATCCCATTAATGAAACTTTATGGCTACTGTCAGGGGATTAAATGTCACCCTTGTGACTTCACTCCATATGTCTTTTTCTTCATTCCACCAGTCAATGCAGCATGTCTTTGCTACCGTTTTTTTTCTCATGATCTGTCTTTCTCCTTCACACGGACATGTATGAAAAAAGTAAAAAGTGTAGTATTAGGAGTGAGACCCAACGTGTGCAATTATCCCAGATAGCCCATGTGTGTGACATATCCATATAAATTCACAATATTTTGTTGTGGAAGAGATTAGAACACAAGACTGTGTGCAATATTCTCTCCCCTAGGTGGACAAGGTGTGTGGCTCTTCTGCTGAGGGAGGTGTGCGTCCTTCCCCAGAGGTGATGACTTCCCCAGACACAACCAAGCCTTCACCTGAGGGCCAGTATGGCCATATGGCTCATTTGAGGTAAGAGGTCAGAGATTAGGAGAGTGTTGCACCAAAACAGTGGGTATAGAAACTCATATGGAAAGGCTCTACAATAATTAACAGGTTATACAGGTGATAATGTCAAATGTCATGTATTATTCATAATGTAGGAATTCATATTTTGGGGTATTTAGGATTGAAGCAGAATTATGAAGAGAGGGTCTCAAGTATTGGGCTGACATTCCGATATTTGTGTCTTTGCTTTTGCACGTGTGCCCAAAATGCAAAAACAACATTCCTTCCAAATTAAGCATCCTAATTATGAAGAGGCTAATGTGTCACATCTGGCCCCCCGATCAACACTGTGCTGTCCTGCTCCAAACCAGCCTGTGCCCAGTCTCTTGAGCTGGCACATGTGAGGGTGTCAGTGACATGGGGAGAGACAAGAGAGAAGTGTTTTTATTAATCCGGTTGTTAGTAGTGTAAACCCATAACATCCTGTGGCTGTTGGCTGGCCTCTTCTGCCATTCAAATGCAATCCAGCAACCAGTGAAGCAGTTGCTGTAGTGGAACTGGAAATTGTGTTGCAATGCAGCCAGCGGTGGAACTGCTGTAAGATGTTTTCTGGAAGAATTGCTTGTGATATAGACTAATTGAGGAACCATCTACATGCTAATAATCATTGTAGCATGCAACTATTGGAGTGTAAACACACTTTACAGTGGTAACTGCTCAGAACCTGATGAAATTAAACAGCTACAGACAGTCAGGCATTAGTAGAGTGTAGATGTTTCACTCTCTTTGTCTCATTGTTGGTTGGGTAGTTTCTCTCAAACTTCTAAACCAGAGGTTTAGCCCTCAAAGGTCAGAAGTACAAAGGCAGCCACGTCTGTAGGATAGAGTTTGAAGGACATGACTCTTCTACGGTAGCTTCCAGCATGAATAAACTATGGATACAACAGGTTAGTCTCTTTATTTGTCAGTTTGCGTAGAAATCTGCTGTGCTGTTTTAGGCTCCTCTTCAAAGGCATCATAGAGTTTATGTATTAAGCATGATGGAGTTATTCTCAGTTGTGCTTATGTGTATGAAATCAGATGTGGTTTTCCAGCATTTTCCCTTTTCAGAAATGCATGCAGTTCAGTAGACAATTTAACATACTTTTACACACTGTAGTGATAGAAAGATGAACTGTTATTTTAGTTTTTTTGTGCATACTGTACAGTATGCTGCACCTGTTTGCCTTTATCTACCACAGGATGTAGATGAGAATCTTAGCTCTAAAAACAAAGTCCTGGTGAGTTGCCTTCAGCTGGCTCTGACACTTTGTGTCTAAGGTGTATCTTCCTGGGAGAGATGTTGCCAAGAGGCTGATTTTGTCTCTGATGGCTTGGATTAAAATCTGCATGCTATCCTCCCTGGGTTTGTTATCTTTGCATGTGCATGGTCGGTTTTTGTAGATTAATGGTTTCACGTTTTTTTTTTGTTGTTGTCCCTTTTTTGTTCTCTCTCTTTTATTTTTCCTCTCCTTTTCTCCCCCCCTTCCTCCTGCATCCCTCCTGCTTGCCATCGACTCCCTCTGGAAACCCCCTCTCTCCCCTGGCGTTTGACCACCTTAGTTCCCTACCTCTGAAACCTTCCAAGAACGATAAACCTAGAAGTCTGAAAAAGATATCTAGGTAAGCATGGATTCTCTGAGGGAAAAGTCTTTCGCTAACCTGTGATGTCAGTAGAGGGAATGTGATGTGTGATTGTCGCTGTGTTTGTCTCTGTCCTTGTCTGTGTTTGTGCTCTGTGAACAGTTGGGTTTCAGGGTTATTTTTAATTCAGCTTTCCCTTTGCTTATCCTTTCCCATTTGGAATATCCATCTCCAATTGAAGCCCACAAAGGAGAGTGAAGGATTGCAGATCAATGCATATTCTCCTCCCTCTCACTTCCTGACCCCAATTAATTTGATCAGTTGATATTGCCCAGTTATTGAAGCCAGGAGGCTGGAGCTCAGCCCAGATATTCTCTTGTTGGCCTATACAGAAGCCTGTTCATAGACTTTTGTTGGCCAACAAACAATACCATTACTGCAGAGGAGAAGAATTGTGTTTTTTTTCCTGCCTTAGAGGACTGCACCATGCTGACTCCACCATGCACCACATATGTTTGAAAGTGATCTGATTGCAATTCATCACCCTGGCGTTCCTCATAGAGCATATGGAAAGGAACGGTTTTTATTTTCCAAGTTTACGTTCTCTTCAGATTACCGTTATTGGAAACATTGACATTTAACGTTACAGCTGGATGCACAGGAAGGAGCTGAATGCATAGGAAACCCTACTAAATTTCCTACAGTACATTTGATATCTAAGTATGTTTGTAGTTGTCTCTCTGACTGCTGGTGTTTGCTTGTGTGATTTTTATGTGTGAACAATAAACAAAGATGACAGTGCTTTAACCATAACAAATGTTGAAATACTGTAAGATACAGTACATAAAAAGCTAGAAGAATCTGACAGCCTTTTATGTTCTTGCTATCTTGTATGTCATGTAATTAGAATCTAAAACATTGATACTATAATGCAATTAAAATATGAATAA
The DNA here is from genome assembly GCF_055471065.1 of Atractosteus spatula. Classification (NCBI taxonomy): domain Eukaryota; kingdom Metazoa; phylum Chordata; class Actinopteri; order Semionotiformes; family Lepisosteidae; genus Atractosteus; species Atractosteus spatula. The sequence continues at coordinate 63,484,614 of NC_142709.1, read as the reverse complement.
AAAAACAAACATCATAAATATTTTGTCACCTTCTCAGCACTCTCGATCAACTGCCAATCACACCATTGTTCATGGTTGCACTTATAGTTCTTCTGACTTCCTAAAATTGAAATCTTAATTTCTGTTCTGTTGTCCTTGCTGTAATTATATTCCTTTTTTAATGTGACAGTCATCTCTTAGTAAAGAGCAGCTGTGTGGAGTAGTGAATAAGTCTGGATTTATAACTGGACAGTTGTGGGTTAAATCCCAGGTGAGACAATGCTGTACCCCTCACCTGAATCGTACCCATGAAATACCTGGTCGGATAAACTGCTGCAATTATAAGTTGCCTTGTATAGAAGAATCAGGCAAAGAAATATAAATTCTAAGGATGTTTCCCTTGGGAGAGACCAAGTCCGTGTAGTCCAAGTAATAGTCCCACTATTACTTTTCTCAAACACTCTTCTCAAATGTTTTCAACAGTTTGTCACTCTTTTATGTTATACTTCATAATTCAAATACAGATGAATGGTACAGAAGCCGAGAGAAATGCATAGAAAGTAAGGCTTGTTTGGAGTAAAGTGGCTGACCTAACCAGTCCTGAATGCCTCACCTTGTGTTTGTGCCATTTTTCAGGGAGTTTATGAGCTACATGCAGCGCTACAAGTCATTCTTCGCAACATTGCCTGAGATCCTGTGCGAGGGAGAGATGGTTCAAGATGGCTTCACCTGCTGGAGTGGCGAAGATGTGGTTGAGAGGTAGGGGGTGTTTTTTCTCGAGATGTTGGGAAAGCCAAGCACTGTTTCCAGCTAGAAAGCTCAGTCCTGGTCCTGGAGGGCTGTTGTGTCTACAGGTTTTCAGTCAAGCTGGGCTCATAACGACCTGAATCAGTTAATTGGTTTAATTAGACAAGTTTAATAGCTTCTCCCAGCTGGTGCTTCTTCAGTTGCTGGTGCTGCTACAAAACCTGCAGACACGCTGGTCTTCCAGGAACAAGTTTGGACACCCCAGCTTTACAGTTTGATGACCCGTAGCAGAGCAAAATCACGCCCTCTTGTTTTGAAACCAGTTGTAAATAATATGAAGTTTCAATATTTGCAGAAGGCAAAGACGAAAACACAGAAAAGTCCATCAAAGTTTTTTTTTAAATGATCTAAATTTAGTTTGGAGAAGAAGAGCAAATGTGGGGAAAATGTGTCCTATTAGGCAATTTGGAGGAAATTGAAAAGTCCTTGTAGAACCTTTAAAAAATATCTAGTTTCTAATCTCCATACTGGTATTTTTTATTCTGTATTTCATTGCATAAAGAGGTCTCTGGAGAATGAGTTTTATTGCCTGTAATGCTCTTTTCTAAATGTCATTTCTGTTCTGTATCAGAAAGTCTTCAGCTCATTTTGTTTAGATGCATTTAGTCTCTTGGTGTGAGTCAGTCATTTTTATGCCATTCTGAACAAGAAGGCAGTTAAATTTAATGCACCATCTCAGATGATGGAAGGATCACACACTGTAGCATAATAAACCATATTATGTCATCCAAATACAAGTGCTCTTAGAGTTATATAACTCTTTAGAGTTATAACGTATTTATCACAGACTCATGAAAAAAGAGTGTGGAATGTGAATATACATGCTTGCATGAAACTGGGTTCAAAGAGTTGTGTATTTCCATTAAATTTTAGATGTTAGTGTTTATTTTTCTTTCTTACTTAAAAAGAAAACTTAATGAGAACCTAAATCTCTGATATTCGCCCTAATAATTGTTTCAAACCCATTGAAACAATTGTAGTATTTTTTGCCAAAATTGTTTGACAAAAAGGAATTAGTAAAGCAAAAATGTCTTTGCTGGCAATAAAAAAATAGCAGATATATTTGTACAATAGTGAAATGAGCTCTGTGTGGGAGAGATTCATCAACTATTATATACCTGAGACAATGTTTGTAAGACCTTCAGGTCACACAGTTATAAAGAAAACATGGGAAATGTTTAAACATTATGTGGATATTGTTTTATATTTCTAATCATAACTACTGGATACAGCTGAACTTTGATGGGCCACAGGGTATGTTCTTGTTCTGTTTAAGTAATCTAAATCCACCGTATAAGTCCCTCATACTGTTTTGTTCACATCTAACACATCTTTCATCAAGATACTGCAGTTGTGATCGAATTTCATGAGTTTAACCCTCGTCCTCACAAGGAGTTTATTTTAGACCATCCAGTTTTACTAATAGTGATACTTTCTGTGTCAAGTTTAGCCTTTGGTGACTCAAATTTATACTTGGAGGGTCTACCCTGTGCAAATAAAGTCATATTGACCCTTGAGAGAATGGAGGATAATCTGATAAATCTTAGCAAGAAACATTCTTCTTTCATAGAGCCACATCTTTTATAAAGAAGAGACCAGCATTTTTGTGTGGAACTGCATTATCAAATTCGTGTTGTTAGATTTTGCAACATATTAATTTCACATATCAAAGGTGTCATATATTCTTCTTTGGTTCTATTCTGCGACCCTGGCTCCATTCATGAGAGAATGGAGACAAGCTCCTTCGCATAGTCAATACAATTTTGAGTTAGAGTCGAAGAACTGCCCGTTTCCCTGGCAACCACAGTCAGAAATAAATGAAAGTCAGCTACATTAATGAAATACAAAAACAAACTTTTTTTGTCTTGTTTGACAATGTGATGTTTCTTTCCTTTCGTGATTATATTAATCTATTTGTTTTCGGGGTAGTGTTTACATAGGTAGCACTTAGTCTGGACATTTTGTTAAGTGCTTATAAAGAAAGCAAAAGAATCTCCATTTCACCCCCTGGAATCCATCCTGTCAGCTGCTGGTTTAATGGGAAGGCGAGCTAGTGCATCCCTTTCCAAAGAGTCTCAGGCACTGCATGCCTCTTGTAATAATTCCAAGAAATCTTTCTCACAATTCTATTGTTTTAATATTACCAGTCTCAGAGTGTACAGCTATTCCCCCAGAGCAGGAAAAAAGAATAAACAGAGAGTGTTTGCCTTTTCTACATTTGGCATTGACAGGCATGTCACTGGTCTCCTCCAAAAGGATGTGGTGTAACTAAGTAATTCTAAATTGGTATCAAATACTTCTGTCTGATAGGTCTGTACAACACACACTGATAGTTACTATATACATCACTAGCAATTAACCTGGTGATCATTAGAATATAGAGGTTATTTTAGTCACAGTTTGTCTTGGTTTCTCTCAGAAACCCTACTGTGCGAGGTGGTTGTATGTGTTGTTAAAGCCTTGTCCCCACAAACATTGGAGCCCCACTCTACATTTTGTAGAAGTGAAGCCAGTTTAAGTGGTTGTAATTTCCTTCTGAGAGATATCTGTATTCTTTTACTCAAATAGCATCTGTGAGCCTAGGACACTGCAAGAAGCACTTATAAACAGCATACAAAACTGAACTTCTTTCACATAGAAACAAGGTGAATGCGCTGGCTGATCATCACTTCATTCCAGTTTTATTGAATAGCTAGTCTGAAGACCTGTGTGGAGTCCAAATTATCACTCATGTTCCTGGGGGTTTTTGGAGAGGTGAGAAAGACCCTCCTCTCTCTCCAAAGTTTATCGAACTGGGGATTGTCCAAGAAGAAACAGGTTGGGTTTATATCCTGTCGCACAAATCCTGATGCCCAGAAACCGCTTGGCCAGGTGATCCACATTCTCATCGGGTTCAAGTTTGAACTGGGCTTTTATATGTCATAGTAAAAAAAACAAACTGATAATTATCTATATATGTGTGTAAATATAATGGATCATTGAAAGAGGAAGGTGAAAGCTGCATGTGATTGATCCTCAATGATCCTCATCTTATTCTACTGTCTCCTTGTACCTACTATAAAGTATTTGCTCCCTAGTCAGCAGCAATACTTTTTTTGGATATCTGCAGCCATATAAAATAATTTGCTTTCCATAAGATTGTATGTCTGAGTTGAGAATGTCTGAGTGTGCAGAGAGATAATGTAATACAATGTAGCCTTATCGAATTATGCAACTAGAGTGATGATGAGTTTTCCATCAGCATCGTAGAATGTGGGTAAGCCATAGGATGTGAGGAAGGAATCAGTAGATTTGGGATTAGAGAACTGTGGGGGGAAGATGGCCTGGTTCCGGTCTTTAAAATGCTTTGAAACATTTTTCTTCAACGTCCGAGCACTGCATTGAATGCATGGAGTGCACAGATTTGCTGACAAAATTTTGTTTGTAAAAATGTGTATAATGCATTGTTTTCAAATTTTACTGATAGTAAACAGGAATGGATTAATATAGTAATCAAAACAAAGAAGGGAAGTTCAAAAGTACACCCTAGTTAAAGAAAGGCTAGTTAGAAACTTCAGCAGTGGTTATGAAAATAGTTAAAACCTCGTAATGGAATAACTGAAGTGAATTTTGGCAGAGCTAATTATAATGTCAAGGGTTGGTAACAACACATTTACTGGCATTATGAAGGTATTTACTCTATGAACATAAATATTTGTGTGTGCTGCAAGTTCAGTTGTTGTTCTTACTGTCCTGTTTCAAAGTCATCACATTTTTTCAGTGAAAGTTGACAGTCAGTCTGTAGAAGATCTAGAATAATATAGTGGTTAAAGAATAGTTCCCCAAGAATTAATTATCAGGAATAACATGAATAACATGGGAGATAGGAGGGATAAGAATACCAAAACTAAAAATAAACACCCAAATTAACGTTTCAAATCCCATGTTGTATTAGAGACGCACGTGTAAAAAGGAGGAAGGTTTATAGCTAAATTTGTGGAATTGTGTTCTCACTGATTTATGTCATTAAAGTATTTCACTGAAAGACATAAAGAACTTATTGAACTTAATACCATGTAGCACATTTGGTGTGCCTCAGTCTTGTTAATTTAAAGTTGCTGTTTGGTGTACTCAATCTAATGACATCATTGTGGATTAATATGTGGTTTTGTGGGCCCTGCCTCACACTAATGACATTTCGTACTTTCACATTCTTACTTATTATCATTTAAAATCAAACCCTGCTGAGGTGGTGAGTTTTTTTGTATTTGTAACGGGCTTGTGCCTTTTAAAGGACAAAATAAATGACTCAGTTTGCCTGACTTACTTCTGTATTTCTGAATATGCATTTGATTTGCCAGATGTACTGTTTATTGGTTTTAAAGCAGTGGTGAATTGAAAGAACATGTCCGTCTTGGCTTGGAGCTTAACATCCTCAATTCATGTCTGCTGTCCTTCAAGCCAGGGCTTGACAAAAATGACACCTTTGAAAGGAAATAATATCTAATGGGTTAGATTTACATCAGTGTCAGATCCAGTGCTTGGTTTGTAATGAGAAAAGGTTATGGAGCTTAGGCAAACGTTTAATCTTAATCATCGAATTTTAAACTTGCTAGGACTGAATTTGAGGCAATAATATTAAGACAATAATTCTCCTGTAAGTACTGATGTTATAGGTAGACAAGCACATGTTCTATGAGCATATTATATAAAAAGTAGATGGTACTAAAATTAATCTAAGAGCAACTGCAGGACAAACAGTGCTTGAATGCTTGAATATATACTCACCCCAGCTATTACCTCTCCTTTGTATAAGTTCTGCTCGAGCTTTCAAAGAGAAGTCCAGCCGACCCACAATCTTCATAGAGGTCAAACAATTGACCAAAGGCTGAACAGCCCAGAGATGTTGACATGACTCTTCTGCAGTTTGGCTGGTGCTTGAATCTGCTAAGCCCACGGAAAAAGATTTTGTTATGAATTATAAACAAAGGAGTCATACAAAAACAAACCTTTCTTAACAGAAGTGTCAGGCTGAGAGGTGCTGGGACCATGAACCTTCAAGCCTTGGCAAAAGCCCAGTGCAAATTAAGTACTGGTCCAGAGCACATTTTCTACCCTGAGTTGCCTTTCCTGTATGAAAACAGGAAAATGTTTAACAGAGCAGGGAAACACATTTGATGGGGATGGCAGTTTTAATAGATACTTTATTCACTACTCTAATTTGAATGAAGTAAGAACTTCATGATAAAAAAATAAAAATAAAAAGAGACCGTTGTTTTAGTGAACGTACTGTAGAATTGCACACATCTTGAGAGCTGCAGTAAGCAGTGTGTCTCTGTGGTGTAGGACATGCCCTTTTCTTCTGAGTGTCTTCAGTGGCATGCTCTTCTCCTAGTGTCTTTTGGCAGTGAGGTGTGGCTGTGAGAATGCAGTGGAAGAATGGGCCATTGTAGGACCATCACAAGGCCGGCCGGCTAGGGCACCCTTAAGTCAGCAAACAATGGTTTCCCTATTGAGACTCTGTGGGAAAACACAAACCTCTGCCTCCAAGCTGAGACAGGGAATGTGCCCTTAAATGGCAGAGGCCTTGGAGAGAAAGTAAAATCCTGTAGTGAAAACTAATCTCTGAGCATGTGTGCAAACAAAGGCCATGGTCTGGCATACTGATACTGTCAGCCATTCAACCCCCCAGGCCCTGAGGAAACAATGCATACCAGCAGTCCCAGCTTACGGAGTGCTGCTATCACTCACTGACTGTCCTCATCTTTCACAAGCGCCTATGGGATACATTTAAAGGTGCTGACATTTATTGATGCCCTATATTTGAAACAGAATTACTCATTAACATAGTTAGGGTGTATTTTTGTAAAACATACTTCTTTGTTAGTGAAGGTATTATCCTCACATTTTCTGATTATTTGTTTGTTATATTCAAGCAAACTGTATGCATTATATTTGTATAGGTGTTTTATGATACACCATACCAATGATATTAATAATTAAATGATTTAAGATATAGAACACCAAATCATTTTGAATAAAAATAAATAATACAAGCTGGAAACAGCGTCAGCATGCGTAGGCTGCAAAGGAACAAGTAAAGGTTTATTCCACACCTGAAGAAGGCTCCATAGCTAAAAAGTTGTGTCTGTTCTTTTCAGCATGGAATAAACCTTTACTTGTTCCATAATAAATAGTAGTCATTATTAAGTGATTTAAGACACAGGATACCAATACTCATGCCTTCAACCCAGGACTTCTGCAATTGTAAATTGTCTCCACTCACACTTGTCAGATATACTTTGTGTTTTCTTTTAAAAAACTTTCTTTTTGAGTTGCAAACAGTGGTTGCTCTGTTTAGTATATTGTCCGTATTGCATAGCTTGAAGATAAGTTGAAGGCCAGTCACAGTGGCAAAACAAATATGCACAGCCTGTGCATGCTGATGCAGCTGCCCACTCAGACTTCATGAAATGAATATGTGTGTATTTAAACACATATTGTCAGAAACCCTTTGAAATTGAAAGGTTAGATTAGATAAATATTGAAGGCAAAGTAGACAGGATACTCAAACATCACCTCCTTGTCCAAAGGTGTGGGGGCAATTGTCTTAGTTGAAAAAGCTATTTGACAAAATATCCATATCCAAAATATCCATATTTTGTTTTTCAGCAGAGGAGTGAGTACAGTACATGCACACAGACACACCTGATAGCATTCAGGACGTGTAGGGCTACTTTCTTGACAATTGCTTTATATGACAAGTGGTAAATTGCGGCCTACAAGTGGATTTGTGTTATCGCAGAGATGTGGTACCAGGAATTAACAATCCTGGCCCTGGAGAGCTGGTATGTTTTTAGGTTTTTATCCCAACACTGCCCTTAATAACATCAATTGGTTAGCCTTGAAAAAACCTGGAAAACTGGCAAGACACATATACATTGTTGTATATAGTCTATACCTGTCGAAAAGATATCACTTGAGATATATAACTGGATAATTAATTATAATTGTAATTATTGAATGCATGGAATGTTCAGATTTTCACCAGGGATTTGTATTTGTATAAAAGGGAATGCTGATGGTTGGTGGCTCGGCCTGGAAATTTGGAATTGTACTTTATGTGAATAAGACATATGACGTTTTGTTTGTTTGTCTGTTTGTTTGGATTCAACTTTAGTAAAGAAAACTGCGCATGGGTCTGTTTGCTTTTCCATCAGTGTCAGAATGTTTTAATGTGCAAATGTTTCCAAATGTCCATCCTGAGGTGGGTGTAGTCTACAAAGGGTATGGAAAATAATTTAATTAAATTGTGACAAGGTAAAGGTCCATATACAGTATGGCAGTGAGCCATTTCTTGAATGTTTCCATTAATCTTTCAAAACAATAATTTTCCACAATCTTGAGTTAAGATAATCAATTCATTATGAATTACCGATTGAATGAAACTTACTGGGCAACTTGTAGGTTTTTCTGAAATATAAAAACAATTAGAGGCAGCACATTGTAAATCACCCAACCTTTGATACTTTGAACTACCTGTTTGTAGTACATCTATACTGTGTGAGTGTAAGTCTGAAAGGTGTTCCTTTTATGATGTGTAGAAGCCAGTTTATCTGGACAAACTGTCAGTAATCATCTTTTGCAAAGACACTCGAATTTCCCCATCTACCTTAAAAAACTGTATTCTGCTGTTGACTGTGAAACTTGACTTTGTCACGTCCTTTTTTGTCTCTTTTAAACCACAAATGTAGCCACCTTCCATGCAGTGTTACACAGTACAGTACTTACTGACAGAAAAGCAAAAGAACAGGTTGACTAGAGTCTAGCACAGGCAGTGAACCTCAGGTGTCTTGTGCAACTTGGAGGGTTGGATTACAGCGAGCTTGCTTTTGTGTGCGTGTAAGGGAGAGGGATTCTGGAGTGGTGTCTGAGGAGCTAATGGAGGGCAAGGGAGGGCACCCTACTGTCAGGAGATTGAGCATCATCTGGTTCTTCATACTGTTGACTTTCACAAGGGCCATTATGGCCTGTTAAAGAGGTACATGTAGACAGATGACAAATGATCTCTGTGCAGTTGTTTTAGTATGTGATACAGGGTCGCCGGAAGTCAACAAAATAAAGACTTTTGAATAGATTCAGCTGGAGTTTGTGTCCTTGAGAACGAAAAGATTTATGAACGTCAGAGCTTAAAAAAGTGCAATTTAATCAGAAAGATTTTTGTATATAAGGCTTACCACTTTAAGAAAAAAGCTTTTTTTTTTCAGAAAAAATATGTTTGTCTTTTGTTGGGTTCTCAGGGTCTATGGAAAAAATTGACATATGTTCATTGTAAACTTGACAAAGTTTCTTGTTGGAAGTGGCAGGACTTGTACAGTATATTAATGATGTGCACCAAACAGTATAAACTTTATTGGAAATTGTTTATGCTCTCCTAGGTCTTGAGAATCAAATGCAAATTTAATGCTCAAGCACTTAAAGCATTGATAAGTAATGACTGATTACTTTGTCCACCTTATTGGTTACGCTAACAACAGTGTACCTGAAGCATTATGTATTTATAATGCTCTAACAAAATATTGCAAATCAGTATTAGAAAAGACTGACAGACCACAAGCTACAAAGCACAGTAAAGTTGTTCTGAATTAAGGCAATGTGAACACTAATTAGCTCTGGCTGTTGCACAATGCTAGAAAACAACTGCCTATAAAGACTCTTAATTCCCTTTTGGATTAAGTCAAAAATAATTTGCATTCCCCTAATTCATACTGACTTGCTTATTTTAAAAAATGCACCGGAAAGGTATTCCTTATAAGATATTTGAATGTTGATTTCCCTGATCAATGTGTAGACGTGTTGATGAGCCCTGCTAAGTGTGTAACAGCACCTCATGTCTCTAACTTTGATTTTATAAGAGCAAAATAGACATCAGGAGACTTCTTCTAGTTTTGTGAAAAGACCAATAATATTAACTACTAATATTCACATTCTTTTAATATCTATATTGTTTCTATTATATTCATCTACCACCAACTGTCTATGCTGATAACTTCATGCTCCAATTAAAACCCTTTTTTGGAGCATGGTCTCAAAATTCATCTGTTAATAAAAGAAGACAATGAGAGTCTGACACAGCCTCCGAATGCTTCACATTTTTATCAGGTTATGACAATCCATTTGTTTACCGCACAGACATCTGGAATCTATTCTGATGTTGAAGGCAGGAGGGGGGCTGAGAATAGTCTCTCAGAGCTGATCTCAAATCTTTCTTACTTGCACACGCAGACTTATAGCCTTGCAATTACACTCCTCTGCTCTTAATTCAATTCACTTACATATTAGCATGCACACAATCACTGCATCTCAAACAAGCTTTCACATAGGCATAATCATGCATTAATCTTAAGTACAGCACAGTTAACATAAAAATTAAACTTAATCCTTGCATTCTCATGCCGAGAATCGGATATAGTCATATGTTTGGAATTTCACAATTATTGAAAGTAATTGCGGTAAATTTGCATGGTATTTTTGGTTTTTCCCTGGGTGCGTAATGCTTAGACCATGCATTTACAGTACTTTGCTTTTCAGCGTTTTTTCATGGTGTGTATAATGTTTTACCATATCCGGGCATCTTTGTCCATGATGCTCTCAATGTTAAGATACACTTTATTCTGCTTTTACCATGGCTTGTTAGAGTAAGCTTTTACAAGCTGCTACTGCTGATTTCACAGAAAATTGTATTTTTGTCTTTCTCAACTGTTCTGTATGTCTTGGCAGACTGATGTCTCAGATTGTTGCATCTGTGTTCACGTGGCCTTTCGACATAAGATCTGAGTTTGAGGGCAGTAACTAGTGCATAGGTTAGAGAGCAATGTGCATGTCTCAATAAGACAACAGTGTCCTGCTTGGCGAGGAGCTGACAGCCTGGTTGCTATAGCTGCTTCTATAGCAGCTCTGTGAGTGCTGGCTGTGTGGCTGGTGGGAGAAAGTGAGATCTGGCACTGGAGTGTACAGCCTTGGAAGTCACTGAATAATGGGACAACACGACTCTGCTGTAATGATGGTGTCTCTGCCCTCTTCCTGGTGGTATGTTGTGGCCCTGGTTGTTTTCTTCTCTAATGCGGTCACTGATTTTGATGTACACCCTGTATGAAGGCTGATATGGGCTTGACAAATAATAAAAGAAAATGTGAGGACCTGTGGCAAAAGTGATTTCATTCAGTTGAGATGAAAGGTCAAATGTTAAAAAGGGAGGTGTGGGTGATCTTAAAATGGTACAGCCTTGTCACTGTCTTCACTCGCAGTACTTTCCAGAAAGTCTGTTCTCTTGATGAAGTTGATGTTTTTGCTGAAAGCCCTGAAGTCAGTCTGTTTTGCTATAATGGAAGAATTCAGCAGGAGGTGAGAGTAATTCTACCACATGGCCAATACACATCTAATGCATCATAAAATGAGTGAGGAGACAAGGGTACACGTGGGGAGAAGGAGTTGTCTGTGCACTGTTCTGCCCTGCGTGTCAGCAGCCACAGGGCAGATATCCTGCCAGTACCTCACTTTATTACTAGCATGTGGCTGACATGTTTTGCTGACATTTCAAATTGCAATCTGCCTTGGTCATCACTTGCTTTTGCAAAGCATTAACCTTAGCTCATTAGCTCTTAGTGATATTCATTGTAAAAAAATAATTACGTTAATTAAAACAGAGTTCGGCGGAACAGTATTTGTACGAAGAAGGAACAGTGAAAAAGCTTTGCCACGTCTCATTCCAGATAAGAGACAAAATTCTCCACCCTGTGCCCCACTTCCCCCTCTGCCCTTCTGCTGCATTGACTGAACTGATGGGGAGCCCATGTGCTCTGGGTCTCCGTTCTGTGACTCGGGATCCTTCCTGCTCTTTCCTTGCACAGCCCCCTGGCCCTTGGACACAGTAACGGCAGTAGCAGGGAGAAGTGTACATCGACACCCCAGTTCCCACAGGACACAGTTCTTCCTACTAATCTGGAACAGAGGGTATTCCACAGCTATCGGGTTTCTGGTGTCCGGAGCTAGGCTCCACACTTGACAGCCTTGACTGTTTTGTAACAACAGGCTTCTCTGCGTGTGCTTGGGCTAATAGGCGTAGCCGGTGCAGGCCAAACACAATGGAATGCTTATCTCACTGCGTGAATAGTGTTGATGTATATTCTGTGTCTCTTCCATCTATTTAGTGTAACATTTGTGTGGTAAGAAAAGCTCAGTAATAAAGATGGCCAAGCCCCAATGTTGAACTGTCATCAGATTTCCACTGCAGGTTTTATAGCTCCTGATCTATACATTATATACTATACCTTGATATTCTGTATAGAGAAATTTGTGCCTGAACATGTTAGTCTTTGTATTAAAAACATTTATAATATTTTCTTATCCTGAAGAAGACCAATGAAAAAAACAGCATATTGTCTGAAGTGAATCACTCCTTAGCGGGTCTGACATTGTTCTCAGTTGTCATGCCAATTGATAACACCATTTAGAACAAGCTGTAGAGTAGGTGCACAAATTATATAAAAGAATTGTACAGATTGTCAAAAGGATACATTTTAACTTTTGATTTTTTTAAAGTGCTACCTCACTTCCAGTTGAGATTTTGTTTATTGTTTTTAAGGAGTAGTTTCTATTTTCTATGGGCAGCCTATATATCACAAAACTCCAACCAATCATCAGTTGTCAGAATTATCTGCATTGTAAAAGATTTGCATGCTAGTTTGCAGTTATTTGGAAATGATTATAACTTTCCCTGGATTCTCCATCTGTATAAGTACCTGCCAAATCCTGGACCTAGTAGAGAGATTAAGTCACACAAGCGGAGCATATGACCATTATAAATTAATGTACTATTACCAGTCCTGTCCCAAGCGGCCTCAGTGTACAATCCAGAGGAATACTGAAAAAGTATATATTTCATTATTGATGACAACACTTTAAAAACAGTGAGTTCTTTTTTCCTATGTCCTCTATGTCATGCGAAACGACTTCTGGAGCAAATACTGGTGCACATGTGAGGCAGTTGATATCCTCTCTTCAAGTCTTCACCCTCAGTTTCATAAATCTATTCAGTCACTTTTATCTATCATGTTATTTGACAATAACTCCAGGCATGCAACCTCAGACAGCTGGCTACACTAGGATGGTAAACAAATGTTAGAAATGGAGCCTTGTGCTCCATTGAAGTAAGTGAAAGGCAAAGACCTGTTTTTTTCTTAAAGGAATTGCTAAGTACTAACATTTATGAGACCGGGATGAAGAGCTTAATGATTGAAGGAAAAAAAAACTTCCGCTGTATTCTTCTCAGGATATGTTTCTCAACTTCTTCTTAAAGTGTTCTTGAGAACAGGTGTCCTTGAAAGACTAGCACGGGGCTTAAGAGTGAGATTTATAGCCCCAAAGGCAGTGTCAATGTTTTTGCTTTCTGGGGCGTTGGAAAAGGGTATTCCCTCACAAGGCCTCATCCACTGGTTTTCTAGCCCCCCTTTGCAACTTTTACTTTCCTGGAGGTGATAGTGGTCAGGGTAGGGGGCTAGGTATGATCACAATTCATGGGATTGCAGGGGTTCAGGGCCTGAACCAGAGATAACATGTCTCACTTGACACTTGTCTTGTGGAAAAGATGTGTAGCCTGGGGCTGGAGGTTGAAGTATTTTCTTCTTATGATGTGGAAACCCCCAGACTAGAAGGTTGGCTTGGTGGAGGGATGATTGAGACTGAAGCATGGTTAAAGTGATCTAAGGGAATACTTTATTTTAGAGAAAAAAAAATGAAATCCTATATAGAAGGATGAACAGTTGTACTGGTAACCGTGGCAATACTCAGCACATACAAAAAAAAAAAACAGCAGCAGCAACAACAACATCAAAAAAGGGAACCTTTGAGCAGTTAAGTCTGTAGAGCCTGTAAACACTGGTCGTCATGGTTTCTGGCAGCATGGTCCTGGCTCTTCTAGGGAGGGGGCCGAACCAGAAAAGCTCTGAGCCATTGTCATGCAAATGGGATTCCAAGACATATCTCAAATACATGCACAGTGTATTTGCCCCCTTTCCCCTGCCTGCCAATGTCTCTGTGGCTTTTTTTTCTGTTGCCCGGTTGCACAACATGGAGGATGCCAGTATCACATGCACTGGGCTCTTTTGAGCAAAGTAATAAGTGCTGCCCAACTCTCCTTTGAACTTTCTCTATGGCTGAACTTGCTTGCTTGGCACTTGCTTCTTTAGCAGGGGCTGTGTTTAATCTACTGGAAGGGCTGCAAGAGACCCCATTCTGAGATCCTGGGACTTGTACAGGTCATGGAGATGAAAAACTTTATTAATATGTTCCCTGATTTTTTTCCACTCAAATCAATCTACAGGGAACTATAACTATACTGGCTGTCGAGGAGAGCTGGCAGATGTTCTGAGCATAAAGGATCTTACAAATGTGCATAAACCTTTTATATTATCAATTACACATTTTATTATCTCAATGTATGCATGCTGTCTGAGCTATAATACTTATTAGAATGACTTGTGAGATTTTAAATTTTGGCACTCAAAATGCTATGCATTAAAGGGCATACTGGGACACAATTAAGGAAAAAATGAATAACAGATCCAAGCATGGTTCAGTAATTTTTTGTTTTTTTCACATTGCTTGCATTTAATCATGTCCATTTCTGGGTTAAGAAATATGTCCCTACTTTAATCAGAGCATCAGTTAATAGGAAGACAAGTCTGCCAAATCTCTCACATCAAATGACTTTTTAATGTCATGTCATGCTCATATGCTAAAGTTCTCCAATGTATTTTCCTGTAGTCATTCAGGCATCGCTTTCTTTCAAGAGGGATAAGGAAAAAATCCCCCCTCAAAGAGCCAGTGCTTCTCAACATATGACATTTTTCCTTTGGATTTCCCTCTTAAGGACTGACAAACTTTGGCATCTTCCTGATGATTAAGAAGGTACTGTACAATACGTAATCTTATTTTGGAATGTAAAGTCTCTTACTGTGACGTAGTCAAGAAGCATCACCATTGATAAATAGGATTTAAAAAGGATCTATTCTGATTTATATGCAATCAGAACTTTTTTAAATGTTCCATGTAAATGCAAATTAACAGTGCAGTCACCAATCATTAAGATATAAAACTACATACAGGTATATATTGTGTGGTGTCCAAATTGTGCTCAAAGTGGAAGAGATCCATGAATGATGTACAAATGACCAAACAAACCAGATGGGACGAATGGTTTTCTCTGTTTTATATTCATTCTTATGTTCTAAGTGCCACCTTCTATGAGCTCTCAGCAGTGTGGCTCATTACTTGATACAGTCACAATGCTTTTTACGCGTCTTTGCACTATATGCCCTCCAATAAATGACCTCCTTACAGTATCTTACAGTACAGGCAAAACATTTTCAGTGAAGAATCCAGCAAAACTCAGTCCTTCCCCAATCTGTGCATAAGACTAACATTGCTTCGCTGCTTAGAGCGTATGAGGTGTTATGTCGTCATTTCGGTTTCATCTTCTGGCACGTAGATTTCAGATTGGCACGTAGGACGGGCAGGTGGCTAGACAGCCCCAATTCCCATCCCTGCCAAACTGGGGCTTCTACATGCCACTGGCCCACCGCGCCGCCTGCCCACCCCCACGTCTGGAACATGGATAGGCCCTGCTGACTGATGGTGTCGATGCCCACACTACTGCCTCCTCTGATGAATGATTCCTGGGTGCCTCTGTTGCTGCCAGTCAGTCCTGATAGGGCTGTGGGGGAGGGCTACTGCTGGGATTGAATGTTTTCCTCTTCATGTGCTGCTTGGCTGTTCCACTGTACTGTACTGTAACGGCCGTCCTCAGACGTACTTTAATGAGTGTGAAACAAGGGGTTTTTGAGGGACCTGTTCAGATTTTACCTTATCAAAAGGGTAAAAGAATCAAGTAGACCTTCTTTAATTAGATAAATATGTACTGTTACCATGTACATTGTAACATTCATTCCATAGAAACAACAAAGCCTGAAGCTGTCTTATTTTCATTTTATTACTTTAATCTATTATAAAGTGCTAAATGTTACTAAGAAAATTTTAATCAACTATCCATTACATTACACAAATATGTATATTATTACTATATGAGGCTTCCATGAAATTTGGCTTTTTCATCCAATATCTTGTGAAAGTTAGATTATTCTTTTAAACCAATGCAATTGCAATTATTATTGATACACAAGTGGTATTCATATTACAAGACATTACAACATTTCAACTTGTATTTTAGGAATATATTTAACTTGGTACTTTAGGAATGTTTTTAAGGTGAATTTTCTGTCTACTTTTTAAATTCAAGTAGCAGTCTATCTTGTAAATTCAGGTTAGATAGTCTGTAACAGCAGCACATTCTAAACTCCTATTGTCAGTATATTTTTACTGACACACAGTTCCACTTCAGACCTATTCATGTCCCAGGTGCAATAGGAACCAAAACCATCTTCTAACAGAATGAGTCATGGATTACATCTTGTTTCCTTAAAATCTAAAATTGTTACACACTAATCATAATGGTGTAATGGTATTCCACAGAGCAAAGTCATATTTCAGTAAATAATTGTGAATAATAATTTCGATTAATAATTGAAGTCCACTATATAGAAGGGTCACATTTATTCACATCTTCAAGTATTCCTATAAATAAAAGCTATCGCAGGGGGGCACAGTGCCATAGTGGTTAGCATGGCTGCCTTGCAGCACTGGGTTCAATTCCGGACCTGGGGTGCTAGGGCTTCATGTTCTCCCTGCATTTGAGTGGGTTCCCTCTGGGTGCTCTGGTTACCACCCACAGTTCAGAGATATACTGGCAGTTATTGTCTTCTTGAACAATTCGCCCCAGGTGCAAGTGTGCGTGTTTGTGCCTGCGTGTACACCCTGCGATGGACTGGCATCCTGTGCAGGATGTGCCTGTTGCTTGCCAGGATAGGGTTGCAGGGGAGCCAGAGTCTAAATTTGGATGAAATGGTTTGGAAAATGGATGGATGGAAGGAAAATCCAACACAAATCTTAGCTGAGGAAGTCTGAGCTCTTAGGAAATGATCAATTGGGAGATGTAGTACAGTATATGTTCTATGAATGTCATGCATATATGGAAACATAAACAGTATACATATATAAACATATAGCATATATATTTTTATACTGTATCTTGTTTTATGGATATTAAAAATTGTATTTTTCTGCGAGGGGGGTGGCAGCAAATGAACTGCCCTATGATGAGCTCCTGTACTGAGCAAGAGCGTATTCAGAGCCTAAACTGCCACCACCTGTGAACCATTACTCAAGGTGGGGTCTCATGCCCTTTGATCTTGCCTACCTCTCCCATGTTCTTCTGTTTCCTGGCAATACCGCAGAGCTCCACTCAGAAGCTCAGCACTTCACAGGAACAGTGATGCTGTTTCCTGGCCGCTACATGGTTGTAATCCACATGCCAGCAAGTACGATTCCTGGGAAGTATCTTCTGAGCTTGGGGAGGAAATGAATTGTTGTAGGAATACCTTTATTAAACCAGCTTTACTGCCTACTGCATGCCTTTGGATCTTGCAGCCTTTTGTGTTCGGATGGCCACGGTCCTTTGAGAAAATCATCTTGAGCTGATTTTTCCCTTCTTGCCAAAGGGAATGTGAAGGAATTTCCTGTGCTCCTTTTGGATTCCCAGCTGACATAATCACCCAGGATTTAAAGCAGAAATGCTTCCAACACGAGGCTTCAGCTTTAACACAAAATGGAAGAGCTTTATTTACCATTCACTTCCCAGACTTATCTGGCTCCACAGTCATCACACTGCACTTTCATTACCCATTTAAAATAAGTGCTTTGTGTTCTTTTGTGAAGCTGTGTGTGTCAGTTGTCTGAGGATGCTGTGTGCCCTTAACCACATTAGAGATAGGCCTTATTTTGTGAGGTTTTCAAACTGTCAGGTTGCTCTGAAGGACTCTTAGTTTTACTGCCTAGCTTGACCCAGTCCACAGTAATCTGTTCTCTTCTTGGCATGTGAGCCAAAGGTCTCAGGGACTATGCAAAATTAGCCTGAAATTCCTTAGCTTGCCCCTTCCCTCCTGTAGTGGCAGTAGTGGAATTCTCCTGCTCTTGAAGTGTCAGGCAGGTTGCGTGTGTTAAGAGCTTGCCCTCTCTTCTCTGCATGTCACTGCCCCAAACTTTTCACCTCTGACAGTTTAGCGATCCATCTGAAAGGTTATTTAACACTGCCACCTGCTGGACACTGCGTATTGCATGCAGAGCTTCTCAAGCTACTTTTGACTAGTAAGACTACTGTACATGTGGCGTGAACTGTACTCTAATCATTAATTTTCTGTTAACTAATAATTAGGATTGCAGTTAACATCCCAGTATTTAATTCTGACAACAATACAGGATCCTTTGAAAAAACATTTTTCCCTTAATCATTATTTTTTCTTTTGTTGAAGACTCTCCATTTCATGAGTGGACTGTCACTGCAGCCTCATGAACTGTACCTCATTGACCTCAGTTTCAATGAAGACTGAATCACTTCCACAAAGTTGCATTTCATTGTCTTTAATGTTCAAAATGATGCAGTTTCTTAGACTGGTATGATGGCAGTGTTGAGAGATGCTTGTTCTCATTTTGTAGGCCTCTTTACTGGGAACTTTAATTGCTTAAAATAAACCACATTATTGAATCATCACATAACTGTGCCAAGCCTCATTGAACATAACATCCTATTTATAAACAATAGGATGGCCATTCTGCCAATTTAGCTGATTTGCTTTATAGTAACTTATTGATCTGGTCTTTTAAAGAAGTGGTGGCAACAGCCTTGGTGACATGGATGGGTAGCTTGTTCTGCACTCCCACATCCCTTGTGTAAAAAAGTGCTTCCTGATCTGTTTAAATGCACTTGCCTGTAGGTTCCAGTTGTGTTGACTGATTTCTGTATGACCCCACAGATATACCCCCACAGGCATGGAGCTTAATTTATTTTACTATTTTTAATGGCTACTGTACAGTACATCTCTCATAAAAGTGTTAAATAGAAAGAAGTGTGGTTATTTAAAAATCATCCCTCTGATAGCAAGGCTATTTCGTTTTAGAGAACATCTCCTGAGGTTCCCTTTACTTATTCCCTCATTCTTTCACTTTACTCCCTGTTTCAGTATAGGTTTTCCATCCCCACATTATTAAAATTGATATTTAAAAATCCAGAATATCAGATAAGTATGTAGAATAAGAATGTAGCGCCAATCTTGAGTCCAAAATTCTTCTGTTTTGCTTTTGTTAAAAGTTAACACTTTTCTATAAGTACTGTAGGTGTCCACTACACAAGAAGGTGTTTACGTCCAGATGCCAAAAGAAAATACAACAGATTTTTCTTAGTAGTAATGGAGTCTTGAGCAAGCATATACAGTAGACTAGTATATCCTTAGTTCACTCTTGAATGGACAGCTGCTTGATAGTATCACATCCACCTCAGTGCTTCAGAGTTCCATGTGCACTCAACTGAAACAGGGTTTGTCTTAGAATGCTGCAGCTGTCTCAGAAATCTGAGAATGTGCCATCTTAATCAAGAGGTTTCACGAAATCGAAATGCATTTTAGTGTTGCCCATGTCATATGTAGGAGAAAAATATTCTATATTTGAACATTTTAAGAAGTAAAGGTTAATTCCATGCTGAAAAGTAGAAAGGACAAGGAAACACAATGTTTCAGCTTCCTCTTTCTACTTTACAGCGTGGAATTAACCTTCATTTATTCTTTTTCAGCCAACACATGCTGATGTAACTCCTCACATGAACCTAAACATTTTAACTACTTATTCAAGGGAATTTAACTCCTTATTCAAGGAGTCAAAATTGTATAAGATTTTGTTGCAACCTTCCCTATTTCTGGGGGAAAAAAATATTTGCACATAGAGTTAACGTAATTTTAATGATAAATGTTCAGTTAAATGATTCGCATATACTTTAAGGCCACTTATAGGTGAAATTAAAGCCTCTGGTGGCATAATTCTCCTAGCGGCTGTTTGTTTTATCTCTAAATCATTTCCACATGTTCTGCTTTCCAATTTCTCTTCTTTTGAGTAGAACATACTGTAAATGGTGGAGCAACACAGCTTAAATTAGACAAGTTTACTACTTTTAAAATGGACACTTCTGTATGAGAATTTTCACATTCATCACCTAGTATCTTTCTACTATAGCCTAATTGAGTATTGCAAGATTCTAATTCTCTGTGGTGTGTAGTGCAGAATGGTTTCCTGGTGGTCCAAATCTAATATACTGCCCTTAAAAGGGAAATACGCCTGGATGTGACTTGAAATGCAGTTTTTATGTACAGTCAGAATCATATAATTTTGGAAGCACGTACAAAGTAGTGAAATGGTTACCAGTAAAATACACAGAACTGCAGTTATTGTATACCAATTATGATGGATTTAACCCTCAAGCATGTGTGCGCATACTTCATTTTGTTTTAAAGTCACAAAACATGTCTCTCAGTCTGATTCTGTTTAGGAGTATCAGAGTCTAAAGTGCAGCTCCATGGTGTCTGATAGTCTGCAATCTTAGTTCATTCCAAATGTTTCCCACATTTCCACTGTGTGGGTGCATGGGACTGATCTGACGGTAGTGGCTTTCTGCCTCTGCTGGTATAAATATTATTGCAGCTATTTCCTTGTGGGCAGGGCAGTGTGTTTCAGCTGGTCCTCAGCTCAATAGCCAGACTTTAAATGCTGTGGTTTCCAACAAAGAAAATTGCTGCGTGTCAGGATACAAGCAATGATGTTAGCAAAATACTTCCGTCATGTGTTTCCAGTCTTGGAGCTGTGGTGGGGCCAGGCGACAGGACTCCTGATTGTGCTGATTGCTGTTGTGTTAAATGAATATTTCGCTCAGGTGTTTACCAAGCAAGGAAAAGATAACATGCCTCAGTCTTGTTCCTCTGGAAAGTTCCACATTAAATAATATTAACGTAGAAGAGGCTGATGTCTTAGAGGTACTAGATCAGATACTGTAAATCACCAGAGCCTGATGACTTTGTATTTTTCCATCTGTACTTAAGGAAATTAGATGTTATTCATAGACTAATAAAACTCTTCCAGAACTCTCAAGACAGAAGTAATGCCCACTGGCTGGAAAATTGCTAATATAGTGCCCATTTATTTGAAGGGTAGTAATTATAATTATAGACCAAGTAGTCTGTCTTCTATCATAAGCAAGATTATGAAAACAATAATTAAAGCTAAAACAGTGGATTATCTGTATGGCAATAGGACTCTAAGAGATATCCAGCTTGGCTTTTGAAAAGGTACAGTAGGTCTTGCTGTACGCATTAGAATTATTTGAACATGCAACAGCAGAAATTAATACAAACACAGCTTAGGATATAGCAGATGTATAGCATATTTATATTTTTAGAAGGCTTTTGATAAAGTTCCTCACAGGATTAATTCTTAAACTGCAGGCAGTGGATATTCAAGATAATTCATGTACTGGGATTAAGAGGTAGTTAATGGGCAGGAAGTTTTTGTACAGATAAGAACTAAGTGCTTGAATTGGGGTGATTAGCGATGTATCACAAGAATATGTATTTTGGAATGATCTAGAATGGTATAGCTAGCAAACTTGTAAAGTTTGCAGATTATGCCAAACAATGAGGATTAACAAACATGTTAGAAATGACAAAATAAATTCATAATGACTTAGACCACATTCAAGACCACACAAACACCTGACAGATGATGTTTAATGTGGACAAGTACTTGGTGTTGCAAACAGGTAACAGAAACATGAAGCACAAAACATGAAAAAGAGCTAGAAGGGGCTACATATGAGAAAAGAAAGATGTTGACTCTTCATTTTACAGCCCATATGTGGAATCAATTAATAGGAAAACAATGCCAGGACATATAGTTAAAAGAGTGGAATCCAAATCAACAGATGTTATATTAAAATGGTACAGCACCATAGTGAGACCTCATTAAGAATACTCCTTGTGGAAATGCATTTCATCCTGAGAACAGGAGGCATGTCTTTACCTAAAGGGTTGTGGGAGTACGGAACAAGGTATCCAGCCCTGTTGTTTTTTTAGTGATAATCTAATGTCCTTCAAGAAATGTCCCAGACGAGATCCTTGAATCAATTAGCTACTGAAAAGGAAACAAATGAGCCAGATCAGTCCAATGGTCTCCACTGGTTTCTAACTATTGTTTGATGATTGGTCTAAAAGACACTGTTGCTGTGCAAATAGTTTCCACAAGGGGGAGGTCAGGGATTGCTGAAAGGCACTCTAAAGTCCCAGATTGAATGGGCACTTTGAATGAGAGAATGTAAACTAAATATATAAATGAACCGGTAATCCTTGGTTAAACTACCTTGGTTGCTTAATTGCCGCAATGCAGTTACAGCAGATTAAAATTCTTACATACATTTTATGTAAATATTTAGCAGATTTTTATCCCAAGCCAGGAATATTGTTCTACAGTTCAAGTGCACATCTTTAACGACGAATCACGCAGTATGTGGCACTGGAGACATAGACACATTTTAAAGATTATAGCGGTTGAGATAGAGTGTAATAGCTCAACACGTCTTTGAGGTAGGAAGGAGCCTAATTGCTTTGTGGTTTGTAGGGAAGGTGAAGGATTCTGAAGTTAAACCTCTTTAACACGAGGAGTCAAAGCAGGGATGCTTGAACAGGAGAAACATTCACGTGGGGCTTGACTGTTATATGTTAGCTAAAAGTTTACAACAAAAATGTTCATCTTCATCGTCTCAGATTACTGAATTTCAGTGTATGAGCCACTAGAGAAATCATTTTATAGAGTCTAGTTAATATGAGGCCAACTGGTTTCCCAACAAAGAGCCTGTTCACAGGATTTTGCCTGGAAGTTTATGACCAAAACATTTTTTTTAAAATAAAAAATTCTTAAATTAATAACTTTTTTTTAGTTAAATCAAACTAATGTATCAATGTATTTATATATTTCTAATTATAGATATTACTGTATTTCTGAAGAGCTGGTTATAAACTATGTGTAAACAAGTGAACTGTGGATATTAACCCTGCTCCTGAAATTAGTCTCCAATGACCTTCATGATAAAACAAACAGCACTGTCGTTTACACAAGCTTTATAAATAAATGAACAGGGTAACGTGAGGAGTTACTGAGATTATGTATATGGTTACTTGTTTCTCACTCTTTGATGTGAATCATATAAAAACAGGATGTTGTTAGTCACTCTGTGAACACTTGAAGTTCCTTGTTGGGAATGCGATCAGTGGCTTAGAGTTACAGATGGGGAACGTGAAGGTGAACTGTCACTGTAGTCTGTCTTTCCATAGTGAAGACTGTAACAAAGGAGCAGAAGGAGTGGTTCTGTTGTGTCTACACTAATGGCAGATCTCTGATTCCTCTATCTCCTGGTGCAGTCCCCTCTCTCCCTCCCCACTCTCTTTTCACTTCATTAACTTAATGCTGAATTGCAGATATTCTGTAACTGCTGCCCTAGGAGCTGCCCAGAATGAACACAGAGACATGCATGACTGATGTCAGTAAAGACTGGCTGGGCCCATGTCTTTGCCCATACAGAATGGGCACAGTGACAATAAATAGCCAAGGTTTTTGGCTTCATATCAAGGGTTTTGGGGCACAGTTATGCAAATCTCAGGATATGAGATCAGCATGATTGCCTGGACCAGAGTAATTTTTTCCTCCTTCCAAAGCAATGACAAAATTAAAGAACTATCCCTGGCATTCACGGGGCATTCAAGGGGCAAAAAATAGACTATATTGTACAACCTACTGGGTGTTGTGCACTTAAAAATTGGTCTTAATTTCTGAAACCTCCCCTTTATATATTCAGGCTTAGATTTGTTTTTGCTTCCTCATATTGGTTTTGAGGTGGTTGGTTTTTTTGTGTAGGTTACATTTAGGAAGCTGGGACAGAGAAAACATTGCAGCTTATCTGCACAGATGTTCGTCATCTGTCAGCAAAGCTTGCAAAATCCTCTGATGCAAATAACAGCCAAAACAAAGTCTTCACCCTAACCATGCAAGTAGTTCAGACTGAATGTTTCCACTTTTACTTATGTAAACATTAACATTCTCAGGCAAGACAGAACAATCTTGTATTTTCAAATAGATTTTTAGTATTTCTGTTCGTTAATGTGCAGCATGTCTTTACTCTCAGAAAGAATAATAAACGAATTCTGTGGAATATGGTAATAGAAAAAAACCTGTTCACTCATGTTTTAGCAGGAGTAGGCTATGAATACCACTAAGCACTGTGCTAATTTGTTGCTATGCACAACACTCCTTTAATTAGTGTTGCAAAGCACTGGGATGAAGCATGCTTATGTTTTTCGTGCATCTGACTGCTCTGAAGCCTTTTGTCAAACCACTTGTCATCTTAAAATCCATTTCTTTAGCATGCTTGCTCCAACGTGCCTTGCCTTGGGGACCCCGGTGATGATAGGGCACTTTTATCCTGCTGAGCTTTATAACCTGTTTGTAATTATAGAGCAGAAAATCTGAACAAAAGGGATTACTAAATATGACTTTTATGAGCCGTTTTACAAGATTTGTGTGCATTGAAACTTTAAGAGACATTGTTCAAAAGTTTTCTCATTAAAAGTTAGATGTACACTGCCTCATGTTTCTGTATCAGGGATATCCAGTCAATAAGGAAGAGACTCAGCTCTGGTAATCCTGAGGCTGGAGTTGTTTAGGCCACAGCTCTGGCAGAGATGGAAATTCAGCTGCTTAATATGGTACAAGACACAACTCCCCCTATCAGTGGATCTCTCTGTTTTCTTCACGAATGAAGGTGGATATAACACAACAAAGTACTTTATGTGAGATATGTCTTAAAGTAATTAGTTGGCACCACTGAATAACAGTTTTGTTTCAGTGGGAAAGCTGGCTTTCAAGCCTGATATGTGAAGAAAAAACGATATGGCGCTTATTGAATAACAATTGAGTTTGTTGAATTTTAAGTTATTTAAGAGGACTTTCTGATGATCAGTTCTTGATTTTCTAAATGTCATGTTCAGGAAATGACAACTTCAGAAACAGATGGACTTCCTTAATAGAAAGTCAGAGAGAGTGATGAGCCATGACAGACTGTTTATTTTCCTGAGCTGAGGGAGTGGGTGGGGAGCTACTTTGATAGTGTTGCAGGCAGCGCAGTTTGTCTCCCACAGAGCAGGGCCCATCTCCCAGGTGCTCAGCCATTGCTGGAGAGGCTGGAAGCTGCACTGTTTGATGAAACCTTGCAGAGAGAGGAATTAGGCACAGCAGCAGCACATTCTGCATGGAGGGGGTGAATATCCACACCATTATTAAAACATACTGTAGCTCATTCAGGCATTATGAGGAAACCAGCTGAATGTTTCATAAAATCACCTTGTCGTAGTTGATGGGCACTAGTTGAAACATGAAAACTTACTTTAGATCGGTTCTGCCTAAAAGCTCAAGATATCTCATGCACCTAAGCCTTTTACCCTCGTTCCCCACTCCCTTCCCCTGCAAATTATGCTGTGAACTTCACCTCCTTTTGTAAACTAGTATGTCCTGAATTGAGATGCCTATTAATCGTATTCACTGCTTACCCTAAATCATAAATCTCCACTAATCCAGCGTTTTCAAAAATAGTATTGTATTACAATTTGAAAAGACTTCATCATCTAACAGGATGTTTCCAAAGATCTCATCCAAAGTGAATAGAAATGTAAAATCTTTGTGTGGGAGACGCGCATTAAATTTAAGCCCATTTAATTAACTCCACTCAGAAAGGCAGGCCTGTGTTTCAATGAAGACTAGTTGCTTCCAGAACAGGCATGCATTTGGATTCTACAAGAATTAGAACTGAAGTTAACATCAGATTAGTTTGCTCATCAAGAATAGCCCCTGCGGCATTCAGGTGTGGTAATGGCACAAAGACAAACTGCAAGAGAAAGATAACTGGCTTGAGAATCTGTGGGCAGGGCTGTCAGAGATGGTCTCCTCACCAGCCTTCACTCTGGGATGCTGGCTGGAGGCTTTCAGCTGCACACTGTCAGGGGTGGGCGAGACTTGCAGTGTTACCCCAGACATCTCTTCCTTACAGTATGTCAGAAGCGCTTCAACCACGAGGCCACCCTGCTGTCTTCCTCCTCTGTGATGTTACCCCAGCCCATGCCTTTGTGCAGGATTGGTAATGTAGTGGAAAATTACAGAAGGAGCCAACCCTAATTCCTTATTCATCACCGCGGTATTTATATTAAAAAATGGTCATTTCAACATTCCAGTTTGGGCTGTTCTAATTATTAACTATTATAATCTATTCTAGGACACAGGACTGCCAACTGGAAAAGGTAAACAATTTCCGTGCCTTAGTTTGATAGTCACAGATAAACTTCACCTCCTTTTATAAGCTAGTGAGAGAAAATAGGAATTAGCTAGGGAGATCCCTTCGTACTGTAGGTGCCTGATGGCTTGCAGTGATGTCTGCAGGAGACGGACTGCGTCTCCAATCTTCATGAACTATTCTGCATATGGAACTTGGCAAATTCAAGGAGTACATCTATTTCTCTATTTCTACAGAGATGACGTGCAATTCCAAACTTAGTGGGCATATAATAAAAATATGTACAAAAAGTGATAAAGAAATTGCCTTTTTCTTTAACACTATGCTATACATGACAAATAATCGATTCTACTGTCACACCACTACAGATCTTTAAATACCTTATTTAAGAAAACTGCCAATTAATTTGTTCGCAATTATTCATGTCTAATGCTATTATAAATCAAGGGCACCCCGAGGGTTTGTCATTTTTATTGAATAATAGTATAAGGTTCTAAATATGTTTCTTTTCAAATAAATGTACAGTACATTCTGGCAGTGAATGCATGTAGCTGACACGAGAGCACTGTTGTTCTGGCTGCTGTTTGACAGTGTTTGCAGCAATGTATAAGCTTAATTTTGCAGCTACAGTATGTTTGCATCTGTCTTTTCTGATAGTTTCTCCTGACCTCCTGGGGCTCTCTAACAGACTGATAAAGATCAATACTCTGTGTGTCAAACCTTACTACTACCTTGTAGACATGGATGAAGGTAAATTGACCAGCAGTCTCTCTCCACTCCTTGCCTATTGTTCCATTCATGATTTGAATAAGCTTTAATGAGTTCAGCAGTTTCCTGACGCTACCCATTTTCAGGACGTCATGTTCAAAAGACTGTAAAATGGACAAAGACAGAAAGAAAGGAAAGCAAAGGAACCAGACAGTAATCTCAGCCCTGGACACATTGAAAGACTGACCGCAGCTGCCACAGCTAGAGGGCGGTGTGGTAGCAGAGCATGTTCTCTGGCCTTTTCCTCGTGATCGAAAAAGCAGCAGGGCCTGCCAGAAAGCTGTACCATGTAGTTGAGGTCTGACGTTTGCATTACTCGTCGGTAATTTAGAAGTGTTTTCTTATGCGGGTTCGGATAAATTTGTACTGGTCGTGGAGACTATGGCAGTGAAACAAACAAACAAGAAAAGGGCTCTTGCTTTCCGTTTTAATCCAGACATTCCAGCATAATTGCCTCCCTATCGTGCTTGGTTCCCACAGAAAGTGAACTGGACTGTTTTGTTTTTGTTGTTGCATCATGAGCAGCTGATTCCAATAAAGTGTGTTTTTTTGCAGGCGTTGGGTCAGTTTTAGTGCATGACCCTTGGTAAAGTATTAAAAACGTCCACTTCTCACTTGTGGAAGGCCAGAGAAAAAACCTCCCTCCTTGTCATATCCATTTACTGAATGATGCATGCTTTTATATAAGGTTTTATACTTGTATGTATGATTTGGGAGTCCCGGAATTCCACAGGTTTGATCATTTTCCAAGGTCTGAAACAGCATTTGGTAGACAGGCAGGTGGCATTTTTTTCTTTGTTCACAAAAGTCTAACCCAGAACTGGCAGGGGACATTTTGTTGTAGAATGTCAGATGAAATATTATGCTAATTTACTATTACTGCTGTGGACATGAAAGATCCCAGGAGCTTTTGTTTTAGCTTTCTGACGATGGATGAATTGTAAGGAGCAGTGATGGGAGCAGTAACTTGGTCTTGATATTTCACTTTAATTGGTTTCATTCCTCTGATACAGTGAACCAGATTTCCTAAGTTCAGCAGTGTGAGAAAGTTTCCCCCTATGTTTTTTTAAAGAGAACATATAAGCTGTCCTTTGTTGCAATGCTTGGTGTGAGTGACTCAGATGTAATTAATATTTTCACTTATTGGCAGGAAGTTCTGGAAAATTGGTTTCTTTTAAATTCCCTTCTAGAAAAAAAGCTGATGGGAAACTGTAAGCATGTGATTTCGAGGGACGGGTTAAATGTACGTAGAGCCCTCAGTACATTTTGAGAACTAAAATGTGCTGTATATAAGACAGACACCTCTTGTGCAAAACAGGGATTTAAAACGACAATAAACAAGAAATGTAAGCAAATTAATGAAAGTGCCACTCTATCAGACATCCGTATCAACAGGTTTATGATATGATTTTAACCACAGGAGACACACCTAACTCATGAATCAGGGTAGGTAATTAAACAAGGCTAAGGATGGGTTATGCCATGAGAGGGAATTTGTTTGCAGAGAGTAGTTCTATCCCTGTAAATTCTTTAACTGGAATACACGCAGAATAACAGCCAAGGCCTTTGCAAGCTGTTTCACAATAATGAGGGCAATGTTTGCTCTGGTTTTAAAAATACATCAATTTACCTTGAGACCTTTTCCTAGAATTGCATGTCGTAAAATGCTCCTTTAGTACACTGCATCCTTCCTCTGGAGGTGTCTGCCAGTTATTGACAGAGAAGTTCTCCTTCCCCTCTCCTTCACATCTTTATTGAAGACACCTTTGCTCTCTCTGGGTTTGACTTAACAGTCTGCCTTTAAAACCACTGTGGTTGCACTCAGTATGGCTACAGCTCTGGTTTTTCTTACTTGTGAGCCACACTGTTCTTTTTGTTCTGATTTGACTGAAGATTTAGTTGCAATATGTTTTCAGTAAAGGCTCAAACTTTAAAGTGCTTTTTTATTGACGCCTTTATTGACGGTTGGTTAGCACCGAGCTAGTTATTTAAAACTTCGCTTTTATATGGCCCTATTGTGAAAAATAAATGATTGGTTCATCAATTTAGGTAGCAAAAAGCATTGCTCCGTTGTTTCATTATGAGGTCTCGTCACATCCAAGGTATTTTTTGCCTCCTTACAGTACAGGGATACTGTGAAATTAATAAGTATCCATTTCAAATGAGTTGCTTTCATCATCGATTTGCACCAAATGCAATTTAGAAGGGAAAATGAGAGAAGGCAACACGTAGCCTCAAATCTTTGTGCCCAAGTGTAGATGCATACATCTAATGAGCCTAATTATCACAAGGATTTGGTGCTCATTCCCTGGTCATTGAACTCTGCAGGTGCAACCTGTCACATCGGGGGGTTCTGACAGCTTCGTCCTTAGATGTCACACTCAGCAGCCAAGGAGGGTTTTCTCGAAGCATGCCTGCAAACATTTTCACAGTCATACTCCTTAACCCCTGTTATGTATTAAGGACTGGAGTATTACCTGAACCTGCTGACATATACAGTCATGTAGAAAGTAATGTAGAGCCTACCTCAGCTTTGAATTCATCGATTTTTGGAGCCGACATGGACCTGCAAACGTAGAGTATGTCTAAAACATTCATTAGTTGTACGTGTGCATAGATCTTTCTCTCCTGGCCAATGGAACTTCCTGGTGATTCTTCTTGTAGGAATGTGCTGTCGCTTCCATTGAAGAGACATATGTTTCCCACATGGGTATCTGTCCCTACCCCTGGTCCCGGGACACTTGTGATTCTCTTGGAGCTTGGCTGTGCTGTGATTGCCTGAGTTCAGTGTCAAAAACCCCTTTGAGGTGTGTCCCTACCCTGCACTGCACCGTAGCCATACCAGTCTGCGTCTTGCCCTGTCTCTCTTTCCTATGTTCATACCTTAGTTTCTCCATCTGGTATTCTCCGCTAAAGTGATATGTGATAAGTCGTTGATAACTTAAGATAATCCACGACAAAGAAGAAAGAACGAATACATCTCAAACTAAAAAAAAAAACAACAAGTGCATAAAAAAATAATCAGAAACGTTTCTGAAGTTTTTTGGGGAGCGGTTTTCTTTATCTTCGCCATTATTTCAGTTGCTTTTCATATGTGCCTTGTGTCCTGATGGGAGTGTGTTTATCTTGTGTTTTGGCAGCGCTGCTTTTTTATGTGTCTGACTTTGCCCACTGTTGTTACTCCTCCAGCTTTCGGTTCCCATAGAGCTGTCAGAGTCTGAGATCCTCCCTCCCTCAGTTTGTGGTCAGGGGACTGTCCTGTGTGAATACCCAGCACTCTGCTGCTCATTAAACAACAGCTGTGTGAATTTTGGTCATATGCTTGCATTTGAAGGGGGGTAGAGGAGTGGGGATGAATGAAGCCACTATTAAATGACCCAAGTCCCATACTGAAAAGGACTGATTTAGATTTGATAGCAGGTCAATTAATGGTTATATCCAGCTGAAGCTATCATTTGACTTTTTTCAATTACAGCCATTGTTTGAATAAGCTGCAATTACAGAAAGAAGGTGAGCAAAAAGCATACATTAAATATAAAAAACACATGGTTTGTAACATTCCACAGACCTCAGCTGCAAACATGACCATACTCCTTCACCAAAGGTGTCAGTGCAATATGGTCATATCATACTTCGTCATACTTTTGAGCGAGTCTAAAATATTATCTTTCTGTTACCACAAACACTTAGGAAAGCCTTTCATAAAGG
Source organism: Atractosteus spatula (assembly GCF_055471065.1). Taxonomy (NCBI): domain Eukaryota; kingdom Metazoa; phylum Chordata; class Actinopteri; order Semionotiformes; family Lepisosteidae; genus Atractosteus; species Atractosteus spatula. The sequence continues at coordinate 63,453,992 of NC_142709.1, read as the reverse complement.
GTGGCTTCAAAATAAAGTCATTATAAAGGAAATCACACCCATTTTGCAAGTTTACATCATTGTTTTTCATTTAAGCAAAAGAAATGACTTATATAGTAAGATTGTATTGTATGACATCATTTAGATCATACCTGATTTTGTTTGCCTTAGGAGGAAAGTGTCATATCCTTCATACATGAAAGAGTGACAATTTCCAGAGTGACAATTTATGAATGCTACAGACTAATTTATAAATAACTTCTGCACAACACAGCATGTTATTTTTCTGTTAATTCTTCTGAGATTTATTTAATCACTAACTGAGTCATCTAACAGCAGCGATATTTGTAACTGAATTACTGAAATACTTTGGAATGCTTTGAAAGGGGGAAATATTGCTTGATGTACCTAAACCACAGAGATAACAGGACATACCTGAAGCAGTGTCAGATCTATGGCACATATACCCACAGTGAGGATTGTATGCCGTTTTAAAAGCCATTTACAAATATAATAATATACTATTACTATAATCTACATTCGTTTTATTCCTAGCCTGTATACATGAAGCTCTTCAATGCAAAGAAGACCCTATATTCAAATTACTTCTGCACTACATACTAACCTAAAGGGGTTCCAGCATGCATGTATTTTAAATATAGGTCCCTAGGCTTCTAAATTATTGTTATTGTGTAAAGGATATCCCTCAATTTTCCTTAAAACCTTTATTATGGGAAATTGTAGCACATTAATAATATTGTGCTTGTGGGAATGGTTATTGCCCTGAATTCAGTAAAGAGGACATCATTACTAAGGAGGTATATTTCCCATTTGGTACAAAATAACATGTATTTGATTTTTGATGTTCAGGAGAAAGAATCAAGACGCATAGGAAACATAAATGTGTGTTTTCTTCAGGACCATGTACATTCAGATTCCTGGCTCTTGAGCCCCCAAAACCTGGCTGTTTATGTCTTATTGGTTCAAATGGCATAAGTGCACTACACCCTTTAAATCCTTGTTTGTTTCACAGATATAAATCCCATCCTGCTATTATTCCACAATTAAGAGCCTACAGCATGAAGCAGAATGCCTGGTTCCTAGCTGTGAGATCTGAGAACAGAATCAAGTGATAGTTTGTGGGACGTCCACCTTGCAATTTATTTCTTCCCTTACACTGTATTCAGCAACAGTCTATGTGCAAGGCCTGTAATTTCTAGATTTGGTGTGCGTATTCTAGTGGTTTGATTTTGTTTTGTTTCTTTCACCCCATCAATTACAGATACTCTTTCAGATTCAGGTTTGATAATGGCATTCTTCTTTATCCTGTTTCAAACTCTGCCGTTGTTCATTATGAGGTTAACCGTAGGTCTTGTGGGAAGATGTGGTTGTAGTCTTTGGAAGTTTCTTATATTTATACAAATCTATATTTTCTAAGTGTCGGATGTGTTTTGGTTTATACCCTTATTATTCTGTCGACCCCAGTATAATATATAGACTTGGAAATTGTTGTAATGACATAGTTCACTGTAAAAACAAAAAGGAGTGGATTTTGTATTTTATAGAGATGAAGACCTACATGCATTTAAAATTCGAACCTGGTGGTAGTATTAAGCTACCCAACAGAATATTGTGCATCTGATGACCTAACATTCAATTCAGGATCCTTATGTTCTTAATATTCCCCGAGGGCCAGAGCAAACCAACTCATTAGCCTCCTTTAGAGCTTGACCTGTTAACATTAACAGTTGTAGTTCTGCCAGCACCTGATTTTGTTATCCACACTATCCACTGTACTAAAATCCCCTCATACATGGAGATGGAATCATGATGGTTAAGTGCTTTTTAACCATTTTCTACAGGACAAGAAACACACAGAAAATGATTGCTATTTATTTTGATACATTCTTATATTTTCTTATGATTTTCTAGTCACAAAACAAAAGGTATTTCAGTCAACAGTGTCATCTGGACTATCTGGACCACATGCCATGTACGTTTATTATATCTCATTGAGATTTGATTTATATGTGGTCTCTTATTCTGGACTAGCCAGGATTTTACAGTTTGAGAAGTCCTTGTTGTCTAGAAGAGATGCTCCCTGTGCAATTTACAGGCCCAGGGACCAGAGCTGCTTTTTGTTGCTCTAACAAGAGCAGAATTCCAGGACAGAAGATTGTTTTATCACACACAATATTTGTTTAAATTATTTTTTAAACCAATAAATGTAGCAGTATCTTTATTACCACTTTCCTTTGAAAAGGATGGCTGAAACATCAGACATGCTGTGCTGTGTGTGGTTTTTCTGCAGGATATATCTTGCACAGAGGCAGGTCTGACATGCTCGGGCACTTTTGCTCTCAGCAGACTAAATTACAGTCTTTGTGGCTTTTTATAATATTTCCTGGTCTCTATGTAAAGATTATAAAAAATTAATTTTATTTTTTATTTTGGGGGGATTTTCTTTGTTGCTGTATATCCATCCAATTTGGAATTGCCAGTTTTTGCCTCAAGTCCCAGCAGCATCGCCTCTACAGCACCAGGACAATTAGAATGTGCAGTCAAGCTCCACAATGACCATGGGGACTTGGATTATGGGGCACTGATTGGATTATGGTGCCTCTTTCGATGACCTCACCACAAGCCTGCAGGCATCTGGCAAGTCATAGAAGTGGCTCTTTCGTTGAGAGTCGAGAAAGCCCTGCCCAGCTTATCCCAACCCTTCATCTGGTGGCACTCCAGCAGTTACACATCACTGTCTGGGGACTCCTAATCAGTCTGTGCCATGACCCAGCCTCAAACTTGCAAAGTGTGGGCCATAAAGCTGTGCTTGGTTGTGCCACTTGGGAGCTCTTATCAGAAATTAGATTTGAGTAAAAAAAAAATCTGTGTTCTGCCTTCATTACAAACATGCTAGCTTAGTTCCAGTGGGAATATAACCTGTATGTTGAAACTAACGCTAAATAATTAAAAACAGCAAACAACAAGTTTGTTTTTCTATGGCATATCAAAAAGGGGCTTTGTGTATTTTAGGATTTGGTAGGACAAGTTTCTTGAATAGTATTGTGTCTCGGGTGGCTGCCACTGCATACAGCTGGAAAAGAGTATCTTTTGAAAAGTCTGCCTCAGTAGTTTATGTTGAGACTATGCTGCATTAGATGCAATCCCCTTTCCCTGACAGCCTGCCTGCCCAATGATATTGCCCTTTTAATGAAATCAATACTGTCTATTGATCAAAACTGTCAGCCTTCTCATATTAAGAGCCTTTTGAAGATAACAGTTGGATACCTTCCAGGCAACAAAGTGAAAACAAAATGATGACAAAACCCCCCAAAAAGCAACAAGAAACAATCTAGTTTTTTTAAAACAAAACTTTTAAAAGTTTGGTTCTAGTTTTTAAAGTTCAGCATTGCTGGATGGAATTTATTTTTGCAGTCTAGTTAAAGGTAATTTTAAAAAAATATAATATTCCGTAATGTACGTTTTTCCATTCCAATTTATAATTGGTTGTCTTCCATAGTGTGCTCTGTGAAGCCCTTCTCATTTTTCATACTGCATATCCCACAGCATTCACAGCAGAGTATAGCCAAATGGTGTGTTAATGCTGTTCTCATTGATACCTTTGCAAGTTCTCAGAAGCCTACGAAACTGCAGGGGTTACTACTGTGCAACCAGACAAAGATACCTGACTGGACTTGTATCCACCCAGCCATGCTTGATTAATTTCTCGAACCTGTGTCACCTGGATCAAAAGGTTCGACATGCACTGCAAGAGAGCACATTTTTGGATGGGCCATGCAGTAGCCCCCCTTTCAAGAACAATAGGGGGAGGGAGAAAGAAATCAGCAAAGAGAGATATACAGGGAGTACTCTCAAAAAGGGGGAAGAAAAACATCAAAGAACCAGGCAATTGGATCGTTAAGCTTAAGAGTAGTAGGAAAACAGTGCAAAAGACAGAAGCTACTGCATTAGCAAGGCATTATGCCATAATTCGAATCGTAGAAACATGGCTAACAAAGTGGTGGGGAGTCATGGAAACAGGGCTAACAGGAAGTAATGGTAAATAAATGTGAATACATTTACTGTAAATAAATGTGATTAATTACTTTGTGTTCTGGAGAGGCAGGAAAAACGGAAGAAGTGGAGGCACTATGTATCAAAACGCATTCATGTACAGGTACACATTACTGCACCCAGAAACTATATGAGTCAGAGTTATAAAAGTATAGTGGTGTGGTGTGCTCTACAGACAATCAGATCGATCAATTATAAAACAGTCCTATATAATGCAATCGGGACCATACAGTATATGTAATGGAAGAAGGAATCATGGGAGATTTTAATATTCCTCACAAAGAATGTGAATAATTATTGGCATCTGAAAATGAAATGTTTTGACATGGCTAGCTACAGACATTACCGAAATATTAGGTAACTGTGATCGTAATATTGTATGCTTTAAAGAAAGGTTTCAGGAAAGCTGGCTGATGCAAAGAAACAGTTAACAAGAATTAAAAGTGTATAGCTTACATATGGAATCAGCTGAGCAAAGATGACATTTAAAATTATTCTGTTTGGTGCACAGAATACATCAATCCTACAAGTGAGTAAATCAAATTAAAGAAAACAGTGGTTGAAATGGTTAAATAAATCAATTAAAATGGGAGAAAGAAAGTACTTTATTAAATTAAACTGAAATGAAAAAGAATAAGATCCATTAAAGAAAGGGAATATGATTACAAGAATATACAAGAAGATAAAACAACATTAGAAAGACCCAAAGAGAATTAGTAAAGAACATTGCAATGAAAAAAAAATTTTTTAAGTATTACAACAGCAAAAAAACACATCAAAGGAAGAAGTAAAATTTCTTAGAAAAGATAAAAGGAAACTATTGGTGTTGACAAAGAAATTAACAACATGCCTCATATTGAGCAAATAAATATATCTATTAAATCTAATAGCCAAAGCCTACAGTAGTTGTAATTTGCCATTTGCACTTAAGGAAAAGAGATGTTATCCATAGGCAATTAAAACAACTCTTTCAGCAGTCACTTAAGATAGGAACTAAGATAGGATCTATTGTCTAGACAATTGCTAACATATCATCCAGATGTAAAAAAGTGACAAAACTGAACCACATAATTACAGACCAATAAGTCATATTCAAATTACATACGAGGTCATGGAAATTGTAATTAGGACTGCTTTAGACTGCTGTATGGCAATAGAATTCTAGAAGAGTGTCAACATGGATTTAGAAAAGGTACTGTAGGTCTAATTTAGCTTGAGCATTTCTTAAACAATAGAAGCAGTGGATACAAATAGAGTAAATCATGTGATATTGATAAAGTCGCTCATAAGATTAATTCTGAAATCATAGGTGGTAGGCATTGAATGAAATGCATGCATTAAGTTTTAAAACTTAATAGAAAACAAATGGGACAGATAGAGAATACATTTTTAGATTGGAGTGATGTAATTAGAGGAGCACCACAGAGGTCTGTATTTGTACCAGTATTCTTCCTAATTTATATCAATGACTCAGGTTGTGCTTTAAATTTCGAACTAGTGAAATCCCAAGATAAGCTACCAATTTTAGGTGCAAGTCATTTATTTTTGATGCTGTTTATGACTAAAACATCTGCAAATATGAAACTATGCACATTAATATCTGAAGATATTTTTAGTTGTATGATTAAAACTTTCCGCCTGATATCTTGTACTGCAATGTTATGTTGCACTTCCTTGTTATATTATTTACATTTTGAGGACTGTTCATTGCTTTGTTTCACTGCTTTCTTTTCAGTGTAACAATGGTGTATGCCTCTTGTCCTGTTTTTTTATCATAAATAAATACTTCTCAACTTATCTAGTTACATAAAGTATCATTAGTGAAATTCTCTGGTTACCTCTAAAAAGCAGGACTGCCAAACACTGTATACTGTAAGCTGCAAAATATATTCAAAAAGATTTAGAAAAAAGTCTGGGAAAACACCTGGCAGATGATGTTTAATGTGGTCAAGTCCAAAGTGTTACATGTAGCTAGCACGACATAAAAATAAACAGAAGATGGGGAAGCTCTGAGCTTTGAGTTGCTACTTAAGAAAAAGACTTTTGTGTTTATGTTGAAATAATTGCATCTACTAAACAACGTGAAAGAAGAAAAAATAGAACTTTATGATATATACTGTACTAATTGAGAGCAGGAGACACCTCTTGAGGCAAAGGATCTGGGAGGAGGAGAGGCAGCCATGTTGCTGAAGCTGATACTGTGACTTTTTTCAAGAAACAATGGTAGCAGCTAAATGAGCTATATGAGCCAAAAAACGTCTTCTCATTCGTCACCTTTCCTATGTTCTTGTGGGTAATTTAGAAAATGCCTAGTTTAAGGAAGGGAAAGGGAAAACTTATCTTTATCTTACAGCTTACATTTGTCGTGTTTTAAAAAGAAGAGAGTAAAAGATGATGATCCAGACAGAAAGCAATGGCCTTCTCATTTCCGTTAGATCAAGCATGTTGTGCTGTTCAGGTTCAGGACTAGTTTGGTACACTTGATGCATTACTGGATTACTGGGGAATTCCAGTTTTTTCTTCACCATTTCCATCTGGGTCATTGGGCAGCTAGGGAAGAAAATTTAAGTCTGTTAAGGCATACAAAAGACAATTTCACTGTTTTCTGCTATTTCGTTTTTCTGTTAATATAGCCATAATTAGACTTACAGTCTCCTAGTACCACATTATACAACTCACCTCATTAATGTACAGTACCTCTGGGGTTTATCGATGTTGTATCACGATGTGTTTGGACTGTTAGCGATGGACAAGCATGCTGTTTTCTAAGGCCTGATGGGGATGATTAAGTGGCTCCTACCAAGCCCTGAAACTGAAGTGATTAATCTGAGTTAGCTTTGAAATCTGTGGTCTAAATACCCTGGCTAATTAAACTGAGCACTACAAAGAGATCTGTGCAGCTTCAAGAGGTTATACTTTCAACTTGTTTTCTCTTTTGCTTCGCAGTGGCCTATTAAAGATACATTAACAGGGAATGCTTATGGCTTAGAGGTGACTCCCTTTGTTGCTTTTATGTACACTATGTCTATGTATTAGAACAGGTGGCACTGGCAAGATATAAGTTGGGCTAGATTTGCTGTATTGGCACAAGCTTGGTGAGGTCGATTTTGTGAATAGACTTGGCTAAAAATCAAGATTATATTACCCTTTTTTATCGCCCAGTGATTTGTAATGCTAAACTATGAACTGATCAGCTCCAACTTGGGAGGAAAAAGAACCGAAGGAGAGGTTGTGAAACTGAATTGACTAGTACATTACCTAGAAGAAAACATAAGAAGAGGAAGAGTTAAGTCTGGTTTCTGAGTTTTTGTCATGGCTTGCCTTATCTGGCTTTCTTGTGCAACCCAAACACAAATCAGCTGCTTTTCCATACACAGTGCTTCGTCATCTATAATTAGGGTGTCTGTAAACTGATATTAGCTAAAGTGGCAAGGTTGTTAACTCTTCCCTTGCACACCAGACTAACAAGAACCCAGTGGCTTTGCTAGAGTTCCCTGACAGCATGCTGTCCTGCCCAAGGTACCATTACGTACTGTATAATAGACAATTACACTGCTTAACAAAGCTCCTGCTCATAGACTCATTTTTCACAGTCACTTTGCTTCTGCTTGCAGGTAAAATACAATGAAATGGTGTACTCTGAGGCTGAAATAGTAGCTGAGCTGAAGTGTGGTGTTTTGTTAAGGGCTGATAACTGTCATTTGTCAACTGGAAGCCTTGAACTGAACACTCTGTCCAAAACTGAGGTGCCTGTGTTCAGGTGTGCCTGGTTCATTTTTGGATATGAATGCTTTTTATATTATGTATAAGAAATGGTGGCTTAAACTGTTGAATTTCTAAAATCAATAAGAACATTTTTGCTGTGTATGTAGTCGGAGCAATCATTTTCTTTTAACAATTAGGAATAAATGTCTTTTTAACAGTACATTTGAAATTTGATGTCAGCTATTTGTAGGGGATTAAATCCAACTCATTGTAAGGATAACAAAATAAACAATATAAATCTATGAGTTAAATCCATTGCAGTCTCACACCTAGTTAAATTACAGTGATGGCAAACTAGGCGAGCTTGTCCTACAGCGCACTCAAGCACACAAACCCTGAAAAGAGCTCCTTTATTAAACAGCTACTGTATTCTACTAATGACTTGCAAGTGCTGAGAAGTTGAGAGGCTTTCAGATCACTTCCAGCATTAAACACTACAGATAGTGGGGAAAATGACTTATTTCAGTGATTGGGCCTCCCAACCACTTTTAGTTTGTTTAGGCTAGGAAAAGCTATCATAAGTGTACACCAGTTAAGTACATGAAAGGATTTCATTGAACTGTTTCATTCTGTATATGTACTTTTTCAATGGAAACAGAATCTTTAAACAATCAGAACAGAGAAGTGATTCGGTTTTTATGTATTTTTATGTCCACATGACACACTTCAGGCTTTTCAGGTCCCATTACTTATCTCCTATTTTTTAACTGTCAAAAATATAAATATTCAGCACTTGACTCTTCTGTGCAAAGGAAGTCACAGATAAAGCATTGAAATACCAAACCTAAAACCAAGACACCGCTTAAGCTAAGGGCAACATCAAATATGTGCTGCTAAATGCTATGGATTGTTGTTCAATTGCAGTCTAAGAGCCACTTTCTCAGTACAAGGCTTTGCCTGCATTGACCTTCTGTAGGCTCCTTGTATATGACAGCAATTAAATCCTTAGACAAGTCAGATACTCTTAATTAGCTCTCCACTCTGTACAGTGAGATTCCTCTATTCCATACCCCGAGCTATAGGCGACTCAAATGTGGACCCAACTGGGCTCCAGCTGGGCTTCAGGGCTTTTAAAACCCAGCGAAACCATGGTGGTGTAAATACTGCTTCAGAGTGAAGCAATGTTGCCTTATTATTTTGGCCAAAGCTGGGGCTTTGCTTTGTATTGCAGTCACTCCAGCTGCCTGTGTTCTTCCACCTTCTCCTGAACCCAGTTCTGAAGTGGGCAGACTGGAGGGCCAGTGGTGATTAACAATGCGTTCCTGAACGTACTGTATTGATTATGACTGCTCTCTGTAGGCTACCATCAGAGGCACCGCTGAGATGATTAGAATTTTTATTGACTTATTTTTCTTCTAGGTATCCTTTTTTTTTAAATGGCCATTTCTAGGTCACGGTAATCAATAGGATTTTAACGACTCCTGTACAGAGCCTCTACCAAGACACTGAAGTCAGACTTAGAATGTCACCCATACATGCATTCTAGCATTTATAATTACCAGAAGCCTTCTGGGTCTCAGTTATCAAATAGAGTGAATGAAGAGAAATACATAAAGATCTGGTTGAAAGGGGATCTTGGTGTCTTTCACCGTTGTTGTTTTTTGGGAGTATATGGTGTCTATCACCAAACCTGTGGCAACTATTGTCTCCCTGTCCATCAGAGCACCAGTGTGTGTGAGCCCTGAAATCTAGTTTGGCTGTAGGGCTAACACTCTAGGAAACCCATAGACTGGTTAACCCAGCTCTAGAAAGGAACACTCTTTGTTGGTACAAAGTACATTAATAGATGTTACCCAGTGAAGATAGTTGACTTTAGTTCTGCATTTAGATTGATGGCTATCAGTTGGAGATTATTTGGAATATTGAAGTGGATGTTGGCTTATTAAATGTTGTGGATAACAACAAAATATGGTATGCCATCACACTGAATACACTTGTATATATGAATATACAGTTATTGGTGTATTTCTCATCAGATGTAATTGGCATCCTTATGTCAATGTAAATGATTAATTAAAAAGTCAACTAGGGTATCCTGGTTGAAACGCAGTGGCATCCTTTCACTTCAAACTGCAATAATGAGCTAACGGTCAATGATTTGTCCTTTCATTGCCCTAATAAACAAAGAAAAATCATATAAAAACGTTAGCTCATTACAATGTGCAACAAAACATGCCAGCTCAGTTCCCAGAGAACAAACTATTTGACTTTATAATTAATCATTAATGTTGGTGAAGTCGGCAGTGCAAACTTTATTGATCGCTTCTTCTGCACAGATATGTCCAGTTTTGCTTAAATATATAATGGGATGTCAAGCACAAAATACATCACTTTAAATTGAAAAGGCTTTTTGATGTTTTGAAATTATAAGGCCAAACTATTTATAATTAACATTTAAATGTTTTATCATTAGACATCTTTGTAGCCTGTGATGAATTTTCTATAGAATTATATTTAAAATAATTATATTTCGATAGAATATGTTTACAAATCTGGAGTTTTTTTTATCTTATTCACTTGGAAGATGTATTTATGTGTAACTGTCATAGCAATGAAGGATCTTACTCATAATGCACCTGCCATGGCAATTATAGCTCAAACAGATATCTTCAGGAACAGTCTCCTTCTTTTTTGCTTATCATGAATTGAGGAAACTGACATGAAATGTGTTGTCTTTTCTGTAATCTGGGAAATCCTACAATGTTTTAGCATGGCCGCCTGCCCACTGCTGCCTCAGGTGTGCACACTGACGTGATTTTCTTTTGCCACTCATTAAACATCTGGAGACAAACTGCTGGATAATACCAGAAAGGTGACAAGAAGTGTGTCTAAAATTCAGCATGTGAACTAAGCGGGATCTTCATGTGCCAACGTTTTTCCACCAACAAAACAAGAATAAGACGGCTTCATCTCTCACTCCCTCTCTCTGTTTCTGTCCCTCAGTTACACGGGTCGACTTGTTGGCAATGGCATTCTGGCGCAGAAGCAGAATCCAGAGATGAAGGTCAGAGGTCCCGATCCCATGCTTTCTGAGCTGAAGGAGAGGTTGGAGCACTTCAACCAGGTGAGGCTCACTGGAACCTGCTTTTGAAACCATACTATTCTGACTTTATCACTACTGCTGGGCCAGACGGGTGTATGCACGTTTCTGTATCCCAGAGCCATAAAGATGTGATGTGTATTTTCGTGCAGTGAAACAATTTGTGTGGAATCCTAAACCCTGGACTGTAAGGCATTGCATTAAATGACCTGTAGGGTTGTGGCCTATTGATGGTGCTCCCACTCTCTCAGTTAATTAAATACAATGATACTCTCCACTGGCGTACTGTTGGAAAGAACTGGATATACTGTAAGTGTGGGTGGCGATGACAGTAACAGATCATCTGGGCAGCTCATGTGCGTCAGTGCAAATAAAAAGGAAACAAATCCTGGTGCTTCCAGGTCTGCTGAAAATTGCGTGGCACTGGACAGTTCGTCTGGCTGCAGTCAGGTGTCAGTGTAGAGTCTGCGTTTGGTATTTTAGCTTGCGTGGAGAGTCTGTTGGTGAGGGTGAGTGAATCAGCAGAGGCCACATGATCACGCGCTCTCATATGAGTCAAGCATGGAGAACAAACAAGGTCAGTGTGCACCATTGTAATCAAGGGAAGTATTAGAGGTAATATTTACAACATTACCCAGGCGATAATAAGATTCATTTGCTGAATCTCTGTTCCCTTTTATTTTACTTGTCAGTGCTTCTGCTTGAAATAACATTCTTGTTTACCTTTTTAACAGCCTGGGAGACCTTTCTCACTGGACATTCTCAATGATATGACTCTTAAATGAAAGGATTAAACAGGCATCTCAATTAAAATGCCATCTTGTCAAGTCAAACAAAAGAACTGAATACAAGGTTGCAATTATTTGAAATATCTGTAAGGTAAAATACAAAAATATGTATGAAAAATACAGGTAATAATAATATTAATGTTAATAATTTAGTTTCTGTTAATGTAGATTTAATTCTCAAGTGATTCTGTCCAGAGTAAACACATGGAGTAAATTCTTCTTTGGCTCGTCGAAGAGAGTGCCAGGTCATTTCATGGAATCGTTTTTTTTAGGATATCTTTCCTTTGTCTAATACGCAGATTTTTCGGAATAGACTGTCTGCTCCTAGAATGCATTTACTATGACTTCAATGAGCCACCCACATCAAATATGAGAGAAATGTACAGATACCACAGTTCCCTGCAGTTACTGAAAAGGGAAATCAAGTCAAAGTAAAGTCTGACTAAATCATAATGCATCATAATGCACAAGCTGTGCTCGGAAAACAGTGATTTAGTTAAATGCCCACTGACTATTAATTGAATGCAATCTATTCTATTTAGTAATTCCCTCCCCACCTCCAATGGCTCTCCTGTTCAAATCAGGCAATTGTGTCTGTCTCAGAGGACGAGGTTTGTACAAACAAGATTATCCTTCCATAAAAGAAACGAACCGCATCCTCTCTGCTGATCGTCTGTCCATCGCTCAGCCTGCCAGCGTGCCTACAGAACTTCAGTCTGCAGCCATTACATGGCTGGGAGGGCACACCTTGCTGACTGACATAGCAACCCTCGCTAACCCCCCCCCCACACACACACATCTCAGCTGGCAGCCGTGTCAAGCTCATGAACCAAACCCCCGCTTGTTGGCTGAACACGGGCTCCTGACAGAGAGAAGCTGCTGTACAGTCAATGCACTGATCCAGCACACGGCTCTCTTCCTGTATTAATAAGAGCCTGTCAGCAGCCGAACCCTGGGGGAGAAAGTAATATCAAAACTGAAGCTCATTGTGATTTTTTTTTCCAGCAGATCAAGGCTTCCCCTTAGTATTTAGTATATAAGTATCCTAATTAATATTAAGTAGAAATTTTACTTTTATTAAAACTGTTTTTGCTTCTGTAGCATTTGACCAGCTTCTTTGGTGACAATGAGAAAGACAAAATAAAATGTCCAGACTGAGATCCCTGGACAGCTGTGAGGTGTTATAATCCATGGGGCATTCTACAGGCAGGAAGAAGAGACTTGAAGAGACCCAGAACCTGAAAAGCTCACTGTGAGAGTTAGAAACAGCAGATTACCTCAGCTTCCATGGGATTTAAAAAGCACGTTATGATGAAGCTTAAAGGAATTGTTTCTGCTGTCTCTTTTTATTACTTACTGTATTTTCTTGCATGTTCCATGTCATGTTGCATGCATACTTAGGGATTTCTTTGCTTGTCTCGGTTTAGATTGTTTGCCTCTCTGGCCTCTCTGGCAAATATTCCAGCTACGTTACCCTTCTTATAAGGTTCAAAAGGATGGAATGTAAGGAAATGAGGTGAGCAAATCCATAGTCCTCAGGCATGAGTGCTCAGCGTTTCATTTGTAGGGTACAGACTGTCTTTTGCTTCTCTGTTGCATATAAATCAACCTTAAAAAGTCATTTCAGTGGCTATTTTTCAGGAATAGCTGTCAAGATAAGAACAACCCAAATACACATAATGGCACAAAATCACGCAGAGCATACGTGGTAGGATATTGAGAAAAGAACTCCGCACAGATGAACCAGTGCTGTTCAGAGTGATAGAGGGCATAAGAGAGATTCCGTTTCTAATCAGACAAAAATAGAAAATGTGCAGAACATTTTGATCACTTGGTATATTTTTGGAAACTGCATTAAGCAGCATGATACAGTATGGGTCTTTGTGGCAGACATGCAGTATGTCTGTGCTTGTACATTTATTTGTTTTTGACCAGTAAAGCTTATTCAGCCTTCATTCAGCCCCCAGGTTTATTACTAATTATAATGATTTGTCCATTTCGGGAATTGACATAATCTGTAGCATTGTGACTCCATTACTTTCCTATTACTGTACAATACTGTACCAGTACCTTCCAAACACCTGGGGGACAAACCACCAAAACAAGTCTGTAGTAATTGTTACATTAGTAGAACTTTTAACTGGAGTAATCAACAAGTTACTGTACCATCATCTAAGGTTCTATAGAAGGCATGCAGTCCAATTTTGTGGCTCTACTTTGTTTAATTGTAACTTCTGAAGTCAGGTGGTGCCCTGCATTCTTTCCTTATGGCCTCATTTCATGCCTGTTCTACGGTTCAATGTTAAGACTCTGAAATGCTAATGGAATACGAATGATCCTTGGCCTGGTACATTTTAATGATCCGTGGCTTGCGTTTGATGTGAAAGAAAGGAAGACAGAAAATTTAATTGTACGTTTCTGGAGCCTGAAGAGCAGAGGCTTTGATTTGGGCTCCTTAGAATGAGTTGATTAGCTTGACATTAAGTCCCAAACTAAATCCAGTGTTGCAGTCACTGCTTTGAAACTAGAAGCAGTATTTGTGAGAGCAACAGAATAAAAGAATGAGTGCATTATTTAGTTGCTTCCTCAAAGTGTGTACCTGTTCTGTCTTTCCCTTTGTCTTATTTGGGCCGTGTTGTTGTACAGGACGTGTTATGCGTAGTTCTTTGTACACAACTGCTTTTGAAACTGTTTGAAAGATCATTGACTGGAAGAGCACAAACTAACGCTGCAAGGACTATGAAAAGTTTCATGGTGCACCACTTCCCTGTGCTTGTTAATCTTAATCGGTTTTCAAACATCTTGCCACATGCAAGCCTAATCTACTGTATGCAGGCAACATAGAAAATAATCTAAATTAACAATGGGTTGTGTAGCATGGTAGTAGATACTATAAATCCTAGAAACGTGTGTTGTTGAGATTATTCTTGATCCTTCTGGAATGAAAGGACTGTCTCTTTAGACAAGGAAGAGAGCTTTAGTTCTTCCTGCTCACTTTGGTTTTATTGTTTTGAGAAGTCCGCCACGTGCGCTGAGGTGTCTGGTGTCTGGCTTATCGCCATTTTGTTCATTGCTATAGAAAAGAAAACTGTGAAGAGCTCATTCATTGTGTAATCACTACATTCATGATACTGCCTTGAGGCAGATATGCCATCATGTATCATGCAAAATCATTCCCCCCAAAAAAACTTGAAGCCTTTTTTTCCCCTCTCTCTCTTTCTTATAATCTGAAAGACTTTGAAGTTACCTACAGTATATGTAGGTTTCCTGTAAGTGACAGACCTGGTGCTGGAAGCTTTGAATGACATCAAGTGTGTTCCCCCTGCAGAGTGTTCTGGGGGCTTGAGGTTTGTCGCCAAGGAAACCGAGAAGGAGCAGCAATCTTGTTGACATTTACGCAAGGATTTTCCTTTATTTGGTATCAGGTATGAAATATTTAACAAAGCCTCCATGAGCTTTTGTGTTTGCCAAAGATAAGAGGATGGCATGACTTGATCATTGTGTCAAACAGTTTAGTTTCTCTGCTGTTGTCCCAGATATTCTGGTTTTAAAAAACAATGATGTTTAAATATCATGTATGCAGGCTCATCATTTTAGGGATGAAATAACCTTGAGGCAATTTCAAACGTTCATGGGGTGTTTTTTGTTCAGCAGCTAGTCTTTACTATAAGAAGGGCTAAAATGGCAAGACCTTACAAGGGAACTTTGTGGTTCGTCTTCTCAATACCACTCTAGGTGTTTAGGAATTAGTGTTGGAAGACTAGTGCACAACAGTGTTAGATTATGGCCACTCAGTAGACAAGAAAGCCAAAGCTTTCGTTTTCAGCTGAAACACTTTCACCATACTAGACTTTTTAAAAAAAAATCTATAAGCAGCTTTCTCATGTGTTTTGTCTGTCTAATTCCATAGAATTAAGTAAGACGTAAGAAGCACCCAGGAGGCTGATAGATTCCACTGTGGGGGTATTGCAAGTGTCTGTCTAATTTGTTCACTATGAAGTGTGAATTTAGCCCACTATAGAAAATAACTATTTAAGATTTTAGCTGCAGTTAAGTTAAACTAAATTCTGTATTTTTTTCTATTTTGTAAAAGTACATTAATGCCTGAAGTATGGAATAAATTTAAGTCAAAGTAACTATGAATGTGATCCAATTGTATTTTTACACAATGACACCACACAGCACTATAAATATATGGAGTCTGAAATGGAAATATTAAATCAGGAATCTTGAATTTGGGCCACTGTTGCAGCTGTTTCTGGGTGGAGATGCACAAAAGCCTGTCTATTCTGTTGCAAGGATTCTTGCTTGTCCTTTCGAAACAGACATTTGATGTTACTGTAGATCTGCTTTGGATCAAGCAAAAAAATATATAATCTGCATCTGAGTTCAATAAATTGGAAACAAAGTATCTCATATCATAAAATCGTTTAGGCCAAGCAGTGGCAAATGTGGACCTAACAATGTAGTGGATGAGAACTTAATATGTCTAATGGCCTGATGGCTGTGTAAAATTGAAAATATTTTCTTATGCCTTATTTGTTGTTATGTCCTTTGTTCCTTGTATGTTTTTTAATTTGATTTGATCTTGCGTGTGATGAGTAGCCTTTCCTGGCATCTGCATAACCTTTGTCCTTGGGCTGATGCAGAAAAATAATGAGTGATTTTATGATGGAAATAAAATGCCAATTCTTGGGTCCTGGTACAGTACATCCCAGCAGAATTTACTGCAGACTGTAAAGGGGAGGGAAGGGAAAAATAAAGAAATTAAGTTTTTTTTTCAATATGTATGCATTTGTTTGCTTGGCCCGTGTAGACCAAAACCATAGTCAGTGTGAGGACCAAAGATATAGTCTGGGACAGCGGTGTGCCCCAACGTGGTCTGGAAGGAACTGGTTTCCTCATCCATTTAAATACACTGGTGTCTAACCAGTGTTCCATAAATCACGACATTTACAGAAACAATTAGTGTTAGGAAAATATAACACACACAAATTGTATATATGTATGGGTTACCAGGGATGCTAACAAAATTAAAAGCAGACTCCCATGCCACATAGGAAGTACTTTAGCCGAACCCAGAGACAGCAGACCATTTGCTGCTCTTGCGACATGGAGAAGTAAAAATAAAACAGGCATCTTAATTCATTCCTTGGGCTGTGTCTGTTGCTATTTTTGCCCTGCAGAGTGGGCCCTATGACACTTCACTTCAGGATCTCTGTATTGCAACTTTTTGTTTAAGAGCTATTAGGGTATCAAGCACAACTGAAAATGGCCTGGCGATGCACTTGAATATATTATTAGAAACTGCAGCTCTACAAAGCTCATTTCAGCAGGCAGTCTGGAGGTGGCTGGTTAGGTGATTCCCGTCATTTCAGTGGTTTCAGTGGAAGATTCTCCTTCGTGGGAATTGCCTTCTTTTAATTGCTTTGTTTTTTTCAGAAAGCTACTATCGTCTTTAAATCCCCTTGGGGTCTTTGTTCTTTCTTTTTCTTCAACCCATTTCCTTTTCAGAGAAGCTGCTCTCCAGTTTGAATACCAAATATTGTCATGCTTGGCTATCGTGAAGATAATGTGCAAAATGGTATTAAAAATGTCACAATTTTGGCATTTTATATGGTATTGGCTGCTAGTTCTATGCTATTCATTGCCAAAATAACATAATGAAAAATGTTTTCTTTTTTCTTAAATATTCTAGCTGGTTATCACTCAGTGACCTTTTGAGAAATGAAATGTTTTGCAGACATTTGTTATCTAACAGACATGCGGTTAGTGGGTGGAGCACTTTCTTTCCAGTTGAGCACAATTATCCTTGAGGCCTTAGGAGTTACTGTTATTGAATTCTGAAGTAATCATGAGCACTAAGCGATATATTATTAAGTGAGCATAATGGTTTAGGAGTTTAACTAATGATACACAATGCAAGTTTGTAAAATACTAAGAAATTTTAAATAATACCAAGATTATAATTCTGAGAATAGTGTTGTACATTTCTTTACAAAAATTTAAAACAACAAATTTGCAAAACCTAGATGTTTCTAGAGAAAATGTCAACTATAGCTTATTTTGATAAGGGTTGCTACTGTATATGCATCTAAAACTGAGTATACTGTTTATCCAGAGAAGATCAGCCCATGACTATGCATTTACATTTACATTTACATAAATGTTTTGAACTGTAGTCAAAAGCTAATAAAAGGTAGCCCAGTTCCAGTATGGAAATATTGTACCCTTTACTATGGCCTCTTTGTTTATATAGGGGGCTCTCATTTAATTTCTCTGCCCTTAATTAATAGAGTCCTAACAGTCTGCCATCAGGAGAACTTGCACGCTCATAAAATTTCACAGATGAAATCTTTTTATGACTATTATATCTGACTGCTGCTCAATTAATCATTCTGATTGAACAGCAAGTTGTGAAGTGCTTTCTCAGCAAGGCTTTCCAGTTGCTCTTATGTACAGTATTTGTTAATTTATTTAACTCCTCCCCAACCAACAAAGTTTGCTTTATGAAATCATTGTCTCGATGTCAAGAGGCTCTCTGTTAAAATAACATCTCTGAGTCCAACAGTTGTTGAAGTGCTTGTTTTGTTGTCCAGAAGAAGAGGCAATAATATTAATACTGCAGTCAAATGTGGAAATAAAAGACCCCCCAAGGGCACTGATAACTGCACTTTGTGACTCAGCTGCAGTATTTTATATCAAAGGCAATTTTTATATCATGCTCTGTTGGGATTTGGGTAAAATGTTTGAAGTCACTAGTGAAATTTATAGCTCAGAAGCATCCATATCCAAGCCTTTGTTTGTTCTTAATCTCACGCTACAATAAACAGAGGTTTACATCATTGTTATTTAATATAGAAAAGATTATTTATGAAAAAATGTTTGTAAAAATTTAATTAGAGACTAGGATTGAAGCCAGCAAAAGGTTTACAGTCCAAACATTAGCAGGGAGATATTAGCCTTCTGAAAAAAAAAAGTTTTTTTTTTTAAGGTTCTTTGATCTTTAAGACAAATTTGCCTCAAACTTTCTTCAAATGGTTTTGAAAAAAACATCTTTGATGAATGTATCACAAAATGCCTTAATACCAAAATGAAATCCAATGCTGGTGTCTTATGTAGTTCTAAGAACTACTTTTGTACAGTACATGTGGCAGCAGTGGCCTTTGAGAGGACTTTTGAAGTCACCCACTACAGGCAGTTACAGGCCTGTATTATTGTAAGTAGGCAAACTGGATGATGATTAATTAAATCCTACATTTTTAAATGGGAAAAGACTGGAGTGGCAGCTTACTACTGTTTTATTGGATTAGCTCCATGATCTTTGGAATAAAGTTCCCTGCACTGTCCAGTATTGTCCAATGTGAGTTTCAAGGCACCTAGATCCCTTGAGCCACTTTATTAAAGCCTTGGGTCTCATTAATAGAATATTTTCATGTGGATGGTATAACTGAAGCAACAAACATTTTGTGAATTTATCATGGGAAAGGTTGACAACTTTTTGGAAAGTGTCCCAGGGAACCCTGTCAGATGGGCGTCTAATCTTTAACATGTTTGCTCCTTTATCCAAAGCAATAGTCTGGGCAAAGACAGTTACTTGATGGGGTTTTCCTAGCCTTTTGCCAGAGTTTGCCATTAAGCTTTTCTTTGAATGGAAACATTATTGGGGAAGTCAGGTGGTTTTCTGTTCTACCAATGGAGCTTTCTCTCTTGCTGGTTTTTCTTCCTGAGAATAATTTGCTTTTCTCCAAATACATAACTGCCTTGATAAAGCCGTTAGTTTAATGAAGCACATCAATCTGTATGTCACTTCACTCTATCACTGACTTACCAAATGTTTAAGCATTGTTTAATATATTGAACAACATTTGTATTTTTAAAGAAATGACAGTCTATTAAAACAGAGAGTTAGGCTGTATTTCAGTTCTTTCTACAACTGGCAATACAGTACATATATACTATTATATAGAGTAACACTGCAGTCAGGCCACCAGTCTCTTTAATAATAACTGTTGAATTAGTAAAAAAAAACATACACATCTTATAATCGTCTTACCAATAGTCCTTTGTTGTTGGTTTATTGGTCACACCTACTTTTGAACCGATTCCAAAGGTGACAATGGCCATTTGTACTGGAGTTTGCTGAAACAGGCACTGCTTTTTTATTGTGGAATTAAATCTACTTAGGTCTGGGCAGAGACAGCTGTGGTTAGTAAATTTGTCAACTAAGCTGTGAAAGGAAAGTAATCTTTAAAATTAAAAACAAGTCTTGACATGTGGGTTCAATCCAGAGGA
Source organism: Atractosteus spatula (assembly GCF_055471065.1). Classification (NCBI taxonomy): domain Eukaryota; kingdom Metazoa; phylum Chordata; class Actinopteri; order Semionotiformes; family Lepisosteidae; genus Atractosteus; species Atractosteus spatula. Next base: position 63,434,051 of record NC_142709.1, on the reverse strand, counting down.
AAAAACTGTAAAATAGTTGTCCAGCGTAATAAGCGTTAAATGAGGAGATTACAAAAACTGCATGAATAGAAGACTTTAGAGTCGTCAGCAATCCATCAGTATTTAATCATTTAGTTGCAGAAATTAATTACTGTGCATTGTCCTGGGACATTTATGAACACAATACATTATTTAGAGGATCTTGTATCCAATGTAACAAGTTTTTCGTAATAAATGTCCCTAATGACGTTTTGGGCATTTTACAACATTAATCTAAGGAAACTAAACACAAAATTTAATTATAAATTGAACACTGGGTCTCAGAGGTTTCCCTGAGAATTGCAGTAGCTCATCCCATTACAGAGAGATTGCATCCACAGCAAATTTGATTTTTTTTCATATGCTCTTGTCAGTACAGACACAGGCTGGGAATCCTGGTACTGAGGGTTAAGATGAAAGCATTGTTTTGTGTATTTACATATAAATTGAAGACCTGGGGTCCAGAGTCATTTACCTCTCTTTACCATATTATACCCTGCGGAGCAGAAAAGGGAAGCAGATTTGGGCCTTAACTTTCATCATCAACAAAAAAGTAGCTTCATATGCTGAAATACTTTTTCATTTATTGTTATTGCATGGGAAGAAAAGGGCCATCAGCATTTGCAAGACTAATATGAGCCTCTTTATTATGCGTCAGTGAGAGACCACCCATTGCAAATGCTATGCTCCTTAACTTTTCTTTGCAATTGAAATCACCAGAAGATAATATGATTTTCTTTTAAATGTGTTTACAAGCTTGCAAAAATAAAGCATTTTGCCGACTTACTCATTTCAGATTGCGGTACTATGCCAGTTTAATCTCATGGGATTCTCACAGATTGAGGGAGGAAAATTAATTAGCACGGGCACTCCACAGCCACCTCAGGACTGTGTTAATTGGCTTGGCTGTATCCACTGTTATCAGGGTGTGAGAAGAGGTCACTATGTCTTCATTCACCTCTTGCACAAAGTGGACTTAAGTGCTTGAATTAGATGGAGAGTCAGATTTGGGTTCATGAAAAGAAAACAAGAAAAAAGAACAGCAATATTTTTTCGTGGCCTTTCATAGGCATTGAAACATTTCTTTTTAGCTATGCTTTGTCTAATATGTCAGATTGTTCCTCTTCTAAGCAGCTCTTTTAGTTTGCACAAACAATGTGGTCTGGGTTGATGATGGGATGTACTGTACTGTAATTGCCTGAGACCTTTAGGGCTGAGCTGTGTCAAGTGCTTGATAGGGCGTTTTTCACGATACTGCTTCGTGACTCTCCTCCTAAGACCATGAAGTATAGCTGGTGAGATGAAAGGGCTCTTTGTCAAGAACAGAAAGAATGGGAATAAGAAACAGTTTGCAAAAGAAGAGGGATAAACATGTTGATGTAATAAAAGTAATGACTTAAGGATGTCTTCATGTGCAGTTTGGCTGCTGATGTGCCATTCTCTTTATGCTTCTAGTCATAGCCCAGCTCCAGTGGGCTTTTTAGAGCCCTAGAGAAATGGATTCTCATCATTAAATCATAGTTTTATTTCTAATAAAGGAAGAATGTGTTTCGGACCCTGCTGTGGCAATTTTAAATTAATCAGACCTCCCTTCCCAGTGGCCCCTGTTTCAGTCTTTCCAAAATGCCTGTTCCACAATAAGATTCTGACAGGGCTGGACAAAAGTTAAGAAGGGATTGGTTTCTCTTGGCAACCCGGTAATTCACTTAATAAGATGTATTAGAGCAAGAAAAATTAATCAAATATGTTTCGATGAGTTGCAACTCAGAACATAAAAATAAAAACAACAAAACAAAAATATATGTATAACATATTTGGAGAATCAGCCTAAAGAAAAACTTTATGAAAATGAATACCTGGTTTGGGATGCCAGTACTATAAAACCTGTAGTGTTTTTTCCCCTTTTTGGAAACTGTATCAGCAGGTTCACTTTTCTCACAAGTTCAATTGAATGTGACTGGGTATCCATAGCAATGCACATGTAAACACTGAACAACAGAAAGAGCAACTTCAGCTTCAGTGTGGGAAAAATGGTCACATGACTTCTACTAAATTAGTGTAGAATTGAATAGGAAGAGATGGTAAAATTGTTTTTTTAGAAAAAAATGTGGCACCTTAATAGTCTTTTTTTTACTAAATCCTAAAAAGGAATTGAAGAATTTTTTATCAATTTAATTGCAGTTTATTGGCGTTACATTTTAAGATATTTGAGCAGATTTTGCACTTGGTTTGATCATTTTTTTATATTCATTGCATTCCTTGCATTATCTTATTATCGTGTCTAAGCTTCATTTCTATGAATACAGAACACAAAGCTCCTAACTGTAACAACAGCTGTTTAAAAACATTTAATGAATGAACTTCAAACATCATTTAATGATCTTACCATTAACATTTGATACACTTATGTTCATGCATACAGTATACCAAGACAGCCACATTACTGCCATATTGTTTTCACAATTCAAACTTCCTCTCTCTTGGGTACCACCGCACCAAATGAATCGACACTTGTGAACAGTCTCTTCAGTTCATCTTCTCGGTGGCACAACACAAGCTCTCATGCAAACTATTCCTGTCCAAAGACTGTTCGGTCAATTAATTCTAGTCCTAGTAACTGTCGTTCTTGTTGCAATAAAGTTAAAAGTGAGAAGGGATTCATACATAAACTACAAGGGCCATCTGACCTGCCGTTTTCAAATCAAAATCGAGCTACCATTGTCTTGGAAACCACTACATCAAGTGATTTCAAATGTATAGGTCTTTCTTATAATGGATGGATATGAAAAAGATTTCCTTGCTGTAAAAAAAAGACATCTATCAATAGAGTATAAGTGAGTCACACTGGAACACTAGCTGTGTGGCAATTAGGCAGTGTACCATACATTAACTTACAGTGATTCACTGTGTCCAGACTGAAAGCAATTTACTGAGTTACCAACAATTATTAATAATTGATCCCAGTACAAAAGCTAATCCATTCTGTCAACTAGTTAAACAATTACAAAGGAGGGAGGTACAGTAAGAGAGGTAAAAAGGGAGCAGTATTTTTCATACGTCAATTTAAGTTCGCTCCTACTAACAGGGAGGTTTTCAGCTTTTATTTTATTTTATTACCTGATTTGAAGTCTGTGGATAAGGCTGGAGTGTGCGGGCTTACAGCTTACATATCCCTGTACCTCAGTACTGTACCTGTAGACTTAAATGAGAAATAAAATTTGGAAAATGCCAGATAATCATTATGTACAGTGTAGACAAGACGTTTGTGTCATTTCTAGTCTTTTCTACTAGAGGAGTGTGCAGAGTTAACTGGTATTTGGGTTATGTCTGTCTGTATCACTATTTCTGTGAAATACAAAAAGTGGTAAGATGCACCTTCTTCTTTTTCAGTGTTCAGTGGCAAGGTACAGTGAACTGAATGGAGGTAGCAGCGCCATATGCATTATTTCTGACTGATTCTCTGACTTGATGAGAATATATGCTTTGTATATTATCTATATCAAATAGTGTTTCATAACTGTGGCAGGCAAGAAATATTGATCAGCTCAAATTTAACACTTCCATTTGGACTAACTCCAATATGTTGTTGAGGTACAGTATTGTGTTCTTAATTTCAGCAGTACAATACTTTTTGGGGTCCTTTCATAGAATGCCATGTGTTTTTCTTTGATGAAATGGACACTTTCTTCTTCCCCTGCAATTTGATTTTTAACAGATAGCATAGACTTTACAGCTGCCTTTGTTAATACACCTAATAGCAAGCTCTATTAAAAATTAAAGATTATAACTTTGTGTTCAAATTTATTTGGAGAGACCTATCTATTGTTTGACACCAAAACATGAAATACCGTTGATTATCCTGCTTTTCACACATTTACTCGCTCTGTGATCCTACTGGGGTCACATATGTGAGATGGTCATGTTGGTATTGGCAGCAGACAGACATGTTTTCTGCTAAAGTTGGTATAACAATGTCAAGGTCTGCTTACTCAAAACAACTTGCACAAAATTGCTTCCTATTTGTATTTTTCCTTGTCTGGATATGATTATTGTAAAGTATAGTTTGGTACAGATTAATTATTGCCTCAGTTATTGCATGTTTCCCAGTGCACAATGATTCTAATTCATTAGAGTGGTGTCCTTAAGTAATCTGTCTGCTGAAGTACTACAGGCATCTTGGCAGCACTCCTCTGTGGTGCTGTAGGGTCTTTTCTTGGTCTACCTTTGTGCACAATTGCATCCACCTTAATTACAGTTTCAAGCATATTCGTTTTGAGCCCTTCCTGATGTGGCAATATGATAAACATGAAGGAACAATGGTGTCTAATAGTCTTGTTCAAATATTGATGTTTGTATTAATAGAAATGAAACTTCAAGCTAATCCTTTCTTTCCTTTGAACTGCAGTGTTGTTTCCCTGTAATTTATGATGGCTTGTGGAAGGAATGTTCTCCACCTACCCTTAAAAAAATTGATTTTTTTTTACGAGCACTCATTAATGGCCTATGGCAGGCGGCTGTCTAATTTGCCTCATGTCAGTGAGCTCTGATAATAGCGACTGCCATTCTGGGTCTTGTGCTCCTCTTGCTTTAATCTCCCGTTACGCTGCCTGATTGTTTGTGGTTCAGATACCTGTTTAATGAGAAATGCAAACAGCTTTTTTCCTTTCAAATTTACATTTTGAACACTTTGGATGAAAAGAGGCACTGGAGCCTGAGTCTGAAATAGCACTGTGGTACAGCCTCCATCTGCCATTAAGAGATATGGCTAATGAAGCCAACGGCCCAGCGCTTTTCCTCCCCTTTGTATGGTCCTAGTGGAACTCAGATGTCAGCTTTGCTTTTTAAAACAGCACCCTAGAATTAACAACTATCAAGAATGCAGCATTTTACCTCTTATAAATACATTCTTTTAATGTTTTTGAAGTTACTTTTCTGTGAAATCTGCAGTGGCCTTTATTGGTAGCTGGTGCTACTCAAGGGATTATTCTAGGCTGCAGTCCAGAGGGAGATCATTGCTTTGAAAGTGTGCTAGTGAGGACGGTAAGGTGTACACTCTGATTTTAAACCACAGTAAACTGTTTCTGTTTTCTTGGATCTGACAGAATGGGTTTCTGGTGCTCTGTACTGCAGTGTCTTTGCTATTTTATCTAATAACCTGAAATCTTTTTGACAGATTTGGTGGTATTCCTTCTTGAAAGCCACTTGTTCCTAAAGTCATACTGATTGACTTGCAACAGCCGTTTATTTATATTTCAAAAGGGTTTAATTATTGCTGTAAGAATCAGTGTAACGAACCTTCTTAGATGAGAAGCAAGCAGTAAAAAAGAATACTTTGTGTCAATCTTGGTGTTTGTTTTGATCATTGCATGACATTTAACATCCAGCAAGATTGACAAGGCCTTGTGTTACCCTTTAACTGTATCTCCATTCCCATACCTGACTGTGAAAGAATTAGCTTTTAACTGACTCTAAGTAATTGACAAATACATAAGAACTATCATTGCAAAAAGCAGACCCAAGCATGGCCAATATATGTTGTTGTCACAGCAGAGAAGTGACATTAATTTCTCATCTGTTAATTAACCAAAATTAATAATTAATGAATATGGAGGTCATTGTGTAAACCAGAAACGAAGCTATATTCTTCAACCCTTAATTGACTCACTTTTCAAAGTACTATTATTACATTTCATTAGTAATATCTGTTAACTGGGCATGCACAAGTCTGAAACATTAAAATATTGAGGAGGATATACAGTAGAAGACCAAATATATTGTTGAAGCTGAGTATGGGATATAGTAATTAGCTGCAAACCATGTTGGTTGGGATGCTCCTTGAAGATGTGGTGCAGCCTGGCAGCATCTCTCTGGAACCTTTCCACAGCTTTCTTCACTTGGAGAAGAGTGGAAGAGAATTTTACAGCATTTTCTCAACTCCAGCAGCGTAGGGCTCCTTTCCCAGTGCCTGCTTTGACATTAGTAAGAGATGGATAGGGATTCTCTCAGACCTGACTCTTCTGCAGGGCACTGTGGAGCTTGTAGAACATTGTGAGAGGACAGGTTTTGCCTGGTGGGCGTGTCAGAAGATAAAGAGAAAGGTACAGATGAGTATCTAGAAACAAGCGAATCTAGATTGGGTTGGTAGGTTATTTAATTAAAAAAAAACATTTCTAATTTCAGATTTATATAAAAATGTCTCTTTTTGCTAGTTATTGTGGGATTTGTCCTGGAGAACCTGAGCATGGTTATTTGATATTTAGTGATGATATTGGGAAACGTTTGACCTTGAAAACATTACCTGGGGATTAGAAATTCAAGGAGATGGTTAAGTTTTAAATGCAACCTAACATTTCATCAGTCAAAATGGCTTAATATATTTGTTCTGTATTAATATATCTGTTAAGGTACTGAGATAGATAGTGAAATCATCATAATGACTAAATAAGGATAGTTTGAATAACCTATATTCCAAGCCTAGAAACCAGTGTAGCTGGACTCAGCTTTTTCATCCTGAAGAAATAAAAATAAAAAAGGGGGAAAAATAGGTGGAAAGAGTAACTGCCTAGCCAGCGTTTTGATTAATTTAAAACATAATGCTGATGCTGAGTATCGTGGAATGCCTTATGAAAAGATAATATTTGCTCAGGAAATGAAACCATTAGTTTTGTGCCGATGGAGCATGTGTTGCCTGTATGACTGCCAGCAAGAGATGAGGGACATGCATCACTTGATATAACAGGGAGAGTCGGGTCTTCTATCTGCATCTGTGTTACAGGGATGGGAAAGCAGAAGGTTCAGGCAAGGGAATGTGGCCAATTACAACCACTCCCATTGACAAATAAGGCACTGTCATTGCAGTGCCTGATATTATATTGCCTGCCTGATATTGTATTGCCAGTGTTGGGCTTTCAGATGAAACATTTGTCATTGTGAGAAACTGAAATGGACCACAACATGGACTTTCGACAAATGGAAACGATACAGTCAAATGTAAAACCTACGTTATTCATGAAACTTCTCAGTCATTTTTAGTCAATCTGCTTTCTTTTCAGTTAGAATGAAATGAAAAGGGAGTACAGTGTTATACCTCAATGGATCAACAAAAGTTCTACAAAGGCCTCCCATGTACTGTATGCTTATTGTTAATTTATGTCATATTCTGTCTTGATACCTGTTTTCTGTATGGAACCTAGTTCCTTAAAAATGATTTGGGTCATGGTGGTTTGTTTTCTTTAATTACCTGTTATTTCTTGTTCCCTTAGTGTATCTAAGCTGCTGTGAGTGTAGGAGTTATTCTATGATCTGTGTTGTGTTTCCTGTGTGATTCATTGCTCTTTTCCACTGCTAGTTTTCAGGACGTTTGACTTGCAGAGAGTATAATACTCTTATTTAGTAAAAAACAGAATTGAACTGAATAATCAACTTCTGTGACGGCCACCTCCATGATTTCCATTCACACAATGCAAAGGTTATAGCAAAGGTTAGTGATAATTATTTTAAAGTGGTTCTGATTACTGTCGGCACTACGTAATCATATGAACATTCATCGCAGAATGGCAGATTTCTCCTGCTTCATGCACAAAATCACCTAATTTGTGTTGTGACTTTGTGTCCCCGAATATAACAGAAGCAGAGCAGTCTCTTTTGATCTACAGTTAGAATGCTGCAGGGAAGAGAACAACAGACATAAATCATCATTCTCTAACAGCATGTGCTTAACTTTTCTAAAAGTAAGTGCATGGCCAAGACAGCAAATGAACTTCAGCACAGTGACTCACAATATTCCATCCTCTTTCCAACTGTACAGGAATGGGATATTCTTTACCTTGTTACATAAACTCCAGACAAATTAATCACATTCTTGAAATATAACTAGCTTCTTAAATCAGTTAACTATAGGTACAAAGATGCAAATACCTCCACATTTCTTTAAATTGGTGGACAGTCAATGTAACCTGCAACTTTCACTGCACTTGATAATTAATGAAGGTATTTAAAGCACTCAAAAGCTTCTTTGACTTCTTTCAAACAGTTATTTGAGGCAAGGCCACAGATGGTTGCTGCTCTTTGCCGTTTTCAATGCGACTCGTTGCACGTATATTTTCCTTATTGGTGCTATTGTTGTGTTTGGCGGTTGGGATCAAGAATAGTACTGTATATTACGAAAGCAAGGTGACACTATGCACTTGCGCCTCTGCTTTACCTAATCAGATTCTGACCATGTACACGTCAGAATGAGGAACAGAAATGCTTCTGTAAAATGTAGTGGAGTAAAAGTAATGTCTTTTCTTGACCTTGTCTTTTCTAACCTTTCTTAACCTTAACCAATGTACTTGAGTAAAAGTGAAAGTATCCCGAAAATAAAATACTGAAGTCCAGTACTGATCTCTGACAAATCTGTAAAAAAGTGTAGCATGGTATTTGTAATATTTACTTCACACCCCTGCTAATTATCTTAAGTGGTTACTATCTTATTTTGCATTCTCTTTATGGTAAGGTAGTGATACTTGGTTACATTTGGCCATGAAGGACACGAGGAGCATCTCTTTGAAGTTATTTTTGCCTCCAGCTGATAAAGAAAGAGTTATACACCAGTTGCACTTTAAAGACAAACTCTGAGTTGGGAGCTGCATCATCAAGTAAGCTGCAAAGGAATAGGAGAGATAAAACTGAAAACAAGAAAAAACAGAGCGTTCCTTCTGAAAAGCTCAACCGCTGAGAAGTTTTTAGCACGATATCATTGTAGATATAACATTAAAATACTCTAAGAAGCAAATATTGTACTTTGTAATGTACTGAAAATTAATTGACAAGTATAATTATTGTTTTAATATCTGTAATTCCTTATAAATACATTATTATTCATATTATTATTGTTATTAGCATTATTTTTCAGTAGTGTTTGAGGAAAACATCTAACATTTCACTGAATGCAAATATACTTTAGAATGATCTGTAATTAGAAGGCCCTCTTAAAGATAGGAAGTGCCACCTTACAGAAGGATATTTAAATCTTCATTTTAATCTGTCATCTCATTTCTTACATGCAGGTTTACTGTAAATGTCTGTTATTGTGAATAACTAATAAATGGTAATAATGTGCTGTAAAAGTACTGTTGTTGTAGAGTACGTGAACTAAAGTGTTCTCAATTAATGGGATGCTCTCATATGTTGTGGATTGTTTTACTTGTGTATCTTTGAAGCATGTTCGAGACGATAGTAATCAGTTATATTGATTTATAGCCAATTTGTCCTTAGCCTTCTTAGTTCTCTTCTTTGTGATACAGCCCTTAAAATATATTACTTCTCATTAATCTATTATATAAAGAATAATGCTTTTACAAATTCCTTGACCTCTTCATGGAATTATTGCATGCATAGACGCACATTACAGATAAATATTAGGAAGTCTGCTTTCAACAAAGAAGGAAAGTAAACCAAGTAATGTAGTCTCTGATACTGTTGTCAAGAGCTAAAAGCTTTTTAAATGAATTTCTCATTCTGTGCTTTTTGTTATCAAGTAGTTGTAGTGGCTTATTTCCAAATGTTTAATGTTATGAGTATTGCTACAATTTTGTTTTCAAGAGAAAAACTGTAGAGGTTGTCCTAAATTAGTGAAAACCATTCTGAACTGATTTTTATCAACCATACAAATCACATCACAGAGTCATCACAGCAGACAACATGAAACTTATTGGATGTGTCAAATGCTTTGTCAATTCAGAATATTTTCCCATTCTCCCTCTTTTATAAAATATGAATTTCTTGAAATTTTATGAAATGAGGAAAGAAGTTTAACTCAGCTATATTGGTTAAGATTGTTGTAAAGATCCTAAATTGTTCAATGGTGCAACAGTTTGGTTTATTTTTTAATGTATGCGTAGTTCCTGGTTATCACAGCTTCAGTAATTCTAGTATATGTATACCAAATGTAAAAAACATAAAGAAATAATAGCATTTTCAAATGTATAGAGAACACAAGGGATTTGGTAGCTACTAGGTACAAATAAACTCAATACAGTATATACCAAAATGTTATATGCATCTTCATATGCTACACAAACAGGATTCAGAGGCTATTCTTTGCAAGCTGCAATGCTGCTATACATGTTATTGAATTTACCTCATTTACATCTCAAAGCATTCAGTTATAAAATGAATTTGGTATACCAGGAAAGCCAGTCAGGAAGTACAGTTCTTGTCATTGAAATCTTTTGGTGTCACACTATGTAACATGGGCTGTATTTGCGGAAATTAATCCACTGAGTGTTATAATTGATGCTCTTTACTCTCAATACCCATTCAAATGTGTTTAATGCAAAGTAAAGAGAAACGGAAGAAATCCCATTGCTTCTCCAACACCCCTCCAGTCTTCCCTCGCTGCGGTTCAGACAAGGAGTCACTCTCAAAGCTGTCCCTCGTTAGCAGGCTAACTGATGCGCTGACGGGGTCCTTTCATTAGCGCTGTACTAAGGCACACGGATCCTACTCACTGTCCCCACATTTGTCGCGTTGCAGAAGCTGCACGGGAGGACCCCCCGCCTGCGGGTGTGGGCGGAGGCGGGCAGCGGGACGCAGGAAGGCAGCACCGACTGTGACGATGAGGATGGCTGCCAGGGCTCGGGAGAAGGGAGCAGGGTAGAGAGCGGCATCGTCCCCAGGATAGGTGAGTCCCACCCCCTCCTCAGGCTCGGGTCTCCTGTGGATAACTGCACGGACTGTAGTGCTGGAAGAGACAGGCTTTCACAGCAACGTAATGCACCCAATAAAAAATCAATCTGGCCCCATGTCTGAGTGCTGGCAGCTCCTCGGGCAGATTTGTCAGGGACACTACTGTATGTTCCCATGACTCATGTTCCCAAGTTTTTCACAAGGCTTACCATAATCTCCTTGAACCAATAAGAGTTCATTTTAAATTAATACTTGTTGATGATCTGAGGTATAACCAATGACAGTTTGAGAAACAGTGCAAGATTTAATTTAGGGCATAATTTGAAAAGTAGTTTGCCTACCGTAGTGATAATACTCCATCATGCTGGCAAACAAGAGATGGAACACGTGCTGCCACGTGAACTGTGTTTAGAGGACATGAGTTCTGTTTGGAGATTTGTCTCCCTCCTCAGTAATGCAATCTGGACCCTTTAAAAGTCACACTGTAGGATCTGTCCTAGTTTCTTTCATCAGTCTTGAAGTATTGAAATTCTACCATTGTCCTTTGGTGAAAATATGGCCACGGTAAACCAGGTCATCAACAAAAATGGTTAATGCTGCAGAGACAGAGTCTTAGTAGGCACAAAACAATAATGCAGTCTTCACTAATTGCCACTCAGATGCTTTGTAAATCTGACTACTTTTGCTTGCAAGAAGCTATTTCACAAACTCCATTGTAAATGAAGAATCAGACAGTGTGTGTTGAAGATAATAGAATTCTCTTACTAAAGGATGTACAGCACAGCCAAGGTTTGCTGTGAATTGACCCATACTAGCACTTATAATGATTCTGAAAGGATTTGGGATTCTTAACTGTCAAATCCCTATATAGCTGAAAGAAACAAATGAATTTTTAAAAAGCTGTGCAACCCCTTTCAGTTTTCTGAAATAAATTTAGGAATACATTTCAGGGAATGCAGAGAATAAGCAGAGAACTGGGCTACAGTGTGGCCATTACTTGTGGAAGATCTGTGTTTGAGTGTCTCAGAAGTTACAGTCTCTTGAGATAGATTAGCTGTGTGATTAGTTCGGTGAAAGTGGCTCAATCTAGAGAAAGCTTCAGACTGCAGACTGGATGAAAGGCTGATGGGCTCAGTGGCTCTCATGCTGGGTTTCAGGGTTAGCCGTGCTGTATGAGACCTGTCAATTGAGCTCCCTCTGTGGTACTGCATCAAGGCCAGAACACTTCTGCCTCAAATGCTAGTAGGATTTATACCTCACACTCCCTCATTCCTTTTTATAATCTTACAAGAAACCTTATTATTCTTCCTTTTAATAGCAAAAATGGCCTCATCTGACATAATTTGCTTTTATTTCTCCTTTTTTAATTTCCCTTGGAATTCATTTATAGCTCATCTACCCTGCTGGAATATTGATTTGTAGCCTAGAGTTTCGGTGATGAGGTCATGACCCTGCTCCCCCCTTTCACACACTTTTTCATCGACCTTGGAAGCACGTGCCTGTTGAGGTGTTGCCAAGGAGATTCTGGGGGATTGATGGGACATATTTGACAAGGTTGCAAACCTGCTCTGAAAACACATTTGATAAACCTAGGACCTTTGGCCTAGGAGCCATTAATTTGTTAAGAGATGAATCTGAAGCATTATGCAACTGACAGAAGTTATTTAGACTGACCTGACTATGTTTCCAGTACGTGCTGTTACCTGATTTGACCTCTGCTTAAGGGTTATATTTTTCATTAATGCAGACTAATAATTGTATTCATGCAGGCTGGATTCTTAACCCTACAAATAAGCAGGTGAATTGATTACTCCACATCTTCAGTAGAGGGCAATTGTTTAAATTTAAATTCTGAATTCAAGGTCTTTTTATTTCTAAGGGTGGTTTTGAGCTGTATATGTACTGCAACAGAAAAAGCAAACATTGTGATTTTACACACAACTGTGATTAACAGTTATTGACTATTGCAATAATATATTTCTTCAATCTTTTAAATGATGAGTTTTTCGGTGCTTAAAATACTCAGGACTCAACTGTTCAGAAGTATTTAAATTATGACAGTTATTTCATGAACAACTATCCATCATTATAGTAATGATCATGATGATTTGCAGACAGCTGATGAAGTGTAAAAATAACTGACACTTTGTTAAACTACTAACTTACTACTACTAGGTTCACCTGTCTTCTAGCTGAAATGTGAATTACCTTATGTTAACATTGGTAAGTACATTTACTTTAATGACTCTGGATTTTTGCTGTAGAAATGTTGGATGTGAATTTCAAAGGTACTGTAAGTAGACAATGAAAAACTGGTTTCACAACTATCTGAGATATATTTTTATGATTATGCCCTTTATTAAATCTGCTGTTTAAATTGCTGTCCATGTTTGAAAAGACCTGCCCATCACCGCACAATTGTGACAAACAATTCAACTTCAAACGTTCTTTAAAAGTTGTTCTGTGTCACAACTTTAAAATATTTTTTCATGTATAAAATTCTTTTAAACTTTAAATTAGGTCATTTTTTTTCGAAGAGCTTATTCCCTCTGAGTCATAATTGACTCGTATAAAAGCCTGCTCAATTCAATGGTTTTGATGGCCTTCACTGAAAATCGGAGCAGTAAGATATTTCCACTGTATTGTGGTATTTCTTTAAGAATATATTCCACAACTCAAAATGGAAGCATATCTGAGCCAGCTGCAGTTTCTGAACACATTTTACTGTCTTATAACCTCATATCCTCATCTTGTTTCTGTTCATGCTCCTACCTCTGCCCCCACTTCACCCATGACCTCTCCTGATATTACATGAGACTTCAATACAGTGCTTGCAAAAACTGCTGTAAGAAACATGAACATAAGGAAACATGGATAACAATTAGATTGTCTGCCTTTGCACTGTGAAATACCTTTCCCTTTCTTTTTTCAACTTCAGTGTCAAATAAAGTATGTATCAAAAGAACTCAGGAGTCATTTCCATTTCAAACACCTCATTACAACATATCAAGCTGTATGTCCCATTTTGTTGGTACCTAGAGCTGATGAAGTGAAGTACCACAAGATGGATTGTACTGAACAGCAGCAAATCACTTGTTTCCATCCCTACCAGTAAGCTGGCAAGCTGCCCCTTTTTCTTGTTCCTTAATTGTATTGTAAAAGTTCACATTCACTGGCAACCCAAGCACTGGATCGCACAAGAAATACCTTGGCCACAAAATCTAGAAGAGGGTAGGTAGGCATTCTGGGCGTCTCCTAGCAACGAGAGCCATCGTGGCGACACAGAAGAAAGGGGGTAGTGAAAGGGGTTATGGGAAGTGAAGAGCTCAGTGGAAGTGGGAAACTTTGCCTGCTGCAAACACACAAAAAAGTGAAATTAGCATAGGAAAACAATGTTTCAATCCATTTTGTTCAACTGGCCCTAAAATAAAAGAGATTCCTGAGTGTGGTTCTGAGTTTCCAGGCGAAAGAATTGTGTACCCTGATTTCCTATAAGGCCCTGTTGCTTTTTCTTGATTTCTTTTTGGGATGGGGGTTAATTTCCTTTGGGGTACAATTGACTTGAGTGGGAGCTAATATGCTGATTGCTTTCTAAAAGAAACACATTGAGACCACTGACTTGACTTCTGCATAAAGGGTTGCAATCTGGGAGAAAAAGAACCTTGTGTCTACATGCTGAAAACGATACTTGGAAAGGTCTGTCTGAGCACTCTTCTATACCGTGGGACAGACTACCTTGCAGGTCTTTTTTGAGGGTTAGTGCTGCTGACAAAGTAAATGAATGTTAGTGAGCAGTTATCAAATGCCATTTCTGTTGGATGTCTCCAAAGACAGTAGTTTTTTTTGGAGTTTTTAGCAAAAGTTCAGGGGGGATGACTGTAGCCAAATTCTTCTTCGATTCTGATGCTCTAAATTGTAATCCTGCATGACTTTACCGGAAATGCAATAAAAAATCTTTCTCTTACATTCACTTTACATCCCTTCTCACCCTGTCTCCAGTTTAGCGGCTAAACCTTGGTTAATTTCAGTCTTCGTGGGAGTCCCAGCCTTCTCATCCTATGACTTGGATGCCTAGCAGCCAAGTGGGTTGAGCCAAAACACCCCTGTGCTTAATCTTTCAACCTTTCAGATAAACATAAAGTATATTGGGTATGTCAAGTGTTGCTCATCAGTATATATTCTGTAAAGGGGTTTGCCAGTGTGATTGAGATACAGGTGTCTGTTTTGTCTTTAAAGTGTTGAGTGTTAGTACAATATTGTCACCCTGTGTCTTGAGCAGTAGCCACTGCTTTTACCTCTGTACAATCAACAGTTACTGTATATTGCTAACAGATGTACAGTACATGCATGAATATTTATGCAATTGTGCAGTATGTCAGAAGCGAGGACTGTAGTTCACAGGTATTGCAGGAAAAGGGGCAACAACATAACTGCATGTATCACAAAATGAAACTACCCTTTTCAATTTAATGTTGCAACTACTATTTAATTTAAAGTGAGAAAACACATTTGTCGAACATTACTTATTCATGTTGCCATGAATGAAAACAAAGTATTCATACAAATATAATGGTTTATATTAAAGGACTATTCTTCATAAAAGCAATATACTGAATAAAAACATAAAATAATTATGGCTTAAGACAGAAAGTAAGAAAACATTGCTATGCCTAGTTACTGTCTTTCATGCCATATTTAAAAATGCCACTGGTATAAGAAAAAAGAAAACAACTTAATTTAAACTTTACTGGTAATACATGGCTTGCACCTGTTGAACTATGCAGACTTTGTAGCTGATTAATTCATTATGGGATGCCATTATCGCAGGCCACACATGCAGTTCAATGCAGAGCCCGGTAGAGGGCCGCATTAAATGGCTTTGTGGCCCATGAACCATGCTTTTGGTACCCCTGCCGTAGGGTTAATCAGTGTCTCCCGCTGTTGTAGGCATTTTTAATATAAGGGTTGTCTCTATACTGTACTGTATATGTAAAGAAGATTCCTTTAATTGAATGCCACTCTACTGTGCCCTCCTAAATATGACAAAATATATGTCGCGAATTTCACTCTGCAACTGCAGTGAACTTTCTAGGGGTTTTAACGTGTTGCATTACTGGCATAGAGGCCTTTACACTCCTTTAGTTTTGTGTTCCATGATGAATGACATGCACCTGCAGTTTGTACGTGTAACTAATAGGAGTAGTGTTTTTCTTTTAAACTGAAGATGATGATTCATACTGTAGCACTGCAAATTAAACCTTGTTCATCCGTGCCCAGAAGTAGCAATGGAAACCCTTTTGAAACCAATGGATGACAAAATCTAGAATGATTTTTATGAATTGGTGTGAATGGTAAGTTCACACGTAAATAAAATGCTAGCTCTGTTCAGATATTGTTGACAGGATCTAAACTGTTGTTTTCGCAATGAGAAGATTCAAAGTCCTATTGATGCCACTAGGAAGTAATTTTAGAAATTACTCATTGAAATTACTTCCCATTTCACCTTTTCAGTCGGGCTCTAAAGGAAACAAAGGGTTTCAGGGATGCAATTGAAGCACTGCCACCGTTTTGGTTGGTAAAAGGCATGCAAGTCATTCGTTAAATTGTTTATAGGATACTTGTACATTTAAATATACTTTTTAGAATAGGCTTTAATAATCAAATTTTCTGTCCCATTTCTGTGATCATAATTGGCTCCCCCTTAAATTTTATAGGACAGACGTAGAGATGAAAATGGATACATATCTAAAGAAAAGATCTGTGAATGAGTTGGAGAATTAAATGGAAATTTTGTAAATCCTATTTGCTCTGACTTTTTCTCGTAGTAGATGCTTGATACTGCATGTTTACACTAAAGATTCCGTTTCTCGTCTTTAAACCTGTTTAAATTTTCCAGATATTGTTTGTTTCATCAAACAGACCAAGAATGATCGTAGACGCCTGTATCATTTGCAGCACAGGTCATTCATCCTGTTGTTTATTTTCACAGGCTTTGAAACTATGTTCACATAAAGTTTACATTTGTTTGACAAAGCAAGATAATTTAATAGATTTTTCTCCTACAGTACTTTGTAATTCATTTTTATCTGAGTTCTAACTAGAAGTATTTATGTAAATGATGCCAAGTGCACAGAAAGCAGCCATTCTGAGCTGCATTAGTAAATACAGATCCATGGTGACATTACAGGCTGTAAAAGAGAAACAAGGTAGGAATATATTATATAAGGTGCAAATGAGATAAAAAGCACTGCCTGAAGAAATAATTATTTGTTCATTTTTCTTTTATTCATAAAATTAATACGGTAGCTTAATATCTTATTTTTGTTTTTAACAAGCAGTTTGAAATGTCACTGTTAATATTGCGTTAATGATTATTCTGAAGGTCACAAGCTGTGGGGAACGTGGAAATCTATGTTTAAGATGTATAGCCAAGGAACCTCTGGGGACTTCATCTTAAAATTTCGAGTTCATCAAGTCCTGTCAGTGACAGGGAGGCCCAGTTGCGTGATAAATCCTAAATCCCTCAGCCTGCCCTGCTCAGTCACATCTACTGTAGCAAGTCTCAGCCAGGGTTGCTGTGCCACCTGATGCTGACTTCCAGATGCTGTTCGTGAGTGATGGAGGGTTTTACCTTGAGGAGTCACTTGGGGGGTCCCCCTCAAGAATGCCATTTGACAAGTAATTAAGTTCAATTACTGGTTCCAACCTCTGTTCTCCAAAGGTCATATTTATAATTCCATTTGTAATTGAGCAAGGTGTGGGTGGTGATAACACATGGTGTGGATTAATGTGCTTTCATCTATGCTGTAAAGGTACTGTGCTCATTAGAGCCAGAGGTTTAACACTAATATACTGTAATGCTTTTTTTATTGAGCATCTCCCTCCAGAAAAACTAAAGAATATTGTAATAAAATATGCACTACATTAAAGAATTAGACCTGACACCTCATCTGAAATAAGATGCACAACAGCATTGCCAAGATAATTAATCACCATTTTGCTTTGCCCACAGGATGTGAAGGAATGTCAGAACAACACATTCCAGCTGTGGGGGGATTCAGTTGCCATTGTTTTTCCTCATGCACAGTCACTCTTCTACTTGTCACCCTTAACTGCTTCATTATCTGAGTATGATGTAAATTAAGGCGCACGTCTCCTGTGCAGAATGCCTTTGCTAAAATGATAAAATTGACTTTCACATGGCCTTTGGAAATGAGGTGCTTTGAAAGACTAATATTCCGTTGAACACCTCATTTAAGGGCATAGATCTACAGTGAGAAATACCTGTGTAGTTATTTATTGCAAACCATGTAGGGTGGTACACATCTATCTACCTGTCTGATTTTCCAACATACCAATAGCTCAGAAGTGGAGGAAATACTGTGTATTAATACATGTATTTTTCAAAGATACTAAATATTCATGGACTTGTTTATGCCATTGAGTTTAGTTTCCTCCCAGTAATATCTGAAAAAGGATTCCTTGCAGAGTTCTATAAACTGTATAGTTTACACTCAAATGTGAAAATAAACAAAAATGCAAAGCCAACCAAGTGTTTCAACATGAACAGGAAAGGTTTTGTCCATCAGAGATTAATTTAATCTAGTCTGGAATTTTCTATGAGACTTGTGTTGACGTACGTTCTTCTGGTTATACGCTGTAAAGCAATTTAGAAAGGAAAATGTTTTTACAAAGATAAAGGTTAGTTTGCAAAGTGAGTCTGTTGCTAACACTGAAACATAAAAGGTTAGAGGCAAAAAGATAGTTTTCCTGCCTCCATTAGAAGAAATCCTAAAATCAAACTGACAAAATTGTAGAATTCTAAATTAAGGCTGATGGCTAAGAGTTTGGAAGTGAGAAGTAACATCTAAGTACTGCAGTAGCATGTCAGTTACATGTTTCTCTCAGAACACAGACATTAATATTAAAAGGCTCACGGTGTACATGGATCCAGTGCACTGGAGGATTGTGGTGGATCATGGCTGTATATAATGGAAGAAAGAGTAGACAGTTCTTACTTTGTAGGCTCCAGAATCCTGAAAGATCCTAGGACTGCTGTTCATGTCTTGTAATCCCAGCACCCAACACTGGGAGGAAGGAAAAGAAAAATCTCAACTACTTGGTTACACTTCTGGGTCATATTCAGTTGAATTCTGTTGCTGGTAGTATAACGTGAGAGAAATTGCATTGTCTGGGTAATGAATGTTCACAGGTTCTCAGACTGGCCTCTATTTTGATGTTGTGGAGCTCTTTGCCAGCTAACAGGTGTATGGGAGGAGCCAGGACACAGTATCACCTCATGACTAAGCTGAAGAAAGGTGCTATTCACTCAGATCCTTTAAGATCCTTTTACAAAGGCGCTAGTTATTCAAAATGCACTCACAACATCTGTATTCAGGAAAGGTCTTCCAAACACTCCATTGACATGCAGTTAGTATTCAGAATACCTCAGGGAATTGGTATTGTGTTTCAAATGATGTGTACACATGGTGTGGAATTTTTATTAGAACGCTCTGTTCAGCAAGCAAAAAAGGATCAACCTTTCCTGGGAAATTTGCTGGAAGGAAAGTCAAAGAGCTTGTGGCGCAGGTGAAAAGTATTGTGGATCATACCGTATGTATTTTTTCCTATGGAATCAATTTCATTTTATTTGAAGATTTGAGGTCACAACATGATTTCTTGTTAATAATTGAATACTGTTATTTTCCCCTTTGCTGTAGATCATGAGAGGTGAGGAGAAGTGGGCTCTGTTTGCTAAGTTGAACAGCCTTGGCTTCACAATATGTTTCTTGACCCCTGGAGAAGACATTTTATATCTGCCATCAGAATAAGAACAAACCTGAGTCACAGTAATTAAAAAATAGAAGGTTGTGATTGGGAATCATCTAATCAAAGGGAAGAAAATAAAGTGCTAATTGTAAGGGTTTTGTACAACAACAGAATGATAATTTCTCTGGTCTGGCTTAATTGTGGCATTAATTATTTAGGCAAGCATTTTCGTTTTCACCGTTGGTCGATTAAGAGAACATTAATTAACTTAACTTAAGCCTGATAAAATATTAGCAATCAATGCTCCAGTTTTGCCTCTCCGATATAAACAACATTATTAGTCACAGATATGCTACAAACATACTAAATGGTAGGTTAATTTTTCTCTTCAACTAGAATGCATTAGCAGGGTTCTCCTATGCATTGGTCAGTCCTCGCCTGCTGTAAACCCAGATAATTGCACATATGTGCATATAGAAACATTCAGAAACACATCAGTCCTATTTTAAAATGTTTTGTCATGACTCTACTTTATGTTCTTTGGAAACATCTCTGCAAGGACACTCAGAGATTTACTGTACCATCAGTGATTTTTTTAAAGTCATTCTCATTAAGAACTTTATATATCTTGCTAAAATTGGGAAACTGCACCTATTCTTGATTTTTAGCAAAAAAAGTATATTTTAAAATAAAATATGTGCTTGTATGATGTAATGCGGTATATTTGTATTTTGTTCTTATGATTGAACATAGTTAATGAATGATTATTTTTCTCCTGGAACATAATATAGTTTAGTTGTTTTCATTAGACAAGATGTAAGGTAGTCTTATTAGACTGTTATGTTAAGGCAGTGTGAAATAAATTCAGATGTTCCCTGTCTGGGCTGACTTGTTCTGAAAACCTGTGTTGGCACAATGAGGTCTACAAACCCTCTCATTTTACAGTACATCTACCATCTCTCCGAGAAACCTGCCAGCGCCTGCTGATTTCAGCCATGCTGTTATCGGTAAGGTTTTCCGCTTGTGTTATTCCTCCCATTGATTTGTCTGTATCTGTTAGTGGAGTTCGTGGTGATTGGTAGGTTCATAAGACCTTTATTGGCCATATACAGTTTCTTGTATTGGGAATTTGTCTTTTCGCATACCCCAGCTTGCTCTCCATGAGACGCACAGACACACAGACAGGGAGCGAAGCCTGGGGTCAGAGTGCAGGGTCAGCCATTTACTGTATTCGGCGCCCCTGGAGCCGTTTGGGGATAAGGGCCGGAGTAGGATTCCTCTGCCGGCCGCGGGATACGAACTGGCAACCTTCCAGCCACAGGCGCAAGATTCTGAGCCACAGAGCCCCCATTGGGTTATGTTTGCTCTGAAACCCATAATGAAATATGTAGGGGTGGTTTTAATGACATGATTACACCTATTGGGCATCATGAATAAGCTTAATACATTGCATTGGAAAAGAAAAACCTTGAATGGAAGGTTAATAATAATATACATCACCTGTCATGGTCCATAATGCAGGATATGTCCCTAATATATCAATACACTGAGTTCGATGGTAAATTAATCGACCACTAAGCAATCTGATGCACAGTACAACTGAATGAAGTGCTTTATAACGTATGATTTTGTTATGCTCATTTCTTTCGATTAAACATTTTATTGCTAAGTTAAACAGTAACATGTTGGTACTTCTACTTATTTGTTTCGTTGAAAGAACTGAGAAAGTTCTGGCAGTCCCAAGTCCACTTGGCGAATTATCCAAGTGTATTTTTAATCTTTTTTGCATCAGAGGAAGTATTTCTGCCTTAAAACAGTGTAGAAATTCTTAGTTGTGTTTCGGAATCTGCAATGATCTGTCTCCAGCTGCCATCTGTTCTTAGAGCAAGGCTAAGATGAGGTACATTTTGTTTTCGAAAATCCTTTGTGAGATGTTTTTTCAGGTATTATGTAGCTCAAGAGAATCCAGTGGCTGTGAACTATTCTTCCTGATAGTCTAGCATAACTCCAGTTATTCATGTGCAGGCTTCCATACACACCAGTCTCAATAGCTTGTTTATAAAAATAAAAGGAGTCTTCCAGTTTTGCTGGCTTGTTATAGTAAATCTGCCTTTTTGGCAGGAATTCTTATGCCTTCACAGATCTGTGTAAAGAAGATCAGTATCCCCAATGCTTATGCAATACATTTTTCAATAATGAAGGAATGTTTTCTTTGCTTATAAAGTAATTGGGTTATGGAGGAGTGTTCTGCCATCTTGGCATTCTGCTAGGAAAGCCCCCACCTGTCTTCTTTTCAACAGCTTTGCATGGGAATCAGGATTGATTTTCCCCATGGCTCTGACCCATCTAAATAAACACTACAGTGGTCACACTTTGTAAAGTGTCAATAATGTTAATTTAATTAGGTGTGGGCTAATATAGAATTTCCTGTGAAGTCCCTATCAATACTTGGTGCAGTGCATCACATTTCTTTCTAAAACAACTTAAAATGGTTTTATTTCAAGAAGGGAAAAGCTATAATAATTTTTTTTTCTTGGCTGTCTTCAGATGGTTTGCTGAAGACATTATAATGTAGACAATTTTATTAGAATTTACTTGTAATTTCATGACTTATAAATGATCTTTATGAACTATTTTATAGCACTCTGTAGAGCTTTCATGGTCACTACATTTGCCTGAGTGCTAGGTGCAACAGTTTCTCCCTGCGCTCCAAACACATGCTTGCTACTTTAACTAGTTTTTCAAAATAGTTCTTGTATGTGCACCTTGCGATGGATGGATTGAGAGTGTAGCCCCATCTTACGTCCTATACTTCAGAAATGAGCTGTGGTTTGCAGTGACATTCCTGTGTCATATACTGTACCTGTAGGTTTGATATTCCAAATAGTCTTGCTAGCTGAAATGTATGCAGTTCAGTACTGGCTTAGAAGTTCCTTTGTCCTAAATGGGGACCCCTGATGTGCAGTTTATTTATTTTTCGACAGCCATTGGCCTGTACCATGACAGGTCACCTTAGAGGTTTAGGGTATCACATTGTTAGAGAGTGGCTCATATCTTTGGTTCATGGGTGATGTGTTGGCTCTTTCTTTTTCCAGATGCTAAAAATGGCAATAGATGAGGAATTGTCTTGAAATGTGAAAGCTATAATGTGTGAGGTACTACCCAATCACAGAGACATGACACTGGAGCCCAATTTGAAAATGATTCACTATTACTTGATCTTTGGAAATAGTGGATTCAATTTCACAATACACTCTAACTCTAGCTATTAAAATGAAAAGTGAATGTACATGTTAAAGAAACTTTTCACGCTAACAATTGCTTCTAGTACCTTCACTTAAAAGCATCAAAAGGTACAGCATAAACATTTGTTCTGTTATGAAAAAATAGGTTACATGTTTAACCGCTCTGAAATGATACATTAAAGGAAATGCAATATAAAAATCTAATTTACTCTGAATACCGATGTTGAATATGAAATGCACTCCTGCTCAGGTTTCAACAGATTAATTAATTTCTCCAAACAGCCTAATTGAAGGGTGTCAAGGAGAATAGCACATTTTTGGGAACTCTGCCACTCCTCTAGGCTTCAGAGAAAGCCTTGTGCATCAGTCAGGTGGCCCTTTCTTATCTAATGGCTCACACCTGTCCTGGCTGGCAGTGTGGGCACTAATAAATGTCTCTACCTGCTCACTGCTGTCAATTTGGCATCTGTCCACCTGCTGACAGTTCTGTGGCATGAGAAACAAAATGGGAAGAGATCTTCTTCTCTGTGTAGCCTTGTCAGCTAGAAGCCAGAGAAGAATGAGCCTTCTGTACCTCATCTGGGGAGAAGCTGAAGGTGGTTTGATAAAGATTTCAAGCAGAAAGACAAAAGGCTTCTGCCGACTCCTGTATAGAGAAGGCATCTGTGTGCTCAAGCAGCTCTGGTATAACATAGTTCTGCAATCTTGCTGTCTAAGTAAAACACCAGATAACTTAAATCAGATTTTTGAGCTTATGAAACTAAAGAGAAGGCTGGGCATTTATATTTATGTTAGCTGTGGTTTAAAGCACACATATATATTCTTAAAGCCAAAAATCAATGAAAAACCAAATACATTATATACTGTATTTACCAATCTTCTCACACAAATATGCTGATATGGCTAGCAGTCATATCACCCTGTGAGTCACAATTGGGAGCCCACTGAAGCCAAGCAGGTGTGAGCCTGGCCAGTACCTGGATGGGAGACCTCCTGGGAAAAACTAAGGTTGCTGCTGGAATAGGTATTACAGGGACCAGTAGGGGGCACTCACCCTGCGGTCTGTGTGGGTCCTAATGCCCCAGTATAGTGACAGAGACACTGTACTTTAAAAAGATGCTCTGTCCTCTGTGACTCTTTGTGGTCATTCAAAATCCCAGGGTGTTTCTTGAAAAGAGTAGGGGTGTTATCCCGGCATCCTGGCCTTTAACAATATGGCCTCTTAATAATCCCCGTCTATGAGCTGGCTTCATCACTCTGTCCTCCTCCCCGCTGATAGCTGATGTGTGGTGAGCGTACTGGCACACTGTGGCTGCTGTTGTATCATCCAGGTGGATGCTGCACATTGGAGGTGTTGGAGGGGAATCTCTATTACCTGTAAAATGCTTTGAGTGGAGTGTCAAGAAAAGTGTTATATAAATGTAAGAAATTATTATTATTAAGCTTTGTCACAACTTGTGCTAAATGCATATTCTAGAGTCTTTACACACACAAATTTCTCAAGATCTCAAAGATCTCATACCACTCATACCACTTTGCCACTGGCTTCCTTGCACTAGCTCCCAATTCAAAATAGAATAAAGCATTGAATAAAATGGCATCAAAAGCGCTATATACTGTAAAGAATTATAAATACCTTAATCTTAACAATGTTCCTTTGTTGTACTCCTGGAGGTCAGTTCTGTGGGAGACGTACAATAGCATGAACAATCAGTATAGCACTCTGCGAGAGGCAAGAATTCGTGACAGTCTTTGAAATACACACCACAATACTGTATGTTACCTTGAGAATGAGAAATTCAAAGCATCTCCTTTCGCTAGTGTAATGGATCTGGCCCTTCATGGTGAGAATGGGGAGCTGTGCAAATAAGATGGCGCTGATGTATGGAGGTTTAATCAGGTAAAACGGCTATTAAGCTGTTCAGGGACGGTGGCTATTTACAGGCAACTTTTTTGTGTGCAAGGGAGGTGTGTCTGGGGTGGTTGGATTGATGGGCAAGGCCCATCATGTCAGGTGCATCAGCCACAGAGCAGTCATTTCACATCTGGCATCACTGCTCCCCTGGCTTCTAGGTGATAAATACAGCTGTTTGGAACCCATCCATCTCTATTTGTGGGATAGGTCTGCCATTTATAATCTGGGATTCATAAATCCGGCACTGCAGCTCTTCGGAGAAGTGGGGGAGGGGTGAAATGTTTAAGGACAAGGAAACAGACAGATGATACACTGTGTCTCTTAGGTTGAGGAAAGATACCATTTTTTGACAATGCTATTCCAACATGCAGGTTTTCCAGTATTGTACAGCGAGATAAATGCTTAAAT
Source organism: Atractosteus spatula (assembly GCF_055471065.1). NCBI lineage: Eukaryota > Metazoa > Chordata > Actinopteri > Semionotiformes > Lepisosteidae > Atractosteus > Atractosteus spatula. The sequence goes on along the minus strand of NC_142709.1, from coordinate 63,409,025 downwards.
GAGGGATACAGAAAATAATTTTCTCAAATGTACATTCATTTCAGCTCCTAATTTGACATGGAACAACAGTTATTCAGCATTTGAAGTATTTTGTGTAGTGCATAAATGGCTTTTTTCATAACTTTCTTGGTAGTATAATTTATATCAAATACCAGTATGCAACAGAATGTTTGAATTTTTCAGGATTATGATGGAAGCCGGTTGTGAATACAACTCTTCCCCCATTTCTTTGTACTTAAAGACTTTAAGAAGATGTAGAGGAATGAAATGAGAAGTAATTAAATGATTTCAAGGCCAGGTGATTTTCCTTTTGTAATGCCATAAATGTTAATATTATATCAAATTTGTTCAAACTTTAAGGTAAATATACAATGTTGCCCAACATATTTTCAATGTGAAACTGCAGATACAGATACGAATCACTTACCTGATAACTTAGGATGTGTGAAATACTGTTTGAAAGCCAAAGTAAATGAGCCATATACAGTATATAATTGACTGCAGTTTTGCAGGTTGTGGTTTTCATGCGACTTTCTTTCTTCAGTCTCAGCACTCTGATTTCTAAGAGCTGGTAAGAAAACCACAAATGAAAGTGTTATTTGATTTATAAAAATATCATTGTGGAGGGACTGAAATGAGACTTGAAAAAATCCTTTATCAACCCATATTGGAGGTAATAGAACAGTTTTTACCAATGTCCCCGATGGGTGCCTGTCAGAGAGTACGAAAGCTCTTCAGTTGAACACTGACCTCTCATCTTCAGACTACTCTGAAATTTGCAACTGAGATCCTTTGCAGGTCTTTCAACGTGGTCTAATGGCAATATTAAAGTAACGGAGATGTATCACAGCTCATCTTGTTTCCAGCAGAATTCATCCATAGTGCTCAACTGTTTTGACCCATCCTGGTCCTTAGCAGTGGCGTCTACAGTATAATGAGAACAGTTTCAGAAACCCAGTGATTGGAGAAGCAGTGACTCTAGAATCCAAGATGAAGAAGATGGGAAATGAAAATTTCTGGTAGTAATATCCTAGTGAGAAGAAACATCTGGTCAGCAGGTCAGGCCATAGTTCCAGTTCAGTTTACCCCTCAGGAGGATTATCTGCTCCGGCAGGGCCTGCCTGCTTTAATGCTGCTGTTCTAGAAGCTTTGTACATGAAAGGCAGGTGCGTGATATGGAGAATGTTTCTTTGGTACAGATGGAGATCCAGTTTAATCCCAGTAAAACCAGAGCAAGCTCATTATATCCTGTGGAGACTGGCTCGTCTTGTTGGAATGCGCCCCACGTGCCAAGAGAAGCAGCCGTTAGGCACCTCTGCAGTGTTACCAACTTTGCCAAAGAGAGCTAGGGGATTTTGCTTTTATAGATATTCCCTTTTTACCCTTTTCTTTTCCAGCTTCATTTGTAAACTAAAGGAGATCCTTGAAAATAATATTTTTCTAAACCTTAAATGCATTTTTGGATGCAATAACTTCATATTTAATCTGATTTGTCATGTACCTTTTCTTTACTTTAGTGTTCCTGCGACATAGTGTGTTTTTCTCTAAAAATCCTACATACTGTAGTCAAAAAAGGTACTGATAGGTTTTGGTTTCACCCCAGATGCCCTCACAAAGAACACAGTGCTGCATCTACAGTATGTACAGATGACAACAGAAACTGTATTGTGTTTTTGCTGTAGCACCAAAAAATCTTTGGGTTTTCTGCATACTGAAGCATTTCTTTGCAAAGATTGTGCTTTCCACATCATAGTGTGGAGCATAATGAACAATATAATAACAGTCATGTTTTTCCATGACATGGTGATTTAAGAAATAAAAGAAGTTTCTGCTTGGAAGTGTGTCAAGTTGAATGCAGCAGCTGGAGCTACACTGTGGCTTTACAATGCCAATAATCAATATTTTTGCACCGCAAGAATGCAGCTCCCTTCTTTCAATAATGATGCCTACTGACTACACCTTTTCTAGCAATTCAAAAGCTGGATTGTTTTATTCCTGTTATAAAATATCTGCACATATGCACATTATCTTACAGTACTACTAATCTCTTCAATTTAAAAATAATTGGTCCAGTTGAACTTATTCAGTGCTTTTGGCTGTATTATTTCTTACTAGTTTTTAGGGATTGCATGTACTTTCCTAGAAAATCCAATGTGCTTCAACAATCAGGGCAGAATGACATGAAGTTTCTGTTGTACTGCTATGACATTGGTTTTTGACAGTCTAGCAGGCAGATGGGTACATGCACGGTTAGAGCAATGCTGTAAGGCATAGTGTCAGATTTGATGTCCTCCATCTGCTATTTTGATCCCATGCATCATGGGATCAGTGACACAGTGGCCCTGCTTCTAAATTTCACTCATCACTTGTCACCCACTATGTCTAATAATTGGTTATATAATAACAGGTACCACTATAATAATTATTTTAAAAAGCATTGCACTACACAAAAAAGAGCAGGACCTGGAATTTTGCCATTCTTAATGCTTTTACACAGGTGCAAGATCATCAGAAGGGTCCATACCTCAGAGAATTCTATGTACAGTACTCTGTAGCTTTTTTGTAGAAACCCATTCAAAACATCCCATGGAATACGACAGGAAATAAGATTTTTTATATGTGTTTTAAAGTTATACTTGCCAAAGCCTGTGGTATGCATTTACACTTATAGTCCTTATGTTCTATTGTTCAGTAATATATGGGGTTGAAGACAGTTAATGGAAAATTCAGTTGAAGTCCTCAGTATTATTACAATACAATTTTGCATACTTTTTAATGGGGAATTTTTAAATATGAATGATTCCAGATGTCAGGCGGAAAAATTATATAATGAAATTCAGTAATACCTCAATGGCAAACCATCCAATTCTTACTTAACCATTTTATTCCATTTAATACTGTACATGCAATTGAATAGGCAGTTCTTTTAAAGCCATTAGAGGAGATTTAGTTGCAAGCCATCGATATACTGTAGCTCTGTTTTGCAATCCTAATACAAACATATACTGTAAATATGCTGGGCACTATCCGTGAGGATGATCAAAGACTATTTTCTTTTTTGAATAATGTGCATGACTCAAATAATAGATTGTCTTTAAAAGTTTTCTGTTTTAACCCTGACACCTGATGAATGAATAAACTCTTAGAAACCAAAAGACCTCACCCACTCTCATTAGTCACCTTCCTTAAGTTCTTGTGTTTTTATGTCCTTGTCTGCCTCATAGGTTTGTAAGTGAGTCACATGGCATCTGTACTAGGGATATTGTGGACATGTACAGTACCTCACATTCTCTCGTGAATATTTATGCTATCTACTGCCTAAGCTATAATTTTCTATGGTCTTTGTCCCTGACAGGTGATGATTTGCCGAAGGAACTGCCTGGCATTCATAGGGCTTTTAATTGTGTGCTGTTATCATGGCAATTAGTCTACTGTATATCATTTTAAATGGCTGTACTGATTCCTCTTTTTGGATGTTTCTTCTTCTGGAGAGGAATTATTATTATTTGTTATGATGATGAGCCAGGCAAGAATAGGTGGTTAAGTTTTTTTTTAAACTCTAAAACACAGTATTATAATCTGAGAATTATACATGCTTTGCTTACTTGTTATTTGAATGTTATTCAGATAATTAGCTTTTAAAATTAATAGAATTGCAGCCGTAATTATCCCATTCTTTGTGTTTAATAACTTACATGCGTGCTACATAATTGAGAGCATTACCTTTAATGCATTGCTCGTAGATCCCAGGAGGGGAAAACTAACACTCTTTAAAGAATTAGAGATTTATATTCAGTTTTATTAGCATGGTATCCCATGCGTTTTGAGTTGACACCTGATTGTTGAAAAGTTGTAATTGGAAACCAGAAACAAATAGGATGTCATTTCCCAGTAGTGACCTTTTTGGACCGTACTGAATACATTAAAACACCCAGAGGGTCACAGGGAGGGAATCAGTTGATCTACATTGTAATACATGTAATACAATAAGTGTACAATATACACGGTAATACAGTTTTCAGAAACAGAGATGTCTTCAATGGTGTACGTAAAAGGTAAGGTCATTGAAGATGGAAGCATACTGTGTGCATACAGTACATGGGTATGTTATGAGTTCTGATCTGGTTTCACAGTAAGAGTGAGTTACTCACGCTTTGGCAACTACAGAAGAATGTCACATTGAATATTGCATTACATCTCGATCAGCTGCAGACTGACACTGCGAGAGTATTGTCAGATTCATACAGTGTGTTGTTATAATAATAGATTATAGCTCTTTACAGGTAATGGGGACTCCCCTCCACCATGCAGCATCCACCTGGATGATGCAACAGCAGCCATAGTGCGCCAGAACGCTCACAAAGTACTGGCCCATACAGGGATCAAACCCAGGACCTTGGCGTTATTAGCACCACACTCTAGCCAACTGAGCTAACCAGCCGATGCATGTTGCAATGGCAAAGGTAGTGAGTCACACAAACTTAGTCATCATTTGATGTTTACTCTTTGTTTTTTTTATTTGCTTCTTCTTTTAATTTGTACAGGAAGTAGGCACAACTCAGATTGCCGTTTGGCAATAGATTCCTTTCCTGTAGAGACAGATTTCTCTCCTGTAGAGATAAAAGTCACAGAGGGAGAGGAAAGGGAAGGAAAAGCTCAGGTGGAATTAAAAAGAAAGGAAGTGCAAAAAGAATCAACCAGAGAAGCAAAACTACAGATAGATAATGTATGTGGTTGGACTGTTGTCACAGGAGCATATTCAGGTCTCAGGTCCGCAGATCGCAAATGAACATGAATTCCACTATGCCAAAAATACAATTACTAAGCGTGTGGAATTTGGACATAACAGTCTCCAAACAAGGAGTAGCACATTCTTAATCACCTCAATCTGACTTTCTCGCATTTCCAGACCTCTTTCAGTATCAGTTTGACTTGGTGTAACTTGGGTACTCTGTGGAACATAAAGTGTTAATTTAAAATATGAACTCTTTCTACACTTATTGATGAGCTGCACTGTTTCAACAATCCAATACAAGGAGAATAAAGCATTACTAAATTATTTCCCAAAAAGCATTAATGCTAAACATCTTCATAATGGTCAATAGTCTTGGCTGCCCTTCAAAGATCAATTAAGCCCTTAAAAGTTTAGAATTATTTTTAAAGTACAACAATTAGTGATCTACAAACATGATCTAGCATATTATCCATCAAAAAAGCAAATAGTACAGGTACTGGTAAGACAAAATGTCAGACCTGTTTCAGAAGTGAAGTTTGTGGCCATTTTTCATTTAATATGATTCTGAATACTTCAGCTGCCTTGCAATGCTCAATTATCAATGCTTGTTTTTTAAAAGTGGATTAAACCTGCCAACAATTTCCCAGGCAATTTACAACATCTGCCAAAATATAAAAGGCTCCATACCACTGCTGCTGTAATTAAGAAACTCTAGAGGAAAGCTTTTCTGAAAAGAGACTTGAGGGAGTCTTGCCAGGGCATTTAGGTACACTAGACTTTTTGTCAGGTTCTGAGCCAGAATTAATTCTGCTGGGTGGATTTGCAAGGTAGCTCACAGGAAGATAAAGAACTCCATGCTTACTATTTAAAGTTTGTTTTTTAGACAAAGTAAGACATACATTCATTATTTAAAGATGGTTTTACACCAGAAAAGTCAAATCCCAGTCATAGCTAAAGTCTGGTGTCCCTAATAATCTCATCAGTTAGAAAAAAAATATTCTTAGGAGTTTGAGGTGATCTAAATTCTCACAGTTTACACCTTTTGCACTCATGTTTTTTTAAACAGTCGTCTTATTGTCAGCACATTTTCTCAGTGTAACCCTAGAGATGAAGACCACATCCTACAACTGAGGCATGCTTTTTTTGTCTTGTTGTCGAGTTGACAATGTGTGTGACAGCTGAAGGGAAAGTGCAGTAAAAGTAACACAAGAAACTAAAAACATGAATAAGAAGATGCTTGAAATCTGTTTAATTTTGGGGTAATGCAGACACCCTGTGTTAAAAACCCATCTTTGCATTACATTAACTTTTCACTGACGGTATTGTGTGCCTTGAGTTATTTATAGACTGCTTTAGGGGCTGATGCATTCTTTCATTCTCAGCAACATGATGTGAATTGATGGTCTAACACAATCAAGCACAATTAACAACAGCATGTTTATCTGTCACAGTTGAACAAGAAAAGCTGTTACCTGAAACACACTGGCAATGCATGTAAGATGAGATTAGTGTTTTTAGAATTTAATGATTCTGACCTGTTAAATTAAAAGTGCTTCCTTTCCAATGCAGCTGAAAATGTACTAGACTCAGCACAGCACAACCAGGATCAGAATCCAGTGTTCCTAATCTGAACTGCAGGGAATTATTTCAATATTTAATCTGTAATGTGATATAAAGAAAATGCTGCAGTCTAATATGCAGCACTCTGCCAGTGCACTCTGCTGCCAGCATAATCCAATCTGCTGTTCCAAAGTCTTTATGGGACAGTCTTATATCACAGAGGTTATGCCCAGAAGATTAATGTGCTTATTATCTGTTTAATTAACTTGTTCCTGAGTGAAGATGGCAAACTGAAGGTCAAGTCCTTTTTCAGAATCAGCCTGGTCCATGAACCCAAACTCCAGCAGGGAGAGGAAACCACAGAAGAAACTGCTCTGGAGTAGCAAAGAAAAGAATGGACCCAGAATTAACAGACACAGTTTTCAGTTTTCTTGTTGAAGGAAGACTTCCCTGTTCTTAAAGAATGACTGGTATACTTTGGGAGGAGGGAGTTGATGTGGTGTTGGGGGAGGGGGACGGGACAGGGAATGAGATGTAATTTAAAATGTAATAGGTATTGATTTGTGTATTAGCTCTCTGGCTCTTTCGATTGCTTTTCTGCTGCCATCTGCTAAAACAGTGCCAACATTATTCACCCTATTGACAGAACAATGAGCCCAGATACTGAGTTTCTTCCCTGTTTAGCAATATGACATGATGCCGTGCCTGAGATATGTTCAAGGCAGTGATGGCTCTTGTGTGTGTACGCATGCGTGCCTTTGTATGTTTGTTGAAGAAGTCAGATCACTGGCATAGCTGAGTCAGCACCTCGATTCTGCCTTTAGCCTGGGGAGTAGGGGATTTCTTCCTGTGGAGCATGATGAAGAACAGGGATTTTGTATTGCTTTTTTACTTGCTTTTAATTAAAGGCCTGTTTCGTGTCACCCCTCCATTTCCAAAACAAATATTGCATCAGAATTTTGCAGGAACTGTGGCTGTATCTTCTGTACAACTGCCATCATAAATATGCATCACATGCATATACAGTACAGTACATATACAGTATATGAGGTCAATTTCTTCCAGCAAATTTTAGATTGTGAACTTAATCTTACTTGTGTTTTTCCCTTGTTTTTTTGTGTTTTTCCCTTTGGGTTGAAGTCAAGGTTTACCTTCACAAAGCCATAGAAAAAATATAAGAGCTGATCACTACTAAATACACATTTTCAAATATCTGTAGAGTTAAATATCTGGAGACTAGCTCCTTGTTTTTATGGAGTCTTAAATCCAAAATATTCCAAATATACTGTTGACAGTTGTGATTTATTGAGAACTATCTATCAATATGAACAACAGGCCTGTGTGTGTCGAATTACTGTAGGCTCCTCCCTTCATCTCTGGGTCTCTGTGGAAGCTAATGAATATGGCATAACAGAGAAGATGCTTTGCTTTTGAATCTAACCAGTGTAAGTCTTAATGATATAGCCTGTAAGTCACTCAAAAGATATAGATTGGGACACATAACCCACAACAAAGCTCACAATATTCTGTTCAGGGATCCACCCATAAAAATATGGAATCACAGGATGGACACATAAGCAAGATAGCCCCCTTTTCCCCTGATCTTTGGGTAGATTTGGTAGAGACGTGTCTGGCTATTGTTAGATATATAGATGGACTGCTCATTTTTTATATTTTGTTATATGAAAAGGCTCTTGACAGCTTGTAAGGGTTGCCATTCTAAATCTTTCATCAGGTAATGACTTTAAAGGCTAATGAAGTGCTTGTTACTGATTGCTGCAGATTACGTGAAGGGATACGTTTTGATCTGTCTCCCAGGGCTCAGGGTCAACAGGCAGAGGTCTTGTGTGCTGCAGTGGGCAGATCACTGTTTAACCGCAATACACTGTCATTTCCACTGGGCACAAAGAAATCATTAGTGTTGCACCTGAGAACTGTAATTTTATGCGCTTTGTCACCTGTCTTGTGCTCATCATTTCCAGATAAAATTCCCCCATCTGGCCAAGAGCCAGTTAGAAGTACTTAATTGAAGACTTGGCAGAGGTTGCCTGTGATCAGACCATTTATTCTTGTGCTGAGAGATTAGTTAGGCTCCTGAGGTTAAACACGGTCAGTTCTGGTAAAGTTTAAGTGAAGGATCTGAGATCTATAAAAGCGTGTACAGTAAAGAATGATAGATATGTGTAAGTGAGTAACAACTAAAAATGAATGAGAAACAATATCCAAAACAATGCAGAATTCATTTACAGATTTATCACATTTTATATTTATATCAGCAGTTTAATAGATTTGTACAGTATATATAAAAATGTGCTACTAATGACTGACGTTTTACAGATCAACCCTGTGGGTTGGAACCTTTGGAGGTCAGAAGTAGCAGATGAGCTTCTACCTCCATGTATGAGTAATCTTTAGTCTCTCATAAAGACCCTGCCACTTTAGCTTTGCTGGAAGCCTAAACATTCTGCTCTTGACCTGACCTCAGCTGTCTGGCTCTTGAACTCACTGACGAACTTCACTGTGAGAGCAGTGTATTTCATATGAGAGGTGTGTGTTTTCATTACTAAAAATTAGTCATTCCATCCCAGTGTTGCATTGATGCCCATTCTATGAGTGTTTCAATACCCAATCTTGAAACTCTTTCTTCGTTCCTCATTCAACAATATGCTTCCAGGTATGAAACGGGTCCCTTACTATCTTGATCATGGTCTGTGTAATACACAGTGAATGTGCAGGAGCTAGGTGTGTGTGAATTAGCCTTTTCCTAGTCTCTCCACTGCACAGTGCTGACTATACTAAAATTACACTGGAGAGTCTATCACATGGGACATTTGTGATTAGTTACTTTTAAAGTGTGTTATGCCAGTAAGAACTGCATTGCTGCAAAGTAATGTATCAGTTTTCTCTAATGTGTATTAGAAGACAGTTTGACTAATATAGATTGAATAAAAATTGGATTTAGTGAGACAATTTTATGAATCTAATATCTGAAGAGTCCTGGATGTCCAAACTTAATCTCAAGGACTGTAAGAGTCCTTGGGCCATTCTTTGCTTTCCGTTAGTGATTTCTTTACTACTGTATACTGTATGTATAGTATTTCTGCATCCCACCATTCTTGTCTGAAAGAATTCATAGGGTCATTGTGACTGAATCATACACTCACTTGCAAGTTTCTCCTTTTTTTCGGTCAGCTCATAAGAGAGGAATTTTGAAAAGACAGACACAAAACTGTGTGTCAAAGGATAGATGAGTGTCAAGTAATGTCAGCATTCTGTACCTGAGGACTGTTATTCATGCCACATTTACCATCATAGAAAAATAATTCTGGTTACTGTCTTGGAATTAAAAGCATAACAATTTGTGGTTAGTCTACACATAGTCATCCATATACATAATATTTTTCTGAGAGATTTATGTTGTATTTCCCGAACGTACCTGAACCTGAACAAATCACCTTTTATAAATGTATATACAGTATAATGGTTTAAAGAGTTATTCTCAGATGTCTGTTGTTTCTGGGTGTGTGCCTGTTCGCACTGAGGGACAGGAGTGGGTTAATTGTTGGTGTGCTTGATGTTTTTGGCCAGGAGGAACAGGTTCCTTCGTGATAAAAAGCAAAAGCCCTTCGGAGGTAACGTAGGAGAGAAATGGGTTGATCCCGCCTCTTACCCTTGAGAGAGGGCTGAATGACAAGATCTGCAGGGAGGATAGGCTGTTGTGTACAATGGCCTTGAGAGGACAGTGACTGATCCGCTCTGTCTGGCAATACAAATGGGTCTCTCTTTCTCCTGAACACCTCCCCATAGACCAAACCTAAGCAGCGCTGCTTTATTAATCTGAGCAGAGGCTGTCCCACTGTCCCACTGCATGCTCAGGCCTCTTCTAACCTACCAATATAAATAGTAATGCACAAGTATGCAAGTATTTATATATAAATGTTCAGTTTGATACTAAAGAATGTGTTATCTTCAGCAATCAAGTTGTTTTTGACTCATAATAAATATACTGTATAAGAAAAGACGGTTAATTTTATGTTCGTAGTAGAGTTTCTTGACAAACTGATATAGTTTCTGATCCAATGTTGGTCTCTATTTTCACCCTTTTTGTTCTTTTATAGACAAATGTTTTTGTTAAATGTAATTGATGTAAATTTTAGTTTCAGTACAACATTATCTGCATTGTATTATGGAATACCATTTATAATTCTAAATACAATTTAGTATTCTTATTGTAATTATTAATCATTCTTTTTGTTGTTTTAAATTGTTAAATGTGAGTTTCAGCATTTACAGTACAAAAAGCAGGTCACATGAAGAACAGTAGCTGTATTTAAGTAATTCATTTGTAGGCCTAATCTCCTCCCAAGTTATACCTGAAAACCAGCGTGGGTGACAATATTCCAACAATGTATTAAAAGAACACTAACAATCAATCTGCTAATCAAATCTGTACTAAGTCAAACCTGAAGACACATGGATTTTCAACCATGGAAGAGTTTGCTACACATATAAATCCCGTGCATGTGTTTTCAGGACTTTCATGGTAAAGTGGTCTGAGCATATGGCTAATTTAAAAATCATACTCTCCGCATTGTTCTCCATTTGCACTGTGAAGCAATTATGATTTTCATGATTCCCAGAAAAATGAAAGGTTTAAGAACGTACAGTACCAAGCTCACATTTATCTCACAGAAAAGAAAATTGAGTAATGAGTAAATGGTAATGGAAAATAATGTGGAATGGAAACATATGTAAACCAAGTTATTGATACACTGTTTTAATAAAAAAAAAATCAAAATGTAAGGAGAAGTGTAATTTTACAGAGTACAAATATGGACTTACATTAGCCACAAATATTTAACCCGTGCTCCCCCATGGGATTAAACAGATAGACCTCCATTGCAAGTTTTAATGACACCATGCTTCCTAATTATGTGTATATTACATATCTTGCAAGTGAAGCCTTTTTTGAAACCAAGAAACAAAGTGGGGTATCGATTGTGATATGTGGATCTCATTTGTACTTACTTTGAATAATTTGAATGCGTATTAGAATTTGGAAGTGATAATAACTGCATCCATTGGTTTTTTGCCAAAAGGCCTCAGAAAAGGCAATTTGGAGTGCTGATTATGGGAAAGGCTTTCTGTTTCTGTGGACAGATACACAGTACTTAAAGCTGCCTCATATTTTTTGTAAACGTCTTGTAAAAAAGAAGTATGTAATTGCATTCTTTGCTCAGTGTTTGGAAATCCTACCCCATTATTTCTTTTGCTAATGCATAATTCAGTTACATCTTATTGATTACATAATTATCTGCAGTGTCCATAGTCATGTCACGCTGACATTGTAAATAAAGATATGCAAATTCTTCACCATGTGCACAATTGCAGCTGTACAACTTTCTTTTGTTGTTTAAGAGAGGATTGCTTAAGCTTTGAGAAATTGTTCCGTACGGTGGAACCGCCAGGAAGACTGGGCATCAATGAATTTCTTGACTCATATCAACAGCTTGCAAACACAGTCTGCAAGATAGACAGCCAACCTAGCAATTATGATTTTCTCTTTGGATTTCAATTACTATGGTCCACTGATTATATCCCAAACCAATTTTTTCTCCCATTCAGTTATTGGCTCATAAGTGATTGCCTTTTACAGAGAGGTCAGAAATGTTCCACCAAATATTAAATTTGTTATGGAAGGAATAATATGGAAACCAGAATGTTCTGTAAAAATTTCTTTCTTCTGTTAAGTCTGGTGAACTTCTACATGCTTCAGCAATCATGGAAGTGAAAGTAAGCACTCTGGTATTGATTTATTCTTAGTGCTTGATGATACAGTTTGTTGGAAGAACTGTACAATGTATTAGACATCCACAATTAATATCATCCTAACTTCCCTCTGTATTTGCTGAGGTCTGAGAGAAATATTTGGGTGAGATCCTGTCTGGTGATTAATTTCATGACTGTACAAATGCTATCTCAAATACGGTCATGGGTAAAGACCTTACACTGTAGCCAGCAGCACCAATTTCACTAACATCACTATTAAGGACACAAAATTAGAAATGGCAAAAGAGTCCTGAGCCAGCAGTTCTTCACAGTGCTACCCCAACATCTTTATCATACAGAGTGGGCAATCGACGAACATCAAAGCTCAAAAACTGTACTAGGCCTGTAAAAAATTAGAAAGTAGATCAAAGCATTTCACTTCATGGATTATTTTACTCTGCTTCTTTTCTTCTATGCAAAAATGCTAGGTATGACATACAGTATAGACAAAAGAACAAAGAATTGCCAATGACTTTCAAAAACCTTTACAATTCATAGACATGCTGTGAGCTTTTTGAAAACTTCTGAAAGCGGATTTCAGTTGAAGGTTAAACACAGGTTTTCTATTAGAATTTAACACCCAAAAAGTTAGTGGCACTTTGGCATGTTTATTTGTTTTAGTTTTCAATGATACACAAACAAAGTTGTGCTAGAATCTGTTTTTTAATATTTTCTCAACAGAATCTGCTGCTGGCAATATTAAATTTAATTGGAAAATGAGAATGATAAATAGACATTGCATATATTTTTAATTTCATTTTAGTAGTATTGATATACAGTAGTACATTTAAGCAGTGTACCAGATTTCAAGTAAATTGGCACAGCAGTTTCCAAGACAGTAGTTTGAAGTTTGAGAACCAAATGGCTGTGAAGTGGCAATCTTGGTTTAAGTGGGAACTCAAATCTCACATGCTAGTTGTAAATGTCTAGAATGACGATTTAAAATTGAGTATAGAGACTTTTAATTAATTTTTCTGCACCACACAGGAGCAGTTTGTGGTACTGTATGTGCTATAAATGGCAGTCGGGCATATACAGGTATATACTGTACAGGCACAATATTTTGCTGTATTTTAATTCAGTTGTCACTAAAATGATACCTACCAAAATATTGACTGGATCAGTGTGCATGTGTATGGTATACAAGAAGAGTTGCACAATGAGAAAAAAATGTTAATAATTAGGAGTGCAAATATAGAACTACTAAATCATCATTATAACTATGCATGAGATTCTTTGCACAATATAAACAGTTGTTCATCCAGCAGGCATGGATATTTGAATATCCCTTCTAGTACATTTATTATTAATCAGGTAAGTTGCATTATCACATGCAATTTCTTTCCAAACGAAAACTGCATAGCAAATCATCTCCTGAAATGGAGAAGCAAATACGAAGAGACAAGGAGTACAGACATGCCCAAGGAAATGTTGCCTATATTATAATAAAAATCTGAAATTCATGTTTTGGTATCTATGGCTGGATTGAATTAAAGTGTAACTTTCAGAAAATGTTTGTATAAGCTTGATACATAGATGTAAACTATAAATAAAAAAACAGTGTTCATTTCCAAATTTAAATGTCCCAATATAAGCAGTCTTTGTCTGTTACATGGCTTATTTGTATACATTATGAGAAATTAGGAGTACTTTTAGATTATATTAGCATTTGTGTAATTTGCTCTTCTACATGCAGTACAGTACTTGTGTTAGTATCTCCAAGTGAATGTCCTACAAATAACGCGTTAACTATTATAATAACTATCTCTCTGAATGTGTAGCCATAACTATTGTAATAACTTTCACTATAACTAACTGATGTCCACAAAGGAAAATACACACTGCTGACTAGATGCAACCACAAGTAATGAGTCTTTGTAGTGTATGAATACTATACTGTAGGTCAAAACATTTTATTTTTGTATAACTTTATTAAAGAGCAATATTTTTAAATATGGATGTATTATAGCGTAAATTGGAAGAGGAGTTCAAGGTTAATGGTATACAATCTGTACTAGCATTGCAGAACAAAATTGCCATGTGTTTTTTTTCTGGCTCTGCTACAAACTAAGAAGCAGCACCATATTTCGAAGTGGACTATGCATGCTAACTTCAAAGCAAATTTAAAGCTCAATTAAAATGCTTTTTAAGCAATGAAACACTGGGCTCCAAATTGAACTGGAGATATAAAGACTTCATCTGTAATCCATAATTTCCTTGTGTTTATTTTTAAATGAAAAGCTAGCAAAGGAAACAATTTACAATATAAGTAAACATTTTATTTCTATAATGCACTCTAAAACCCATTGCACTAATGTATTTTTTAATGCAACACTGCTTTAAAGCTCTCATCAACTGTTTAATGATTGGTTAGACTTGATTTCACAGGACAGCAGTCTTATGGTAGAGAATTTGTTCATCCAGTGTTGGGAACAAACTGATGAGCCCAGTGATTTATGTGAACACTGTATTGTCAGGCATTACTTTGATATGAAATTTAGACTATGCCTTCAAGGCAAAAAAAAAAGTCTATGACACAAATTGTCCATATTTCACAGTTTACATACTGTACATATTCTAAGAGCAAAATAACAGCTTTAGTTTTCTTCTTCCAGAACTCTGGTTTGAAAAACAATTGTGACTTTACAAGTAATTGTCCGGCATTCACAAGCCCTGTTTTTGAGTCTGTTAATGTATTACTGTATTATACTCTTTAGGTCATCTAAAACGCAAGTGGTCTTTGGGTTAGGAGAAAGTGCTGAAGGCTGCTTTGATTCCCAGGTTGATAGTGTCTGCCTTGGAGCTGTGATAATCGCTGTGACATGCTTATCACCGTTCCTGTGGCTTCCTCATCTCCTGCATTCAAAACAGTCCGCTGCTTAATGAAAAGGTCAAAGCCTTCCCATTAATTGTGCTAGCGTGTCTGTTGTCATTAAAACGGATGCGCAAGAGGGCTTAGTCACTGTTCATGAAAGAAAGAAAAAGAAGAAGTATTTTTCAATAGATGATAGCAACAGCGAGTGGACTGTTCATTATGGAGCAATGGCTAGCAGCCTCATGGCACTGGAGCCCCTGGGTTCAATTCCAGTTCTACAGTGTTACAGTGTTTGTATATACTCCCCCAGTTTGTGTGGGTTTTCTCCAGTTACTTCTTCCCACAATCCAAAAACATACTGGTAGGTTAATTGGTTTCTGGGAAAATTGGCCCTGGTATGACTGTGTGCATGTTTGTGTCTGTGTGTGCCCTGCAATGGACTGGCATCCCATCCAGGGTGTATTTTGCTTTGCACCCAAGTATCGGATAAAGTGATTAGAAATTGGATGAATAGTGACAAAAACACTTTGTAGCAGCGGTGCAGTCCTCACACACTGCATTGATTCCCCTCTGTTCTTTTTTTATTTGTGTGATATAAGACATTTTAAAATTCTCTTTGTCACATGATTTCTTCATTCAGGGTTCAAATTTAACTTTCCCAGCCAAGTAAGTGACCCCAGATGTCCTTCACAGCCCTTGTGTGATTTGCCTCCTCAGTAAGGGGTCTCTATTAAACAGAAAGCACGATTTCCTCAGAGGTTTTGATCTCGGATATGGGAGAATACCAAAATCCATTTTCCATTCCCAGTGATATTTTAATATCATTTGGCACCCCCAAAATCTCCAATGAATTCCATCTTTTATTTCTTTCTATCAACAACAGCATCGGGCCATGCTGTGTTGGCCTGCAAGAGCTTATAATCAAGAAAAGCTGCTGAGATGGCTGAAATTCTGAAGCAGTTAAATGAGTCCTACAGTGAAACAAAATACTAAAAGGCATTATTTTGCACTTTTAACTCTTTGCTTCCAATGTTAATGTATGGCTCAGAGTGGCTTTTGTTCCAAAGTACGGTTGCACACTTCAATCAACATCAGTCTGAATCCCGGTGAGTCAGCCATTACCCAGAATGGTGGCATGTAACTGCCCTACTGCAAGACTTCCAAATCCTGATGCAATCCAGACAGACACGTTCAAATAAGCATATTTGAATATTTAATTGAACTAAAATTACTGTTGATTAGACCTTTTCATTGTGTGCTCAAAAAGAAATCACAGACTTCCAGTTATGTATTGATATGGTTAAATTGTAAGGTATCTTACAGCAGCAAAGTTGAAAACAATTCAGAAAATTGCAGTTAGTAAATTATTAAACACCAGGTTCAATTCATTAATCAAAAACTCAGATAAAAAAAACACAGCAGGCCAGTGGACTCCCGGGTCACAAAGACAAGGAAAGCCTAAATTAGTACCTGTTCTACTTCCTGTGCAACAGAGACCCCTGTGATGTGCTGAGCATTAGTGAGCCCCTGGTATTATTGGCGAGAGCTCTATGGATGGCCTATAATCCTGCCTAATCTTCATTCCATTCGAGCTGAATTATCTGATTCAGTCAATAAAGTCATGATTGAAGCCTTGACTGACCTAACATACAGTATGTTGCTTGATTGTAATATTTGCAAGTTTTTTTTTCTCCTCAGATGTTTGGGATTTTATTTAACTTATAAAATGCAATTGTTAAAAGACATCATCCAACATGTTTAGGAACTTAAAACATTCAGACACAGTTCAAATGAATCCTATAAAGTCAATTAAGGGTTAAATTGTTTTAGTGAGAGCTGGACTGGAACACAAACCAGCAGATGTGTGGGCCTCCAAGACTAAGATTGGGAACCCCTGATCCAATTGATGATAAATCCACTTTGGACAGGGTGGGCTGTAAAATACTGGAGGTCTCAGCAAAGGGGATTGGACCCTATGCAGTGCTTATGTTAGAGAGAGATTAAGTGGAGAGCAGAACCTGGGCCTACTTAGCCAAGTCACGTAGCCAATATTCATGGTCAAGAGGAATCATGAGTCTGGTAGCCATCTCAAGACGGAGCATTTGTCAGGCAAAGGGAGCTCTATTAAGAGATTAACTCAATACTGAGCAAGAAGGAGCAGGTGAGGAGCCTTTAAGTAGTGAGTTGCCGGGAGGTGTGGTGCAGGACAAGGGTGGTTGGGTAATTAGGATGTGTGTTGGCATTTGTGGGAAGTAGCAGGGGCTTGTATCTGATTAGTGCATTTGCGTAAAGCATCAGGGACTTGTGTCTGATTAGTAGAGGCCGTGACATGGGCTCTTAGTGTGAAAAGTGGCATATCGCTCGGACAGTCTACATTTTGGAGTAAAGTGTACGTTTTCCTCACCCCTTCTGTGCTGGTACTGTATGAGGGTCTTTTGCTGCAAAACTGATTCCTCCACTGGGGGAGGGGAGGTGGAGGTGGAAACCCTTTAAATGAAAAACAATACGAAATTCCAATTTCATTTACTTTAAGAATGGACCATTATTTTGGACCAAAAGATTGTTCAGTATTGTTTGCCTTAAAAGATTCCAGACCGACTTTTTCTAAACAAATTATTGTGGTATATCTAACATATGTGCTGCATCATAATCAACTATTGTATTTTTTTGTACTAAAAAAATCATGAATTAGCTCACTTCACTGTGATGGACTGGCGTCCTGTCCAGGTTGTATCCTGTCATGCACCGGTTTCTTACTGGGATAGGCTTCAGTTCCTCTGTGACCATGTACTGGATAAACCAGTTATAAAATGGATGGCTGGATAGTTCACATTATTTTAAAATATATACTTAAGCATATCCCACCCTGTTCATATATTTTTTTCATTAGATAAAGTAGATCTATGCTGTACACTGTACGTAGCAGTATTATATTTTCGCCATAGTAGTGTGCAGTGCAGGTTAATGCATCAAAATAAAAAAAAAAATCTACAGTGTCATACTCCAGTGTATGTATGGTGTCATCTGGTATTCTTTTCCTTTTAAGTTCTTGGGTACTTAATTAACCCAGCCATTTACTTTATTTGACACATTTAAGTCTCATTCAAGGTCTTTTGCAGTTATAAAAGCTGCTTTTCATTAAGGGTATGGCACCTACAAAACATCATGAGACCTGGGAAAAAGTGTTACATTTCTCAAATTAATCAGATAATTAGATCAATTACGAAAGTGAGAGCACAGTTGGAAGAACACTGTATCCCTTTAGGAGCTAACTTTAACACCTCGCTGCATCATGTCTTACCCAGGTTGACTTGAGAAATTCTGCTAAAAACTGTCATTAGAAACAGTTGTAAGCACTCTACAGAAATAATTACAGCCAATTATAATATCAAGCTTGAAATGACACATTATGTGCTATTTAACTTGAAAAGAAGTGTGCTGATTGCTCTGCAAATATTCAAAATGGGTATCAGATCATTCTTTCCTTTTGCTTCCTTGGCTTGCCTCCATCCATTCCATTATTTGTATTATAGTATCTGCTCAACACTGACTGTGCACACGAAAATCATGCTGTTTAATGCATTGAATCAGAAACCCTGGTAGTTTTCCACAGTTAAATCTTAATTTAAGGGCTGAGAGTTTTAAGAGAAAACGTCTTAATTGGAAGGAAATATGTAGTTATTCAGGCCCTTTTCATTTTTGAATGTTTTTTTTTATTTAAAAACAACTAAAGTCATGGGCACTGTACTCCATACTGTCAGTTTTTCTCACAATGGGGGTTCTAGTGCTCAAACCTTGTTCCTTGCTTTTGTTATTGAGACTGTTCTTGAGTTTCTCTCCCAGACCGGATTCTGAAAATTGTGAGCAAGGCCTGACACCATGAGTGGGAACAGCGGAATGGTTTCAGTTCCATCCCGGGGAGCATGTTAAAGCTGATCGATTTGGCTGATTTAGAGTGTCGGACGGGCTGACAAGGCAGAAGATGAGGCTGGGAAGGGGGAGAGAGAGAGGGATGAAGGTACCTGAAAGAGGTCTTAATTCAGCGTGGGCTATCTGTGAGACAGCTGAAGTCAGCAGGCTGCTTCAGCACAGCAAGGAGGGGGTGGGAGAGGCTGCAGTTAGCAGGCCCAGAGAGACTAACCGTTATGAAAGTGAAGCTTGGACTCTGTCTGCCTGCCTCCATTACAGTGATTTATTTCTAATTTAGTTTAATGACATTCTGAAGGTTGTCTATTAAATGCCCCCTGGTTTAACATCCAAGGCTCACAGCACTTGAGAATGAGTCACATTCCTCTGCAGAAATGTATCTGAGGTCGCCAGTTCATGTCCTGCCTGAAGGCAATCTGAACTTCAGTCAGTGGACACTCTCCTGAATAGGCAGCTTACTCTTTCTGTTGCTGTTTTGTAGGGTTGACCAAATTCTGATCCTATATCCCGTACTGACCATCAGTGGGTCCTATTTGCTGCATCTCTTAGCCATAATCAGGAGATGAAAAGACATTCTTTTTTCCTTACACCTCAGTTATGAACTATAGTACTTGTATTTACTTGAAATGCAGTCATATTTTGTAAGTCCTTTATTGTATTCTCAATATATGCATATTCCTTTAGTATCTCTAATGAAATATGACACTTTTTTAGTCTTTGAATGTACACCACCTTGAAGTAACATTCCACATTACATTTTCCTGGGGTGTTTAAGTAGTCTTTTCTAAGAGATTGCAATTCTTGATTCCTGGAACAACATCATATGCATCTCTTCATTTACTGTAATCTGTACTTTGCAACGTACAGCATTTACAATAACTTTTAATTGTATTCGTGCCGAACTGAAAACTTGGTTTAATAAAGAAAATGTAGGTGCACATCAAGATATTTCCATACTTAAGGAGTAAAATATGACAAATATGTGCTGTATGAAAAAAATGCTGAATATATTAATAGTGATATTAAGCATTACTTAGTACTTTAAAACTTCTTCGTACTGTAAATAAAATTCTGATTTATTCATGCTCTGTAAATATGTTAAATACATGCTGTAAACCTAATCGTCTAATGTTTTAAGCCCTCTAGTAGTTTCACAAAACCTTGGAATGTTTCTAAACTTTTGGAAGTCAACTTGACTGCCAGTGGGTATTAAAAAAGGCTGATCACAGAAGCAAAATACTTAGTGCCCTCTCATCATGGGGCAAATCAGAGAATTGTCAGAAGGTCTAATGTAAAAGATTATTGATCTCAGCAACTCTAGTGACTGCCATAAAAATTTCATTAAGATTATGCAGTTTTGACAGAAATTTCATTAATCGAGAAATTCAAGGCTAATGGAATAGTTGCTACACCACCAGGAAGAACCTTACCCAAATGCGCACTCAGAAAAGTGAGATTATATTTTTATGTATCGGATATGGAGGAAATGTGTTTTGTGTTTCAAGATTTCAAGATTTATCTAATCTTAAACATTTTTATATTACTTTTCTTTTTTTTATAACACCATTACATGATTTTCAACTGTTTTGAGGTAACATTGGCTAAAAAAATGAAGAAACGTCTGAAGTAATGTTTTCATGAGCCATATTACTTGTATTGTTCAATACTGTGGAGCATTTGATACTCTGGCTTCTTTCAAGACAGGACCCTTGAATCAATTAGCTATTAACTATCCAACTGGCTAGATGTATATAACAGTAGACCATTCCTGTTATTGTCTTCCAGGCAAGAAGGAGAAGAGTGAGCAGCCTGACAGAGAGACGTCCCGAGGGAGGGAGAAAGGAGAGCAGACCACCCAGCGCACTACCACTCTTCGTACACCCAAGTTAGCTACCAAGGGAACCGCCTGCTCCCACAGTGCCAGCCCACTACTGCTTGGTGGTCTCTTCCTTTCAGCTCTGGAAAGGCAACTGCACCTTCTTTAAGAATGTTCCTCCAGTCTCCAACACCACAAAGCTGTATATACCATGCCTTCAGAGCTTCAGACAGGAAGTGGGGGAGGAGTGAGGAAATGGCGAAAGGGTTGGGGGAGTGGCCTCCTTTGGGTCTCTATAGTCAAAATGAGGTGTTCTAGCTCAAAGGCCAAGATGATTTAACCTGCTGCTTCTCAGGCTGCTCCACACTTGCTTGACAACAGGTGGCTTTTAGGCAGAAAATAGCATCCTTTTATGTACACTTGAGCTGCTGTAATTCCTTATTCCAAAGGGCTTCCTGGCAGAACTGACTTCCCTCTCCCCACAGGTGTGTAACTGGAGCTAAACTTCGCCAACATACCAAGTTAGCACAAGGCTTTGTCCTTTGCACTGGCTGCCAGAATGGCAGAGCATTGGTTTATTTTATTTTTAGCGTGTTTCAGATTCCTATGATCCCTACTGTACACGTACAGTATGTATAAAAAATGATAACACAAAATTAGCTTTGAAAATTGGGATTCTGCTATCGCCTTTGTTTCTATTACACTTGTGGAATCAGTCATCTGTCAGTAACCCATTTAAACACCACTTCTTCATTCTGGTCTACTCTTAATTTAGCTGTTTTTTACGAATGTCGGAAAAGTGAGGCCATGCAGAAATCTTATCCAATTTAATCTTTATAATTGTAGAGTTTTGTGACTTATTTTTGTTTGAGAATTGCTCTTTAGTAAAGTCATACCTGCTCATTATATTTTAATGTGTAGCAACCAGTTTACAACCTGTTGCTCCCTATCTTATGCCTCAATACCACAATCTGCTTTGAAAATTGGGATTGTGGTAGTCAGAGAGCATTTCAGTGTTACAGAGCACTCTTCCATTGTCACCTGAACACCGTGGCCTGTGCAGGACCCCACTGTTTTTAGACCTTCATAGCTTTTTTATGATGCAGCTGTAAACAGGCTGATGGGACACATTTTTGGTGCTTGAGCAGAGCCCTGTCTTCAGTCCAGTATCTTTGCACAGAGCTGAAACAGGTTTTTGTTACTCCCTGTCTACAGTAAGGCACCTTTTTCCTCAATGAGCAATGTCATTAAAAAAGCTGTTTTAGGGATGTTAAAACCACGCTAGATCTATCTGCTTTCTGGTCATCCGCAAATGATACTTCCCTTCTTTTGAGCAACCGAGAGCTCTGTTTTTCCTGGTGTAAACTTTGCAGTCGACTAACACTGATAAAACCATTTTCAGATGCAATGTGATCAGCAGCAGTAGGTTGCTTTTCCTCTTTTGTGCTGTTGCAGCGATGCTAAAGCTTTATCTCTGAACTTGATACACATTATTGCAAATATAGTATGACCGGGATCATACAGTTACAGAAGGCATGCTAGTGGATTCCTTGTTAATTGGTGTTCCACTTTGGCACTCTCAATTTTATATATACAGCTAGGTAGCACAATTTCATTAATTGAAATTAATAGAACTAATTTTAATATTATATCATTGCCAGCACTGAAAGGATGTTCTTATTGTTTAAGACTGGTGTCACCAGTTTTGCTAACCCACTGATATTATCTTTAGCACAGTGGACTAATGAAAAGGGAAGGCTAATAGTGTTGTATTTACTGTCCTGAAATTAAAACAGATAAACCTTTTGTTGAATCACTGCCCATTATAAACTGTATTGAGCAGGTCTAACTGGACTACTGGTAATCTCCTAAACAGCTTTCAGGAGGTATTTCCCAATTGTGGCCAAACCATTGGTTTGAACGTAATGTCTTTTTGCTATGCAAATCTTTCTACATTTTGCTCTATTTAAAAAAAGAATGGCAGATGCATTTCTGCAACATAATTTTGAAATATGATAAACAATCGTCTGTAGTCTGCAAAAGGTCACGGATTGCCACTGGTTCTAGAAAACAATAAAATCCGCCTTTCTCACCTTTTGACTTATTTTTCTGTACTTTAGCACATACTGTAGGTAACAGCTTCAGAAATTTAGTTTCCTATGCTAAGATGTTGTTTGTGTAGAATGAATTCAGAAATATTTGTTATAGTGAATTGCCTGCCGCATATCCATCTGATATAAAAGTCTTGCAGTACTGTTCTGCAGGCTGCATTGCTGACCTTGCTTTTTAAAGAATGGAGTTTGGGTGAATGCTTTTAAAGGTAGACTTAAGATCCACCTTTCTTACCGGCTTTCAGGTAAGGTAGGATAAAGGAAGGTTCTTGACAAAGCTTTTCCAAAGTACTGTGACTTCAATAACTTTATGTATAGTGGGCATGCAAATCGCTCTGTATGTTATTAAAGCAATAAATGGGTAAACCTAAAATGATTTTGCTTGCACAAGCAAGTTTCTCTGTAAATGTGCTTGAAATATTCCTCACTAAATCCTTTACCATGCTACTTTCTGTGCTTTTTTTAACTACAGTATGTATTACCATAGTTTTCATCCGCAAACTTTTTGTATTTTGTATTGTGATATCTGGATGGGATGCACTTGCTTGTTCTTTATCTTACAACTGCTGTGCTTAACCATGCATTTTCCCACTATATGATGTTATATTCTTCTCTTTGTGGTTTTCCTTTTTATGCATCTAGTATCAGTAGTTTTAGGAATATTTTTCTGCGATCACATTTGGCATTTCCCAAATCCTATTCCAGTAAAACACTGAGTCCTCAGGGCTCTTCAGGAATGTATGAAGTGGGGAAGTACTATATATAAATATTAAATATGTTTTACAGTAGAACACCATTCCAGGGGATTGTGGGAGCATTTCAGATTTCCTACCTCACTCCTTTTGATTTCAGTCCCTTTTTAGAAGCCTGTTTATTGTTGATGGACTTAAAATGACACATAACAGTGGGAAGAAATACATTAGAAATGCACGGTACACACAATTACTGTTGCACAACATCAGAAATATATCCCAAAACTACATATATATAGACAGGACATATTTAACATGTTGCTCTGTTATTACTACTGCACAGTTCGGGTGTTATCCTTTTTTCTAACCTTTCTGCCACAAAGTGCCCATAAAAATCCAAGTAAAAAAATCCAATCAGTCAAATCACATATCAAAATATGTAAAAACAAATATCAGATTGTTTTAATGCACATTCTTATTTATTCCCTCCGCAAATAAGGAAAAGGATAGAAAGAGAGAAAAAAATCATTTACCTTTGCTTCAGGTACTTTGCAAACATCTCTCCTGTTCATGGCCATTATATACAGTACAAATCTGTTATTTGTCAAAAGTGAAATGATTCTACCTTTGTGGCACGCAGACCTGCTCCTTTAGCTTATATAGTAATTATTACTCCTATAAGGATGACATGAGTGCATTGTTATGTTTCAGCAAACAGTCTTCACAAAGCAAAGCAACAAGTATCATCTTAAAAATGCCATTGCCTTTCAGATACAGTATATTTTGCTTTTTTTCTCTATGTATGTTTTGTATTTTAGTTGTAATTCATCTGAGTTTCATAATGAGTTATCTTAAAACCTGATTTCATTTTCTGTGTGCTTTGTGCACTTGTCTGTAACACAGTGCCTATTCTTTTTAAAGCATGCTAGAGACTGAGTGTAAGCTAAGTCAAATATCACTGCTCGTACGAGGTTATGCAACATTTCTGCTTAACATTTATTCAGACCCCTTTCAAAACTCTCACAAAATTATTTTTTTTTAAAATAACATTCTGTGTACTTAAAAGGTTCATTTATAAAACCCTTTCTGGTTATACATAGGTACATTTCTTATATTACATGATGACGATTTTGTGTGTTTTCCTTTCAATGTGCTATTTTGCAGTACCGTGTAGTATAATTTGTTCAGTATATGTAGCTAATATAGTACATTGGATTTATTTTTAGAAGATGTATGTAAATACATATATTTATATATACAGTATAGGATGACAAGGGTTTGACCTGTGGCTAGTGTAGAAACAGGGACATTTATGGTTTATCTTGTGTTTTTGCTGGACTATGCAGATGGGCCGACTTGTAGAAACAATTTCTTCTGGCAAGCTTTCTTGGCAGGTTTGTACACAATGTTGAGAAAATCACAAATGTTTTTTGATTCTTTTCATATACATCCTAAACACACATTGAACGTGCAACTTATATAGCATGTGTATAAATGTATATATTTTAAGTTACTCACCATTTTAAAAAAACAACTAAATGAGGAATGTCTCCTGGTAAGGCTTTTTACAAGTGCCCTCTGATTTTTCTTAACTTTTTCCGTGCCTCTGTCAGGAAACCAGGGAGGTTTTTTAGAAAATCTTTGTGAGAAGGTGGATTTTTACGCTGTTCCACTTTCCTCAGTATCCCTGTGTTGTTAATGCAAATAAGAAATGGGTCTTCAGCAGTTTCTGAAGAATATTTCAGTCAGGCTAAAAGGACAATTACCAATTTCCAAATATAGCAACTACTGTACAGTGCCATAGTGCTCCCTGTGTGTTTGAATTGTGTGTAACAGACTAATCTGCTAACATTACAACACACAAGGGAAAGACAGGAATTGGAAACTTTAAAAATTATCACATCACAATGTCAAAATATTTATATACTGTATGCATATGAGGGTTACATTTATGTGCTTGTAAGAAGCCGTTTTTCCTTTGGATGTGAAAATCCCCTGACCTACAGCTCACTGGGCTGTTCAAATGTATTTTAAAATGTATTTAAAAACATCCATCCATTATCAGAAGAATCTCTTAATCTTGATAAGGTTCACAGCAACACTGAGCCTACCACAGCAGCAAATGAGCTGGACATAGAATGATTTCATATTGACAGCACTATAGTTTTGCAAAGTTATTTTATATTAAAATGTTCTTTTCACAATGCCTCATCAGTCTGTATCCATTTGTTTGAAATTTATTTTGAGAAATGTTCCATTTAGGTATGTTTCTTAAAGCATTGCGATAGAATCCATACACATGTTCAGTTAGTCTAAAGATATTCTGTTTTATAACAAAGCCAGATTTGAACTGGTCATTAACTCTGTATAGAAGTTAAAGTGTGGTCCAGTGGAACTGAAATATAGCTGTGAACCATCCTTTTATTATTATTGTATTATCACAATATGAGTCAGAACTGAGTTGAATTAATCTTTATCTGACCAAAGTGAAGACCTCTGTACACAATTGAATAAATCTTGGTTGTTGCATGAAACCCGAGGCTTTCATAAGCAATCAATTACATAAACGTTTTGACAGCATCTTGGATGGTAGGATGCATAATACTTTTCTTCTTTGTGTTTGTGGACTGCTTCTACCTTCACATTCACAGTGAGCTGAAAGTTCAGGGGACCTTTTAAAGAGCCTTACCTTTTGAATAGTTTGAAATGTGAAAGGGTTTGAATTATTTTGGTCTGAAATGAATGGAAGTAGCTTTTACTTCTAGGTTTTAATTGGCATTTCAATAAAAGTCTTCAAAGGGTCTGATTGATCTTGTTTTCTGCCTTTTTCAATTCACTAATCCCTATAATAATAATTTCTTACCTTATGTAGCACTGTTCTGGACACTTCACTCAAAGCTCTTCACATGTAATGGAGACTCTCCTCCACCACCACCAACGTGCAGACACCACTTGGATAATGCGACTGATTTTCATTGGTGTTATGCACATATTGTGTTTTCTGAACATGTTGTTGCTTCCTCTTTCACCTTAAGAGCCTTTTTTGGTATTTGTCCTAATTCCCAAATAAAAGGGAAGTTTAAAATGTTTTCAAACAGGGCAGGGATGTACCGTACAATCACTTTCATAAGCAAGTTGGTGACCATAAAAAATAGCAAAATAATCATGCATATCTCTGTTAAAAGCACTGAAATAAAAATGGTGTCCTCATATTTTTGGGTGACTTGCTTGCTACTTAATTCTGTGTCAGTCAACATAAGCAGAAATAAGCAGAAGCAGAGACCTTATTTCAAAAAGGGAAAAAAAAGATAAGTTAAGCTTGGTTATGATCTGGCTGCTCTTTAATCTGAATATAGAAAACGGCACTGCCTGCCTGGTCTGCAAATATATGCACTCAGCAACTAGTTGCCACACTCCTTCAGGCTTTTGAAGGACTGAGGCAATAATTGCTGCTGTCCCCGAAGAGTTTTCAAACAGAAGGCACATGTGACGGGGAAGCAAGAGAGAGAGGAGTGCTAGCAGCCTGCTGGCAGCACATACTGTAGCCCATTTTTTCCCAGCTCTGTGGGAAACTGCACCGCTGCTCCTGAAGGCCTGGGTGTGAGGTCTCATTTGCGAAACTGTGTCAGACAATTCGCATCGCTTATGAAAATCCAGACTTTTACAGTATTCAATTTTCTTTTTTTTGGTTCAGCACGGGGTACTTCACGGTCATTTCTGTGATGCTCGGCAGGTAACTTTACCTTTTCATTTTATTTGTGTGCTTTCATTAAAAAAAAAAACTCTTCCTCTTGCGCAGTATGACTGGTGACCCCCTGCCCCCCTCCCTCCACCTTTTGCCACATTGGAGAAAATATTCAGCTGGAAAGGATCCTGATGGATACAATTCTAGCAAGCCTGATTAAGAAGCTATAAAGTATGTCATACTGGAGTATGACAAACTTGGACCGTACAGTGAATCAGCCTTCACTATTGGACTAATTTCAGTGTTATATCCATCCTTATCCAACTATCATAGACCACTGAATCCTAATCTGTTTGATAATTAACATAATTGACTTCACTCTTCATCAAAAAAGACCCACATGTGCTGTCAATCACAATATTTGCTCTGTAGGCTTTGGCGTGATTGGCAGTTCTCTCTCTGAGTTTCGGGGAGCCGTACTAAATCTTGAATTAACAGAAGTGAACCCCGCCCGACCCCCAAGCCATTTTAAAATGGAAACGTGGCAAGGGATGGTTTTCAACAGACTTTAATCAAATTCCCAGCAAAAATAAAAGGATACAAAAAAAAACAGGAGATGTAAGACAAAGATAATAAACTGGAGTCCAGACTTTTAACCAGCATAAATTTAATTTGAAGAAAGAGACACTTTTTTTGTGGAGATGGGTAATGGGAGATTTTGTAGTGATTGTTTTCCTCACTGAAGAGAAACATTTTTCACGTCACTCAAAATACGTTTCAAAGTATCTCATTCAATATATTGTTAAGGAAATAAACCTGGTGTGTAGGAGCATGAACTTCAGTTCACTGTGTATTAAAAGACAATCAGAGCTGCATGTTAAGGAGCATATGCCAATAGATATTTGGTGATGATTGTGACAACACTAACTTAATCTTCCCCTTGGTCTTGCCCAGAATAAAATGTATGGAATTAAAGACTTTCTTGACTTTTAAGCTTCCAGTTATCATATTTTGAAAGAAAAAAGTTTTGACCTCCATCTTCTTCGGGGTTCTGTTCCTGTATTTCCCCCTTGTATTAAAATAATACAGCAAAATATTATATAAAATGTGGAAAGTGGTTTTCTTTGAGGTAAAAGGTGGGGATACTTGCAGATTGAGATGCCTGTCATTCCACAAACTTGTGTAGCGGGGTTAGCAGTGTAGGCGGTCAGGAAAGACAGCTCTCTGGACCCTGCCTGTACCCTCCAGACACCTCTCTTGCACTGGAATGCTCACTATGGGCCTGTTATTTCTGTAGCAGGGGCGGCCAGATGGTGTGTCTATCCCCCAGAAGTGCTGACTGGCGAGACAGCTTGCCCTATGCCAGCTCAGACAAGAACGAGAGCTAATTGAGGACCCACTGGTGCCACCCAAAAACGCTGATTTGGGGGCAGTATTAAAATAGAGCAGAAAGCAGCTGTGCCTGTGGGACGCACTCAGATCTTCTGGGGGAAGTATCAACTGGGCTGGGGTCAGATCACATTTTCTCTGTTTCTTTGCTCCTCACTGTTGAAGGGGCGTGAGCATTTCCAGGGGCTGATCCCTATGCTGATACTGAGCAGAGAAGTCTTGGGCCTCTTGCAATAGCAGTGAAATCTATTTTAGTCTGATTCTGATAAAGAGTAGGATGTGGCTAGGTTTCCGGGTAATTGCAAGCGTATTGCAGATTTTAATTTTATGCTACAGCATTTCAGTAGGAAGTCAAGTTAACTTTGTGGATTTAATTTTTTTAATTTAAAAAAGCTGATTGGCATACACCTAAAAGCGTACATTTATAAACCAGCTTTTTAATTTTATTGCCCCATATCGTATATTAGTCACACACGGCAAGAGAAAATTTAATTGTTTGTGTACTGGTGTAAGTGAATGAAAAGAATGCATATACTGTAATTAGTGTGAATTTTTCTGGCTGGTTTGTTTACTCCACTAAATAAAATGTTTTTTTCTAATTAAATTCTTAACATACCGACATTAACATCCAAAGGGCATCTGCACAAATGGTTTATGTATATTTTGTAGATTTTTCCTTAACAAGTTTAGTTTTTTAACTTGTTTTCTCTACAGAGAGGTGAAGTTGTTCAAGCCATCGTCTCTTCAGAACAGGTGGCAGCCCATCCTCAATTCCACTGAAGGCAGAACTATTACAAAGTTACTCTTTCACAAATCCAGACTTCAGCTTGAACTGGTGAAGTGTTTTTGCCATGATATGTAATGCAAAAGTATATTTGAATGTCCTTTTCCATTAGATGTTAGATTAGCAATTTGCATCTTAAACACACCTTAGAAAAATAAAAAATAAAAAAGTTTATTTAGACAAAACATCAGACAGAAAACAGTGTTTGAATTATCAAATAGAAATGTGATGTGTGTAGATTGATTGTACCACCTCACATGATTGACATGTAGGCTGCAATTTTCAGGTAATGTATTTTGTCCTTCCTTGTCACTGTATGTGCTCTCTGTTGTCCATTGTTTGACCATTGGTTATCCTACTAGATTCTCAAATTAGAAATTAAGCTCAATGCAGGATTTAAGGTAAGTGATACATAATTTGAATTTTATTTTTAAATAGCTTTTTTCATACATTTCTGATCTCTGTATAGATTTGTTTAAAAAAATTATGGGGTTTTAGTTTTTAGTTTGCATATGAATTAGAGTACAGATAGCAATGCACCACTGTTCAGAAATCCAGTTAATTGATTATAAACTCTCTTTTTACTAATCTTTAAACAAATCTTTATTGCAAATTTCCAAGATGCTTATGTGGTGCCATTGGAAAAGTTTTCAAAAATATTACCAGAAAGCTCATACTTTGCAGGTACTATGCCCTTATAACCATTTGTGTGAAGGTGTGCATCTGATGACTGAAGCTGCAGTCCTAGTCAAAACAGCAAGGAGATCAGTCATTAATATGTCTTCTAAAGGCAAGCAAAACAAGCCCTGTCACACTGTCTGCAGGCAGATTGTGTAATCTTTCAGATTTACATGATGACAGTTTGGCACTCAGTATTCCTGCAGCCTTTTCACATTCCTTTAGTGTCAGTCTCGGAATCCAGTTATTTCTCTTCTGAACTGGAAAAAACTGAAAAGTTCAAACAGCTTCTTGGTCTGAAATCCTCACATGCATATGAATCAAACCGCATGCATGCTCTGACAATTGTCTATTTGTCCACATGGTAGAACTTTCTGTGAAAAGCAGAGTGTTTGCCTATAATCAAGGTCAGTCCATTCATCCAGTTCCATCATGTCATTTCTTTTAGTGAGAGTCACATAAAACCAAGGGCATATTAATAAAAGCCCACATAATAGCTCGGCACCATCACACATACTATGTATATTCAATAGAAGTAATACGATGTTGTTTGCACTAACTAGCAGTTATTTACAGTAGTCCAGGTTTTGAAAGTGAGAGTAATGGAATCCAATTACACTATCACAAGATTTTGAGATCCAGTTAGATACATTGTACTTGGGATCTGTGGTCCTTTCAGTATACTGCAAGTTCCCTTTTAGCATGAAATGAATATGAGTCATTAAATCTTTGGGTGTGTCTTGAAAATCATGTATTTCTCTTAAGGAGAATACAAATGATTTGCTGCGAAGACATTTCATCTTCTACGATTTCATATTTGCTTAAACACCCTCATTAAACATGTATCTAATGAAATGTGCAACATACAGTGTACAGTAGATGTAAAGCTTTAGTGTATGTACTGTATACCTACAGTATGTGCTGTACAGAATAGATCCTAGGAAAAAAAAACAGTTGGCTCGAGCTGCAACAGGCAGACGGAGATGATAAAGACACGTCATCTTTCTGGGAGGATGAAGCTGGCACTGCAGTGGCAGGAGTTAAGCTGGGCTAATTTTCGATGTACGTATTGCTTAGTAATTATTTTCCAGAAATAGCAAAGATTCTCCAAGGAGGAGCCATATCAGCTGAACAAACTGTGCCACAAAGTCTATTTGGGGAGCAGACACGCACATACCAGATGCAGTTCTGTTCAAGAACAAGCTGATAATGTTTAGCCAATCGCTTGCTGGATGCAAACAAAGAAGGCCAGTCTCAAGGCCAAAAAGCACGGACACAGACTCTACTGCCTAGGGTGGAGATGTCTGTGGTAAGTATTAATAAAATAATCATAACAGAATAGGTTCAGGCGTGACTGTGGGAGTCGGGTTCGGCCTTTAAGTCTGTTTTCAACCTAGAACAATCTAGTCAATCTAGAGAACAAAACAATCCCAACACAAAGAGAGGAAAAACCTGGTTCTGAATTTGGTCATTTAAAATTTGGCTTTCCTGGATACCAGACAACATAAAAAACCATGGCTGTTCAACAAAATTAGTTTTTCATGTAGCATGTAGACAAGAGTCTGTGTACTGACCTTCAGGCAGACTGGAGCTGCCTTTTAAACATTTGATGGAAAGTCTATCCAGACAATATGATTAAAAAATATGGTTACAAAAGATATGCAATACAGTGTATAAATAACATTTGTACACAGTAGCCAAAGGTCTGAAAAACAACATTTTCAGTTTAGATGAAAAATGTAGTAGCATGAATGGTAGCATCCCATGCTGTTGAAAAATGACTATCATACCATGTAGGAGATTATTTTCTAATTCTTTTCTATATACAGTACAGCAATATATACTGTACCAGTAATCAACATGTCTATTGCAAACTTGTTGGCATCTGAGAAGAGAATGTGAGCGAATTAGCAAAACAGACCAACTGATATCTTTTTGATATACAGTATGTGACACCTAATTCGATTTTTAAATCTATTATAGTCATTGATTAAATCAACCTTTTTGTGACTAATCTAAAGAACTTTAGTAACAGCACTCAAGCTTTGATAATTAAAAATGAATTCTGGATGCGGAAAGTGTTTTTATATCGCTTTGTTTTGAAGGATTTGTCAACATATTGCTCTGCCTTCACGAAAGTAGAACAGTCGAAACCTGGGAGGCTCACAGGAGTGTGGCTGCTTGTGCTACTGCCTCACAGCTCGCGGGTCCTGGGTTCCCTTCTGCTTTGACGTGCCTTTTCTCTGGAAGTTGCGATCAAGTGCCCGAGCCCCTAAAAACTAAAAGATCTCAAGAACAGCCGTCAGCTTAGAGGCCTCCTTTTTGGCACGTCACCCAGTGCTTATTAATAAAAGACATTGGAGGGAGAATCTGACCTGATTCCAAAGGCTCAGCGTGTGACACCCCAGGTAGTGGGGCTTTCAGAGGGCTAGTATAATTCCCAAGCAGGCTGCGACAGAGAAACGCTGAAGTAAGCTACCTTTAAACCCCAGTGTGGATGCAGTAATCTTGAGATGATTTAAGATTTTTCCTTGTCATATTACTTTGTTATGGTATATGAAAATAATCCCTTACATAAGTAAGTTTTATATTGTTTTTAATGCTTCAAACTATATATACTTTAGATAAGGACATTTTGTTGTCTTTTGTGAGGTGACATTTATAATCCATATAATCCATGCACTTTTTATGCCATTGCCAACTGATTTATGTTTTAGCTGACTGAAATGTTTAAATCCAGTGTTCCTTTCCCCCTTTCCTGCTGCTGCCTTGTCAGGAGAATGTCGAGAATGTTAAAAACACAAAGAAAGTTTTAAGAAAGGTTGCCTAGTGCCACTATGTCTAATACTGTATACCAACACCCCCTGGCAAGTAATTAAAAAGCCTTCAGCGGAAAAAAGCTACAAAAATGTGGAGAATCTGATATTTCTAATAATGCTAAATCCTTAAGGAATTCAAAGTTATACTCTTTTTATTAAATAAAAATAAAAGGGCACGAAAGCACTCACCTCAGAGAACCAGGACAGGAAATAACCTGTGAAAGGATCATTTCTGAAGAGTGATGTGCTGACAATTTTGCCAGCTCAATCTGGCTGCAGTGCAAAAGAGGAGATCCCCCCCCCCCCCCCTGCAGGAAATGTCAACTACAAAAGAAAGATGGTGGCTTTGCTGAAATTCCAGGAGGGGGCGTCCCGATTATGTACAATTGAGTTCTAGGTGGGGTGAGGGTTCTCCTTTCTTTGAAGCCTCTGGGGAGAAAGGGGGTGGCGGCTGCTTGTGTGGGAATAATTTCCAGGGGCCACTTGGCACACGGCACAAATTATAGGTGACTTTTGCTCTGATTGCTCCTTCCAGCGTATTGGAGAGGAATCAGTAAATCCTGTAGATTTCAAGACACTCCTGCAGGGTCAGCAGCCCTATTATATATGGACATGCCAGGTACAGATCAGACCTATACCTGGAAATGTTGGGAGGTTAAGGATTATCTATCTTACCATTGCAGTGGTTAAGGCATCATACTTGAATCTAAAGACAAAACAAGACATGGGTATTTACAGTATTTGCGGACAAACAACCCAGTTTGAAGCCTGGTAAAACCCAATGACATGATCAGTGTACTTTCACTGCTGAATTTCTAACTTACATGACTGAATTATAGTTGACCTTCACCATTGTTCCCACAGCATATCCCTTCATATTTCATAACTGTAATCTTATAAACCCATACTACATGGATGTCACATGGTACAATCTAATGTATTATCAAGAAAATGTATTGTTAGGAAAAAATTTCAAACTGTGAAATGTTTTTTTAAAG
Organism: Atractosteus spatula; assembly: GCF_055471065.1. Lineage (NCBI taxonomy): Eukaryota > Metazoa > Chordata > Actinopteri > Semionotiformes > Lepisosteidae > Atractosteus > Atractosteus spatula. Next base: position 63,375,187 of record NC_142709.1, on the reverse strand, counting down.
AACTCATGCATGTGGTTTGCAAGGAATGTGGTTTTCCGAAATTTCAGCCATCATAAAAACACATTAGCAATTCCATCATTTGATGGTGTAAAGAACGAACTTTGGAACTGTTTGTACAGGAGAAAATGCAATTAAATGCCTGGCTGCATTATTTAAATGTCTGCATTCATTTTGGCACAGTACATAACTTAATCTGATTAAATGAAATACCATAGAATAAAAGCTTTGTGGTCTTCCTTTTTAAATAACTTAATTTGAATGTCCCTGTAATGGCTCATGAGCACATTATTTACTTTTGGACTTGGAAAAATAGCTGTTTTAACATAGTTATTTATATTCTATTTCATTTGCACACAAAATCACACGTGTACTCCATTTGGAAGTTTGTTTGTGTCCTTGTTGTGTTAGTTGTCTGTAATTTTACAAACCAAAGGTGAAACTTTCCTACTCGTATTGTTTTCTCAAGTCTTAAGAGTTTCCTTTGGTTAATCTTTTTTTTTTTGTTTATTAAGGTGATAAATGAGAGAGTTTAAGTTCTTTGTTAAATGTGGCTGAATCTATATAAAACAGTAACATTCAGCATATTCAGTATCACACATCACAGACAGGAACATTCTACACAGTTACAGACCATCAATACGGTCAATCTTCCACCACAATCCACTGAATTTCTCTTCTTAATGCACACAGGGCTAAAGCAGCATAGCTAGCAGAACGTGTACCCATTGCTGATAAGTGTTTTAATATTTTCACATCAGTGGACACAGGAGAAGGGGATGTTTGAGGCTCCTCTAGAGCAGCTCCCAGATGTGATATCTCACAATTTTCATCAGGTCTGCGACATGTTTTTAAGTCATAGAACACAAGGCTTCTGTTTCTCCCCTTGCTGATCAACAGGAGTGGAAACATTTTAGAAAGACCGCTGCCACTGGTCCCAAAAGTGATACTTTGATACTGTATTTAAATGTTTTCAAGCAACATTATGAACCTTCAGCTATAAATAGCTTTGATAAAGTTCTGTTAGTTGGTGATTCATTTATTTCTAAACATGTTGACATAAGCCAGTAAATTAAACATACTGAGGAGTTTCACTGTTTTTTCGTTTTTGTTTCTGTTTTATTTCCAGGCCTACTCATGATTACTTTAGATCTTGAAATCACGCAAGGCTTCAATATCTAGAGTTCACCTGTACAGTAGTTGACATTGGTGTTTATGATCACTTATTTATTTTATTGGCATATGATTAATCATGAAACAACTAAGCCCTTCTCTGATGTCATAAAATCAGGTTTACCAGTATAAGCACATCTGTTAAACTGGAGGAACATTATAATTATCATTGCACATCAACCTCAGATTCGGTTGCAGCAATCAAGAAGAGATCCTCAATCTGTAAGTATACAGTCCAGTAAGGCTCCTTGGATAAACAGCAATAGTTTCCAAACGAAAAGGGAGTCTTAGAAAATTAGAGTATAAATGGAGATCTCCTAAACTGCAGATTTACTATGATATGATGAAAATGTCTGAACAGACCCAATGAAGCTTTCCAGTCTATAAATGCCCATCTATTTTTCTAACCACTACACTAAGCTGTGTACTTCCAATACAGGGTTGCAGGGGAGTAAAATAGAGCTAATCAGAAAACATCTTCCTACTAGTGCCCCTGACTTAAAAGTTCCCATAGGCAATGTGAAACTTCTTTTGAAACTTTGTCCTTGATCAATTCATAGGAAGTAAATTTTATAATTATACAAATGAAGTTTGTTAGTAGGGCCCTATATCCTGTCTCTGCTAAATTTTACATGGATGTTCTACATGACCTTCAACATACTGTTCATGAGTTATCCAAATCTGCTGGTGACTACAATAGTACCTTCTCTAAATTCTGCCTTTAAAAGGCTTTCCCTCAGAAAAACCTCACTTGCACTGTTAATTTCAAAGGTGACTATAATTGAGAAAAAGATCATCCTGAAAAGGAAGTGGGTTTTTCAGGCATTGTTTGGAGAGGCACTGTTTTTCTGTGATTCTGTTTCAAGATTTTCCAAATATTACCTGTATTGTCCCACAAGGCTCTTTTTTGGATTAATACTATTCTCTTTGTACCCTATGTCACCCTGAGGCCAAATTATTTGTGAACACAATGTAAATGTTCACATCTATGCTGATGGCATACAGCTGTGTATTTCTTTGAAACTTAATTATAGTTGAGTATATTTAGCTTATTAAATTGTTGCCAGTATCAAATTATAGATGTTTAAAACTGTTTTGCAAATAAACTGTGATAAAACTGAGACCTTGATCGAAAGGAACTATTAGATACAGTATAAAGGCTGGATTAGATATAAATGTTTTAACTTCTAATGAGATGTCTGAATTAAGAAATGCAATGTCTTTGATAAAGGACACAACTTTGATTTGCACTACAAGACCGCCTTTTCATCACCTCAGAAAAATTGTTACAATATTGTTTGTAATCTTGTATTGTTACGAGATTGTTTTTATTGTCTGATGCTGGGAAATTGAGACACTTTTATTCAATCTATACGGGATCAGTATAACGTTCTATTTAGTAGTCTTTCCAACTAAGCTTTGTCCAGCAAAGCTTTGATACGGCCAGCAGCCATATCACCCTGCAACTCACAACTGGCAGCCCACTGAAGCTACAGTAAGCACATGTGAGCCTGGCTTTTACCTGGATGAGAGACCTCCTGGGAAAAACACGTTGCTGCTGGAAGAGTTATTAGGAAGGCCAGCAGGGGGCACTCACCATGCAGTCTGTGTGGGTCCAAATGCCCCAACATAAAGATGGAGACACTATACTGTAAAAAGGCGTCGTCGTTCAGATGTAAAACAGAGTTCCTGACTCTCTGAGGTCATTAAAAATCCCAGGGTGTTTTGCGAAAAGAGTAGGGGTGTTACCCCGGCAACCTGGCCAAATTTCCTGTTGGCCTTTAATAATATGGCCTCCAAATAATCCCCATCTATGAATTGGCTTTATCACTGTGTTCTCCTCCCCACTGATAGCTGATGTGTGGTGAGTGTACTGGTGCAGTATGGCTGCCATTGCATCATCCAGGTGGGGCTGCACATTGGTGGTGGTGGAGGGGAGTCCTCATTACCTGTAAAGCGCTTTGAGTGGAGTGCCAAGAAAAGTGCTATATAAGTGTAAGGAATTTTTATTATTAAGCCTTGTCACAGCTGTAACTTGTGCTAAATGCAGATTCTATGCAGACAGGCATAAGATCTCATGCTGCTTTGTCACTGGCTTCCTTGCACTGGCTCCCAATTCAAAATAGAATACATTACAGAGTTGCCTTTCCCCTGTGAGATGCAGCATGTCTTGTGGTCTGTGCTGTGCTTCATAACATTGGCGAGATCAGAGAAGACGAGCGAGGCAGCAGCCTTCACACCTTGACTGTGTTGTCAAAGACTTTCCTTTTTTTAGGTTCAGACTAAAAACATACTGTTTTTTTATACTAAATTCAGTTTTGTTATGATTTTGTTTGGTTCCTATGTCTTAATTTTAAATTATTTGAAAGAGGCCTCATGTCATCACACATAAGGCCTTAGCAGTTCAGACTGTGGCTTTTCAGGATAGTTCTAATAATCAGTTCCTAAAATTTCTGATCATGAATCAGATCAGTTAATTAAAGATTTGCCTGCCATGAGCCATGAGCTGGATAAATGTGCTGTTGTGTAACCCCTGTAACAAGGCTTTAAATACAGACAGCTCCCTGAGCTCCCCCTGAGGAATTCCCAGTGTCCTGATGTGTCACTGTGAATGAAAGCTCTGCGCTCCTTATCTTTCTCATCCTCACACCCTCCCCCCCACAGTATCATCACAGGAAAGACTCTAATTAAGGTCCATTTTCTGCCTAGAGAGGCAAACTCTTAGGACTATCCAAGGCCTACGAAACTCGAACCTATTGATCAAGTGCAATTGAGAATTCAGCATGTCCTCCAAAAGCAGCTGCCAGCAGGAGCCCCAGTGATAGGAAATCGATGCTACAGGAGATAAACAGACATGTTGTATGGAAGCTGTATAGCTTCTCAAACAGCAATATGATTGTTAAATCTTTCCATGGGACCACAGTGGTTTCTGAAAAAAAGTGAATATTCTTCATTCAGTCTGAATAGGAACTATGTTTTTTGGGGGGGCGATGGCGGTATTTGAGGTGGTAATTGCTTTTAGATTTTACTCTTTTTCTGACAGGTTTTGAGAAAACAAGATAATAATAGTTATTTCTACAGTAATTAAAAAAATCATCCTTTGGATAAATGGAGTTTAGTATGGTGGCTTTGTACACTTTACACTTTCTAAATGCTGTATTAATAGACCTTTACTTTGTCTTGGAGTTTACTTTGTGTCTTTTAAAATGGTGAGCAAATGAAAACCCACAGCAGTTCTGCTTTTCATAATTGTTGAAATGTGAGTTTTATTTTACCTTTTAAAGAAAGTGATATCTGCCTTTGGTGTCTAGGTCTTTTCATTATCTGTGACAGAAATTGTTATATGCTCCATAATAATGACTCTTTTTATATTTCAAAACATACTGTTATCTGTTTAGTCTTTGCATTCATTACACTGTAATTGTAATGTACTAAGAGAGTTGCTAAGGAATAGATATTTGTAACATTTTTGTCAAATCTCTTTTGTGTTATGTGTTCTTTGAAGACAGCTTCTCGAGAAAAAAAAAGTTGTTATATTGCTCCCTCGCACTGCTTGAAGGACTGTGTACACACATCGACAGTTAAATCCAGAGGGGACTTACTGATGTTTCTGACGTGCAATGCTATGCAATTAGAAATAACAGAAATTCAGGAAAATGACCTCTGCAAATGTAGACCTTGCTTGCACATATGAAAAGCTGTGAGGAAAGTAATTATTGAGGAGTGGAGGGTGTCAGATAGATAAAGAGAACAAACAAGAAGCATGATGTGAATGCAGACAATTTAACAGCTCCTGTTTACAGGTAGACAGTGCGGCGTGCATGAACACATACCCAGAGAACAGTGAAAGAAACTTTCCGTAGTTGCAATCTTAAGTATTCTCATCTTGCATCTTAAATTACCAGCAGATAATTCTCTAGATATCTCAACCACCACTTCCTTATGCTTCAATTGTCAGATAAGAATAGTTTTGGACAGGTTTATGTTAAGCTAATATCTGGAATATAAAAATGAGCAAAACTTGAAATAAGTGAGCACGTGGAGCAGACTTCCTACTTTAGTAATTTAGATCACAGACTGGATGAAAACCGTGAGGTCCTCAACCCTTATGACTTTGAATTGAAGGTGCTTGTCTGTCCTTACCAGCAGAATACAAACCACATTGCAATATGGTAGTAATTTTGTTTCAAAAACATTCTCTACTGTGACAGTCAACTGCTTGTGGGGAATTCAAACCAGATCAAGTGATTGATTAAAATATTTAGAACATAAAAGACACATAACTAGAGACAGAATTAGAAACAAATTGGCTTAGATTTGTACTTACAGAGAAAAACTGTCAGAAAAAAAATGCCATTTACTCCAAACAACATTTATGCCCCAAAATGATTAGAGACCCACAAGAAAAAGCTTTAGTGCTTTAGAAAGCATAGCAATACCTTAAATGCAATACCTGACAGTATTCTCAAGCACAACTTCATAACTCAAATAGAATAAACTTAACCTGGGTGGCTTTTGAAAATTCATAGAAGGTTCACTATTATATTAGACAACAAATAAAGAAGTAACCTACAGAGAACAACTAGAGGTTTTCAGTCATCTTATTTACTGTATAGTATTGATATTTGATTTACGATTTATTCGATTTTGTTTCTTTCTTCAATTTATTTTGGTACATTCCTAAGAATGATAATAAATTGTGTTTTTGTCTGTAGTAATGTTCTGCAATAACATTTACTGAGGATACCTGCTAATGTACTGTAGATATGTCCTGTTTTCATGCAAGCCAGTTATTAGTAGATAATAGATTAAGAGTTCATCTGGGTCAAGGTAAAAAATAAACCAATGCAAACATAACAATGCAATACACAAATGCAGAGAATTAAAGCAATGCTAGAGGATGGAAATTCATGTGAATCCAATGATTAAACAGGATAGAAGGTTTTATTTTTCAAACCTTTAGGGATTTCATTTCTACCAAAATATTGTATGTTCCAAAAAGCTGAGTTAGAAAGATTGGCACCTTCATTAAATTAGTTTTCATTTCACAAAAACCGACGAAGGCGTCTTCCAAAAAAAATTAAGATGACGCATGAACCTAATAGCCTGGAAGCATTGTCACAATAATGGAAATGAGAGGGATAAATGACCACGTCTTGGCCGTCAACAGCATGTTCATGTTTAACTACAACCTGCAGATGTTGTGAATGTGATCGTTAAGGCAACATAAACCATTGGGCTACAACTCTAACACGTTCAATACATTTATTAGCCCCAGTGGCAGTTCTGCTTCAATGCAGACAGTAGGTAATTGGTCATATAAGCACAGACTACACCAAATGAATACAGTAGAGCATCAGACAGGACATCAAAGGTCACAGCTATCTATACAATTAGACCACGCAGCTTGGATCCAACCTTCATTAATGGCTCACAATGCAATCTAGAAATGAATCTACAATATTTCCATTCATGAGAAGCACCTGGGTATTACCATTTTTTAGCTTTAGTCTCTGAAAGAGACACTTCTGTTGATGGTGCAGCAATAGCATCGGCAGGGATAATCACAAATACTCCATCTATTCTTGCTTCCAGTACTGGCAGTGCACGGGCTGTACTGTGGAATGCCTGCTTTTCAGCTTAGTGCTTTCTTATGTCTTATGTACTATGTTGTCTATTATTAAAAGCTCTCCTGAAAACACTTAAATATGCCTTAAATGTGCTGATCTTTGTGTTTTGTGTTCAGATGACATGCATGAGGGAAGCAGTCTGAATATAACATAGGTCAGCTATAAGACACTTATATACTTGTATATGCCTGTCCTTAAGCAGGCCTTAAGCTGTCCTTAAGCATGTTTAAGAATAATGTGTGTGCATTTGTTTAGTTCCAAGCCTCTGTGTGAAAGGGGTGTCTTCTGAAGACCTAAAACTAAGCATATTCCCTGTGGCAGACAATCACAAGTGTGCCTAGAAGTGAAAGTCTCAGTTGGTTAGCACCTGTCTACTTCTGTCAAAAAGGATTTCTGGACCATCCCACACACACACACACACACACACACACACACACACACACACACACACAAACACACAAACACACAAACACACAAACACACAAACACACACACTCTACCACCACAGAGGAGGACCAAGGTTGTGGGGCTGTTTTGTATAGTATGGGAATCACAAAGTGAAACATTCAATATGGTATATTATTTCTTCACAGTGTCATTAAAATGTTTGGCATTCAAAACAAAAGAGGAATGTACTATATAGCCAAACTAAGAACTAAGAAAAGCAAGAATAAGGAATGCTGAATTTCTCTTCTTCAGCAAATCAGTCTCTAATTTACTTAATTATAGTTCCTCAGCTAAAAAAGTTATTTTCTCATTTGTTGTAGAATGCAGCTTACTAATTTAATTTGTTTTGTTTTCCTCTCCAGAACATGTTTTTCTATAAATACTTCAAGCCTGCAGTATGCTAGTGTGGCGTCAGTAAAATACCTACAGTATATCCTGCATAAAACTATTAGAGGTGGAGATTCTCATTTTCAGATTAGGAACTCGGAAGAATCTCTTTTTTATATACTTTTGAGGACCCTGCAGATCTAGAGCCCTTGTCTTTGGTGTTGGTTTCATAAAAGATTCTGGAATAGCGTCCCACAGTGTGACAAAAGGTCCATTTTATACAAAGGCATGGGAATTGAGTAAATGCCAAGTCTGGAAGAATTTCCTAAACTGTATGAATATTTCCAATATCTCTGTTACATGCTTCCATCCTCATTGCTGATTCTGTTTTGTAAACAGTAATTCAATCCTTCATGCACCTTCATTTTCATATGAAGTATTCCTCATTCCTCACTCAGACATTTTTTTTACCACCCAAGTGTCCCTTTCTTCCTACTTAGTTATAGACTAACATCGGTCTTTTCGAACAGGGGCATCAAGCTGGCAGAAACTTGGTTGGAATGGCTCTGCCAGCATGAGCGGCAGATGTTTTTATCTTGCATGCCAGCCTCAAACTTTTCTATGCGTGTACATTTCGAGCATATGTTAAAAATATCAGAAAATCACTAAAATTAAACATAGATATACTGTATCTCAGCGATACTTTATAGCCATATTACTTATAATGTTAATGGGTCTATGAAGGAGAAGTGATAAATGAATAATACAATGTAATGCAATATTTTGGATAAAGTAATTTTATTGTAGTCGCACTGAATAAGTAATGTGCAATTCTACTGCTGTAAGTAAACCACTGCCTGGATATTCTTACAAGAGATTCTTTGATGGCAAAGTATTGTACCTTGCAGGTGGAGGAAAAGCAGGAAGATAAATCTTTGCTGTACCCCAAACTCATCAAGCACTCCATTCTGTGTCTTCTCTGTCTTAATTGCTCTGTGCCCTCAGCTGCCAAGATCTGTCTGTACGAGTGTTACTGATGTGCCAGGCATTTGCCTCCCTTTCCTGTCTGTGAAAACTGACCTTCTTTCTTCGCAATGTGATGCAATGAAACTCTACTGGGGATTTTGTGTGTATGAGAGAGAGTAATGGCTTATTTTCACTTGATAATTAATACAGATACACATATAAACCTCTTGCACTTTCTCTCATCATATCAGCCTGCAATGCTTTAATTCAGTTTAAAGTGCTTACAAAAAGTATTCTTGATTTTTTTACCCTTCTATTTTGTTTGTTCATTGCATTTTTCTTGTGTTAGAACAAAATTCAACACAAGATGTATACAAATAGGCTCTAAAAATGAGGAATTAAAAAATCCAACATATGAAATCTTTCTCAATGAAAGTTTAGGATAGGCAAGCTTTGTCTGCCACAGAAGATCGAGAGACCCTGAACAGTTACTGTAGACGCAGGACGGTGTTCTAATTCAGACTGTGGTTGCACATGTGTGGTTAGGAAGCTCTTTGTAATTATTGTGCATATTTGAGCTCTTTGCTCAGTGTCGGAAGCTGTTCCTTATGCCAGGAACGCTACCCTTATGGGACACATATGGCTGTGTAGCCCCCTTATCCCCTTCTGCCCCGAAAGCTGCACTTCAAACACAACCCGCTCCCTCCCCATTGATTATTAAAAGTCATCCCTCTTTCATGGTTACATTCTATAAAACCCTGCCTGAAAAAATGTGAAAATAGCATGGCTCTTTAAGTGGCTCTTTAGGTTTAACAACAATGGCAGTTTTTCCATGTAGTTATAGGCAAGTTTCCTCACCTATTTCTTAATTACAATTTGTTTTACTCCCTATGACATTATTATCATTATGAAAATCTACACCAGCACTTTCAGAGCCTGTTCACATCAACGTGTTTCTTTATCCAGTAGAATTATTTTATGAATGCCAAATGTTCCTTGATTTAATTAAGCTTTGTTAATGAAAGCTGTCATGATTTGCGCAGGAGCTTTTTTTTCACATTCTGTTTTGCTTCATCTTGGTTCTTTTGTTGTGGTTTGCTATGCTATTGCACTTTTCTGTCTGGAAAAATATGGGGTTTAGGGGGTTTTCAAAAAAATGAGAAAGAGATGCGAATAAAGTATACTAAAGTGCTCATATCTAGTTTCAAAACTGTGCTGGCAACTATTTTCAATAATTTCATTATGCATGAGCCATGCAATACTTTGTGTGAATTGGTTGCCTACTTTAAAAAGTAAGGAATGAACATATTGATAACTACTACATTTTGTGCATGAGTTTCAGTAGCACTGAATTGAGAAGTCAATTTGAAAATTACGTATAAGTACTGTAAACCTTGTGGTAGCCCAAATTCTATAATTCATGCTCATCATGTGCTTCAGAACATTAGACAACTTAAGCTTAGCAGAACATACTGTAGTGTTCTATTTCCTCAGGAATGAATGTGCTTACTTTGAACATACTCCACTTATTGTCAACATTGTTAAACATTCAGTCCATGGCATAACATAACAGGAGATTATGAATTGGTTATACTGTAGTACTGTATGATGAAGAGCACATTGAACAGCTAAATATTAACATGTGGTAAAGTGAATTAGTTGATAAGTTGCAAAACTACTAACAGCTATGCTTTTCAGCTTCTTAGGTCTATTTGTGCTTAGTTTACATCAGGTACCTAAATTCTGGAATAATAAGAACATTTATTATTTTTTCTGGGAATTAGAAAGCTAGGCTCTTGGTGGTGGTAGCTAGTAAACATCATGAGAGCAGATAGGAAATGCAAAATGTTGTTGTGCAGAAATCCCATCACACACAGAATGTAGCTCATTAGTGGCATATTCCTCTGTGAAATCAAATCAAAGTCGAGCTCTGCCACATGTGGATGTACAGTAGAATGTTGTTTGTTTGAATAGAAATGCAAAGAAAAAAAGTTTCAGGAAATTAAATGTACAGTAATAGCCAAATACAAAATAAAAAAACAAGAGGCAATGTTTTTTGTGAGATGTGTTTTGTGTTTTGTATTAAGTGTTAAGTGTCTTGTATTAAGTTCTGTTGAAATATTGGCTTAATCATAGTCTCAGATACTTACTTTAATCTTTAAAGGCTAAGGTGATGCCTTATAATACAAGTCCTAACACACATTGTTTTATCAGTATTAAATTACTACTCCCTGAAATAAGCTTTTTTCATATTGTTTTTTTACTACAAAGTGTTGTCAAATCACCAGAAAGAATCTTATAACTAAAAAAAACACCAAGGCTTCAGAGAGACCTAGTTGAAAAGAAGTAACAATTTTAAAAAGTTCATAAGGAAATAATGAGGGAATTGCTGCATACATAATATACATTTACCAGGACATTCTTCACTCACATAGGAAAAAAAAGGTTAATTCTGTTCTAGAGCTCAAAGTTATAAATGAATAGTCCATAAAGATTTTCAAATTCTTAAATTAAGACAGCAAACGTCAAATTACATTTTATGCTGTGTTCTTTGTATAAAATGAGATATTTTAACTTGAAACTGTACCAAAGCAAATTCATTATATTATTCTTTTATTACCAAAGTTGAATATTTAAAATTTGGGATTATTGCTTCACATTACATTACAAACACTAATTTACTACTAGACTTTCTGAACTACAGAAATAATTTCTTCACAACCCCTACTTAGAATAATCAGTGTTATGTGCTTCTTTTAACTCTCCTTGTATGGTTTTATTAAACTAGTTGATGCTTGTTTAAAGTCTCTAGACAACTGCCCATGCTCTGCAAATATGTAGAAACTTGAAAATCTTCCTGTTGAGAAAATCTTTCACCAGCATGTCACAGCTTTGTGTATTGTGTATTATTTCAAAGAAGGGAAAAAGACACTTGTTAGCTAAATACATATACACTATATTTTCTATGTCCTAACTTACTATTATGTCATGCATTTCTAGTACTATAAAACCTCTAACTTTATCTTTCCCAAGTGAGTACACAGACCTGAGAAAATGTTTTTTTATTTCTGTTTCAGGCTTCAATTTGGAATGACATGCTTAATCATGACAAAAAGCAAAATGTATTTATTCTGAAGATCATTTTACTTGTTTTACCTAATATCTGGAACATTTTGTTGAGCCAGAAAAAATAAATATTTAATTTTTAAAATTGTATTTAATGATGTCTTCTAAGTCTTCTAATGTAGACACTTGCAAACAGCACATATTGTAGCAAATAAACTTCAGGGAGGCATTCACTGAGAAGAACAAAAAAGATAATCTCACTGACGAATAGGATGTTAACTTTCATCACCTGTTACCTGACTTGCTAAAACTGAACAATAATTTTAACTTTAGCTTTTGTATTGTGAGGTAGCAACAGAAAACATAATCCATTGTCTGTAGGTTTGGGTAAGAAATGTTTTTGTAATGAACATGGATTGATTAGCTTAACCCTATTGCTAGTATGCCCCAACAGTTTCCACTCGTATTATTGAGAATTCTGTGGGCTGTCAGGAATCTAATGAATTCTATTTAAATTGTGGAAACTCCTTGTTTGTTTGGCTTTGTTTCTAATGAACTTAAATCATGACAGCTTGGCAAAATGATGCTTATCAATACCTTTGTAATGTGGAACATCGTATGAATAAAATGTGTGGCGCTGAACTGGATGGCTCCCTGTGGGAAACCGATTTAGCTGTTGTAGTGGATTCATCACTGTCATCTTCTAGGCATCGTGGAAAAGCAATTAAAAAGGCAAATAGGATTCTTGGGTATACTGTATATGAAAGAATGCTGAACACAACTCCAGAGAGGTTATGATGAATTGCACATGCTCCACTTAGACTAAGACGAATACTGCGTTCAATTCTGGCACTGCATCATAAAAAGGATGTAGAAGTCTTGGAGATTTTTTAATGACGGGCATCGAAATTGATTTTGAGACTGCAAGAAATGAGCTCTATTGAAATATTGGGAAGAAGTTATTTTTTTATCCAGAGTCGGCTTGATCAGTGGCAATTGGTCTAATGTCTGTAAAAATGTAAAAGAAACAGTCTGATTTCCTCTTTGGTGTGGCTTATGTTTTATCTGCTAAACAAAGTAGCATTAACAGCCTAGAAGTGAATCTAGAACTGGGCGTTTAAAATGGTTTCAAAGGTTTAATATACATTTTGAAGACTAAAGCGTGCTGTACAGTAGGTAAACAGCTGCTTCTAATAATAGTTACGCTCATACAGTATATTTTATGTATGTAAAAGGAATCTTATTTATTCCACTAAATTACAAAACCCGACATCCTAAGAAATGAAACAAATTCTTCATCGCGGATTAACCTTTTAAAATGAGCGAATATTTAGCATTATAAGCACGGTGAGCGATGAGTGCGCACCTCTCAAACATTCATGTTTCTCACATCGTAGCTGCCTGCCGTGCTCAATCCTGTATGTTCCAGCCAGAGTTAAATATCGTCTTGTTTGAAAGCAATGATTTGTGTTCGCCCAGCACAGTTAAAAATGAAAAACCGAGGGATTCCACTGAATCAATCAGCGGTTGTGAAGACAAGCTGAACTGAAAGAGCCAAGGCAAGGGATACATAAAAAGGAGAGACTGAAAGAGGACGAAAAAAATCTTACCTCTCTCCATTGGTTGAGGCTGTAGTTTGATGCAACATCCTGTGGGTAAGATCTGCTGCAGACGCTTAGAGAGAGAAACGGACTCTATGCCCTGCCTATGGTGCTTTCCCCAGTTTCTTTCAGTCATCGATGGGGCTGCACCGGGAAAGCATCACCGCTATAAAGTCAGCTGGAGGATTCTAACTACAGCAAAACATCTCATTCTCGCATTCACATGGTTTCACCGCAAAACGCTGAGTCCTGCGCTTTTTTTTGTAATGTCAACATAATTGCCTATTTAGTTTTCTATTTTTTTTTACATTGGTTAAGGCTCGGATAATGTTTTGATTTTTTTTTTGCAAATGAAGTGTTTTCCTTTTTTTGTTCCAGTGATGATTTTTTTCCCCCCACACAAAAATGAAAAATACTAAAAAGGAACTGTAACAGAAATTAAGGTTAAGATCTTCCCTTTTCTAAGAACAAAAAAACAGAAATAAAACTACCTTACTCTCAGCAAGAAAAGCAGAATCAAATACTGCGGAATATTATTGGATTTAAACATTTATTTCAAGCTTAAAAAAAAATCATAAGACCGGTCTAAGCATCCGCCGGCGTCTCGCAAGCACAGCTGAAGCGTGTTAGAAAGATAGCAGACTAGTGGAGAAGTCAGGTGGATACCTGAGCTAGTGTAGGACTTTGGTGATTTGAATTCACTTGGTTTTTGGATTAGACATTTTCCCTGTGCTGGATTCTTCGTCTGCCTAGAAAATGGATTTGCGACTGAGTTTCTTCTTTTGCTTTCTCACCACTCCGATTGTCGGGGAAAACACAAGCGGTAAAGCCCGGAGTTGTTCGGATGTCCGACAGTTTTACAGCGGCAAGGGCTTTCACTTGGTCGGAGTCCCCCAGACTGAAATATCTGGTAAGATCTACGCTCACGCTACTATAGAGTACATTTACTGAGATTCCTCTTATAACACGTCGCCTGAGCATCAGTCATATAGTGTAAGACTAGCTGTAACTTGTGCGTGCATGGCGATCGTGTTTGTACACTCATTTAATGATTCCCCACGTTTGCCGAAGACAGTTCAAAGAAGAATACATACTGTACAGTATATACAGTATCTAACCTTATGAAGTAACTATTCCTTTCCCGCTATTAAAAGAAAAACATGTATTGAAGAGTTACGAATTCAATGCAATAGCCTACTAATTTGAGAAACATATATTTTAGTTGCTAAACATAGAATACTGTATCTATCTCTACTTTCGTCCCATTCGTACAGGATATTTGTTGACTACATTTGGTGTTTTGGAAAGGATGTATAAGTAATCGAGACGCGTGGCACCACCCATATACTGTATATTGAGCAGTTTTTAGAATATATGCTAAAGAAATCAGGCGGGGATATGAATCAAAATCGCTTATAAACAAACTGGAGTCATAACTACTGTAGCTCCAAAGTGCCATTGATCCGAAAGATGTGCTGTTTTTTTTTCTTTGAAGTTTATACCACACTTAAAACTCTTAAGATCGAAAGCTTTTGAAGTAAAAGATGTGCTTTATTCTATGTAATTACCCTTTCGACTGAAAACATTCCTTAAAACAGAAGGACTAGTACAAATCATGCATATACTGCAGAATACAGATTGTATCCTTTAAAGAAAGCAGTTATGATTTATGCACAAATTTAAAGTATTTTTTAAAATTCTCACGCTTAGTTGGAAGATGAAAACGCCGGGCTTGGTCTTGCTTCCCTGGAAGACGTTGTGTTGAATATTTGCAACAATATGAAGCATTCAAGGTGTATTGGATCTAACTGAGAATCTAAGCTTACAGTATGTCTCGCTGGCTCAGTAACTCAAATTGCGTGCTGAAAAACGTTACATGTTTACATTATCTTAAATCGTAAGTTAGTCATTTAGCAGTTGCGTTTTTTTTCGCCTAAAGCTTCACACCAGACCTCTTCATAAACGCCTGTTTGCAATGACCTTTTGCTAGTCTATTATTAATACTAGTGTAATGTCAAATTTAGTCACCCGCTCAGATGTGATGACCTGCAGTCTCAGAATAAAAACATTCAAGAAATTTATCTTGGAACAGAGTACGGTAGTTCTGAAAGACGTGCTTTATAACTGGAACATGTTTTAGTCTTAGAGTGCGGAAAACAATGTCACTTTATTTTGAAGATAATATCATTACAAATAACTATTAATATTTGGTTAAAACACAGAATGCTTATATTACTGTAAATCATATACTTTAGTTCACAAAAAATAATGCTTAAGCTATTTATGCAATAGAGTACTGTAGCAGTAGTTATTTGGTTTGAATCTTCCACCAGAATGTCCTGTCTTTGTTAAATCAAGACTATTATAGGAGTTATAGGAAGGAAGATATGAAAATATAATGGATGTTGTCCTCCTGTCAAAATGTTCTTTAGATATTAAATGCAACAAAATTTGATGCCTGATAATCCTCTGTCAAAATGTCCTATTTAGCAAGTGGAACGCTGTGGCAACACATGACAGCTGTTGATCTTTCATTTTTTCTACCTTAGCTATTGAATGGATTAGGGTAGCATATTTGTGTCTTTTTCTGTATGCGCATGGTATTAATGCTGCAACGTCTTGTACGCGTAATCAACTGGCACAGTTTTTCGACTTTTTGTAAAGCCGATAGTAAAGTTAAGGCAAGTAATTCAAATGTTTAGAATGTTTAGGCCTCTGTTACGCAAAATGGACTTCGATGCTATTTCTGTATATTTGTATTGTTTATACAGGCACGACGAACTGTGAGACATTGTACACTCACTGTATGAGTGTCTACACATTTCTATATTTTGGAGGTCACACAGAAAAATGATAAAATTACCAGTGTACTGTATGATAGTGTTCATCCATTATGAATAAATCATCCGCCTATATATTTACTATGATACACTGTTTTCCAAGTCTTTTATATGGTTGCTTGTATCTGGTACCTTACTCTAGAATTCATTGCAGTCTACTTCGTGTTTCTCTGTATTTTAAGTGACCATAAACGTCCAAAAAAGCATTAATGCTTTGATATAAACTATATATGATGATTTTACCTTCTAGGATCAAAGGTATCCCTGTGTTAAAAAAAGATTTCTTCGATTGGTTCGAATCTTCCGTCGAAATGGCCTTTTGCCATTTTGGGAAGTCTCATACAGTACTGTATGCAGTGGCTTGACTCCAGCGGGTCATTGTCCTGAACAGTATCTGCGTGCCAATAAAACCTAAGAATGTTTATGTCTGTAAATCTGTGTAAAGTATTTGACCAATTTGTTTTCATGTATTTAATTCCGTTAATGTTAAATTCCTAACAGCGGGGGCGTTCTAATATTACACTGTATTTAACTTAACTGAGTTGTCGAGAAAAAAAAACATTACGCAGGAGAAACTACAAAACACTGGGTTTCACAGTAAAAGATAAAGATTTCTGGATTTTTTTTAATTTTCATTTAAAATATGCCTGCCACTGTAGTACTTTAACTGAAACAAATTGCAGTGCTCCGCAACCCTCACGAGGAAAAGCGGACAGAAAATGGATGGATGCAGTAGTATGTTCTAAAAATAAAACACCTGCTTCTCTTCCACACTTTGGACGCAATTTTGATGCCCTCTGGGAATCTGTAAGGGGAAAAATCGAGCATGCGCAGTGTACAAGGTTGGAAAAATTGACGAGGAATCAGAAATTGATGTTACTGTACATGTTCAGCTCATTGCTAAGTCATCCGAATCAGTTTAATAAAATATTTGGTGATAAATGAGAAATACAAAGGTTGAAAGCTGTCTTAAACACTCTTAAGCTTACTGCACTGATACCAACTTAGTATATTATATTGTATATTCAATATTGCATCATACTGTACACTGTCCACAGTGCTCACAAAAAATTACAAAGCGCAAGAAGTGCTGCTTTGACATGTTTTGGTTCACTTTATAATTATCATGAACTCTTAGCTTAATTTAGGCACTGTAGAAGTCATTAGGGTTTAGTCATTAGGAGGTGCACTACAAACCTTCTTACTGTACTAATTATCCTATGATACTATGAAGTGAACTAGTAAAATTGTACTTGGCATCATTTAGAGGGTGATGTATGGATGAAGTACTGTGCTGTTAAGCAAATCTTTTTTTTTGTCTGCTGTCACGATTCAGATTGTATAAAAAGCTAATCTATAAGGTGCAAGGAAAGAAAAATGCAGTTTTTAATAAGAGGGACATTTTTTCATTTTAATTGCTTCTTATTGGGAGAATTTTAGTGGTTCATTAATAAAAAAGTTTCTCTTTAGAGGCTAATGTGGATTTTCTCTAAGCAATCTTCTGATCTGCACTTAAATGTAACTGTTTTACTAATAGCAATTCCATTGTATTTTATATTTAACATTTTTAGACAGAGAAACAGAATTAAGACAATTAGTACATGTTTTAAAATTCATGGAGAGCTGACAAATGTGTTAATTGCTCAAACCCAGCCCTCATGTACTGTAACCTGGCAATGGTTTCTTTACCCTTGCCTAATTTAACCTCCAAAAAGAGAGCATTTTTATCTTTTTGGTTATTTTTGTCATTAGAGTCTTGAGATTTCATCACATATTTAGTGTAAATCAGCAACAAAGCGTGCACTTTGACAAAAATCTTATTGTTTTTAACAGTTTATGTTCAAAACAACATATCACAATTCACAAAGGGAATGGAACATTTTCACATAGAATATGCAGATTACTTGATTTGATAGAGGTTTGATGGAGAAAGAGATAATAAAGGTCAACCCTTTTATCAATACAGCGAATACATGTTTCAGCCATTTTTCACTATGCAAGCTTTTCACGGAGAAGAAGCAGCTTTCACTGCCTTATCAGTGATATCTTAAAAAAGCTGTCATAGAACCGCCTTTCTAAAGTGTAAGTACATTCATCAAAGTACTGTTTTTAATACAATATTTAGGTCCACCAAAGCACTTTCAAGAACAAGGATCTCCAGTTTGTCATTTTGATATTTGATCAAGAAGTTTGTATATTTAATTTGCCACACATACTGTAATGCAAAACACTGCACATAATTTGCAGTCACTCTGAGGAAAGACTTGTAATCGGTATGATGCCCTAATGTGATGTAAAACCATTATTTACTGTATGTGTGGCATAGTCTCATCAGAGTCTTTTAATACTGAAAAGTTTTCTTTCAGTGAAGATATTCAGGAAGCCACTCTACACCCTCTTGTGACCAATAGCCAGTTGCCTGTGCCCTTAATGATTGGGAGGATTGGAGGTGCTTTGTGCAAGTGATGTATTCATGTTGGCCCTGTATGATCATGAACCGCTACCCTAGATTCACTGATTCACTGATCACTGATAATGTTTGATCAAAATCACTGATTATGTTTATAGAGGGTCATTCTACATGGGTAACATCTGGCCATCACCTGTTTTGAACTCTGGCAAAGCCAATGGAGTGCCTTTTGTAAAGAATCACTATAGATGATTGCAGTCATCATCAGGTCTTAAACAGAGCCAGTATATCTGCTCTTAAATACAGTATATTCTTAACCTGTTTGGAGTAGACATTGATTCTTAGTCTGTTTTAATGGATGATAATGGTCATTCTTATTGAGCCAGACTGTTTGGAGATGCGTATTGTCGAAGAAAACTCATTGCTCAGGTTAGATGTGGTTCAGCAGAGTCCTTTATTCATTCACATGGAGAGGATACAATCATACAAATATGAGAGAAGCTTCTGACGACAGTGTCACAGGCAGTGGTTTTTATACAGCAAGTTCTGTAGTTCTAGCTCATTCTAAATTTCCATATTAGGAGTTGTGTTTCTCTACAAATTCTTTGTAATTGTCCACTTTATTCTCATGAAATGAAATTCACTTTTTGCTTGGTGAAAAGGAAGTATGCAGATTGAAGGTGTGAAAATTAGCTAAACATCCTGTGGTTATAACATTAGCATCAAAAGATTCAATAATGTGCCTGCAATTTATTCTTTCATACTGTTGCTAGGTAAAAAAGGCATGTTAGCAAACACAAATAGTTACTATCTTGTACATATAAGAAAGGTAAACGCCACAATTCGTCCTCAGTATGCACTGTACAGAATGCATACATACTGTAGTATACTGTACTGTATAGGAGCTTGAATTTCACAGACTGGTAGCACTGAACAGATTTTCACTTCACTGTACTGTGCATGTTTTCTGTGTAGTGTTTAACAGAAACTGTCAATTGCTCAGTGTGATAGTCACACTCAGTCACCAACCATTACATGCCCAGCACCTACTGTACATAGACAAAGAGCATATATCCCATCATTAGGTTAGTCACCTGATTTGAAGAATCTCTTTGAACACCACCCTGCTTCTATTTTTTCTTCTTTTAGTAGATTCAAGATAATACTTCAAAGTATTTATCTAAGCTCATTACTTTTGTCAGTGTGCAGTTTTATTGGTAAACATAAATAAGGAGACAAAAATTTATGAACCATAACATTTAGCAATAAACTCCTAAAACTAAGGAGCATTGAAGTACAGTAAAATAAGACATACAGTAGAGCAATGTGAAACATAAAACTTACCTAATGTATGAGTATTACATACAATAGACATTTTGGGAATAAGCGTTTTGTTATTATTATCACTTGATGATGGGGAGAATGAGGAAACTGTGATGCATTAATAATTCAGGATGCTTAATCAAATTTGTTAAACATTTTAATCAGCAACTAGAATCAGTGCAAACAAAGGTCTCCTTGAAGCCCCCACATACTCAAAACTCCTAATCTATAAAGCATTAAAAATTAAAAGAAAATGTCATAAGTTGTCAATGTCATTCTCTTTCTCTGTTTTTCTTCTTATAAGTACTCCATATATTAGAGTTTCTACTAATAAATTCTCTGGAGATCGTTTCTTGTAGCCTCCAGACCGAAGTTTAATAGCTGGCATTTTTTAGACTCAGATGTTGCTACTGTTGTAATAAAGGGAAAAAAAAATCTTATTAGCCAATGCCAACTGAAAGCATTGTTAATTTGCATTATTGAAAGCTAGTTGACTGCACTGAAAAGGAGATTATGATGACTTATTTTAAGAAAAGGCTTATTATAGTCAATCAAATTGAAGCAATGAAAACATACATGTCCTGCAAACCTTTAAATGGTCCTCATAAAATATTGAAGCCTGACATCATATTTTATTTATCCTTTGGCACAATATGTTTCAAATTGAGGAGAGATTTCTGGTTTAAGGAGGCTTTTAAAAAAAGCACTGTGTGCTTTTGTCTTCCTGACTGTACGTTTTTTGTTTTACCCAAAGCAATATTATCATTAAACATTTGATATAAACTCATTTTAAAATAATAGCAGGGCAATATGCCACAGCTTATTGTCTGTAGGTATCTTCGGTATGCCCTTCATAAGACATGAGAAACAAGTCTTTATGGTTCAGAAATATAATATTCTATCATTATACAGTAGCTCAGGTAGACCCTACTCTTACGTGCACTAGCAAGAATTTGTTTTGAAAAATGTGGCCTCAATAACACTACAAACAGATGAGTGCTGCGATTTATCAGGAATGGACACTAAATTTAACCACCATCTATTGATGACTGTTATATACTGCCATTGATAAAGTTTGGATCCTGGAGTTTGACTGCAGTAGAATATAAAGTATGCACAGTATATATTGAATGTATAGTAAATAATGTGCACTGACGATGGTGAGAGTGGTAGCGCATTTGAAATCATTCTAACACGTTTCCATTGATTCTACAGGTTCTCCATGTTCCTATTGAGCCAGAGTTAATGTGGCAAGGAAAATACACTCAGGTGATGTTCAAACAGGGGAGCGCGAACATCCAAATACATTTCTTTATTATATACCCATGCTGTCCGCTGTTTTAAAATTAGTCTCCCTGACAAGAGCTGTTGCAAGCACAGTGAATGACAGGAGAGTGAGTTCAGTAACACCATTGCAGCCCTGCAGTTTCCTGATAACTTATACAGTGTTGTGCTGAGAGGTGAGAGAGCCCTGGCCAACTGATTCCAACCATAGCCCTGTGGTGCTCTGCCAACTGGTTGGCACTACTTATGGGATTTTGGTCTCAGTTGACTCACCAGTCAAGTTATTTGTACCAAGATACAAAAAATAACTGAATAAATTTCTGAATTAAGCATAGTGCACTATGTTTAAAAGTAGTGAAATTATATTATTTAGAAAAAAGTTTTAAGATGTAAGACTTTTTTTTGTAAAACATCATCACTTGAGGACCCTATGAACTTTGTTGTCTGGTATGTAGAGGCTAATAGCATCTATTTGGGATTAATAAAGTGACTATGCACACAATGGTGAAAGAACGCTTTGTAGAAAAGAGAACTTTCGGGAATGTATGGAGCTTTTGCTCAGTCTGACATTTTGGCAAACAGGTAAAACAATTCCTCATTGTCTTCTATTACTTCCTGCCTTATTGATAAATGATCTAATCACAATAAGTAACAACAACCCTCCAATGCAGTAAGTAGCCCTGACCCTGGAAAGGATAACTATGACACAGTAAAGAAGTTTAACTACGATTGACTGGGATCTTTTGTTTCTATCTGAATATCTGTTCAATAACACTTAATTGCTTGACAGAGCACACTGGCTTTATAAGGTCTAATTAAAAATGTAACCCTTCCCCTTTCAGAAGCAACTGAGTCCTTCTACCAATTAAACTAATTATACACATTATGTTACAAAAAACCAGGTTGCCTCACCAGTTATTAGCCAACATTGTTTTTTTTTTAAACAGAAGATGGCTCTTCGACAGGTAGGAGGCTTGCTTACAGTTAGTGCTTTCTCTAAATAAGTGTACTTTCTAATCTATCAGAAATTACCTCTGCAGGGCTCAAGTATCAGTGTTGCTGTATGATTTTTTTATATGCATTTGTCTCGTCCAAATTCTTGAAGTCACTCATCTCAGTGCTGTTAACATACCATGCTCATATGCAGAGAACATAAAGCAGACCACAGATTGTTTGATGTGTTTTAAAAGCATGCTCCAGCTCAACATGCACACCCCTCAGAACTCAATATTCATTAAGGCGTGGTTCCACTTATAACTCCAGGGTGGCATCGCTGTGCGACCATGTGTTCTTTTTCCATGTGCTTTTTACTGTACAGTATGTGTCCTTGAGGTAAAAACACAATCAGTTAAAGCAGTGGTGTGACAGAACTGTGGAAAGGTTCCTCAAGAGATGGGCCTGGGCCATAATTCTGACAAACGCTTTTTTTTTTCTGCTTGTGATCTAAAAGATTGAGTTTGTGCTTTTCGCTGACAAAATGAAACTTATTTTAGACAGTTTTATCCCCAGAGGGCTACAGCCTGCTCTCCCCTTTATAAGAATACTTTTGAACTTAAACCTACAGTATATAGCCTAAAA
This sequence comes from Atractosteus spatula, assembly GCF_055471065.1. Taxonomy (NCBI): domain Eukaryota; kingdom Metazoa; phylum Chordata; class Actinopteri; order Semionotiformes; family Lepisosteidae; genus Atractosteus; species Atractosteus spatula. The sequence goes on along the minus strand of NC_142709.1, from coordinate 63,352,545 downwards.
AATAAACTGCCTCACATGTGCCGTTTTGGCAGCAAAAGGGTCTGAGTCATAAATAGGTACAGTACATAGCCTGAAATGTATTAGATTATACTGTTGTGATTTTTTTTCTTTTCCCTCTCAGTCATTGGTGTTGTATTTCTGCATAAAAATGGAAATGCAGTTTCTTTTATGAAATCCTCTCCATTCGGGGTTTTGCATGAGCTTTTATTTGTAGTTATGCACATGTACCTGAGTTGATAAGGCGAGGCGCAGATAGAAAACAAGAAGCAAATGTAAATTCTCAGAACGTTACATCACATCTATATCTATTCTTTCACGTATGTTCTATATTTAGAGTATATTTTAAAATGTGCCTCTAAACATTTTAAAAGAAGTGATAACTTGAAATGACTGTTTAACTGGTATGAAGGTACGGTACAAATGACGCACAAGTTTATTTTTTGCCTCAAGGGACAGCAAACAAGATGAAATCATTTCAAGACATTTACGTAAGCTATGCTTTAACGTATGTTGAACCTGTCTTTCTTTTTTTAATCCAAGTGAGGTGCAAAGAGATGCTCTGAAATGTTTTTCCTGGTGTATTTTGACCATTTAGGCTTTTCTTCGCTTATAAGATGTTGGTTTTTTTTTTAATCAGAAATGCCATTGTTCTGCACCTGTGTCATACAGTACATTGATCAACCGCAAAAATCGGATTCTGATACCCGGTCTTTTCTGTGCATTCAAAAGGTTGGGTTTAAAAAAACAGTTGGAGAGAGAAGGAGTGTCTCTGTGGCAGGGCCATAGATCAACTCAGGCTTCATATGAAGTTAATTGGATTTACAGTGTGATTTGATCAATCAATGAATGGTTCATAGGTGCTGTGGGGCTGGTGACAGGATGATAAAATAGGTTTGTACCTGATCCCAAAGGCAATTGTTATTGTAATTTACAGGTTGAAGTAAGATGGGACATAATGTCTTTTTTCCTGTGAACTTCATTCTCACAAAATGAGGAGAATTGCTTTGACTCATAATCACTGGGCTTCAGCACATCTTTTTCTTATAGCCCTTCAAACAATTTTACTTGAATTCTTCTGACAGCGCTGGCTCAAGTAGGACCATTCCTAATATCCTTGGCAATATATTCTGGTTTCCGTGGGACACCTCATACATAAAAAGTTATGCCATTATGGGTTTATTATTATAATTCCATTGTCATCTGTTTGCTCTTACTTTTTATTGATCCTGTTTTTTTTTTTGCAAAACCTGAATTTATAATAGGTTAGACTCTGCTGTTCTCATTTTCTTAGAAAGACCAGTCATGTTGTCTTAGAGGCAGATCAGTGTCTTTTCTCAGACATGACAATGTTAAGGTTCTTAGGGGCAGAGACAGAGTTTAGCTTATTTTGAAAGAGCTCATGTCTGGAAGATATTGCCCTTGTTCTAGGCACATCCCTTCAATACATTCTACGTCAAGACTGAGGAACTTTGATGTCAGATGTTATGGCTGTACCTCAGTTTAAAAAAAATGGAATGTGACTGATATCTTTGAAAAAATATACAAATCACAGAAGATAACAAGAGGTAGTGGTACAGTACGTTGTTGTTTTTGTAAATTTCCTATTGCAATCTACATACCTTAAAGATTATAAAGGATTATAGAGGATAAACAATAAAGCCAGTTAAATTAATGATAAGATATCTGTTGAATGGACCTTTAATTTAAGAACGATACTACATACCTAACATCTTTTAATAACAGAAGTAATGGCAAATAAGTATGAATTAATTTAACTGTAATTGATTTGTCATATACTGTAGAAACAAAACTACTTTTAATTGAGATTTTAGAAGTACTGTAGGTTTGCAAAAATCATAATGTGTTAAACTAGAAATTACCAAAAGGTTTTTTAATTATGTTTTTTTTAAATAATTCATCCAGTAAGCTGTTAACACATGGCTTAGACTTTGAAAAATTACTTTACAAGACAAATAAATGTCTGGTACTCATTTCTATATGAATTTACTGTTTTTCCTTGGATGGTATAGGCATTGACTATTTTAAAATATTGCTATCAAGATGCTATCAACTAAACCAAAGATAAGAAATAGTATTCTTTCAATTATTACTTAGTTGATAACTGAAGTTTTTTTTATTTTTCATTATGTTTCCCTATTTCCTCTTATGTGACTGGATCTCCTGCTGTGTCAAATTAAATTTATTCTTGTTTAATTTTAAATTCTGACCTGTCCATTTTTTAATTCTGTTGGTGTCCATTTTTGTGTGCAGTTTGTGAGTGTACAGCAACCAGCATATAATGATCTTATATGTCTTCTTACTTCACATTTTTCTAGACATTATAAAATGACAGGACATAAGACTATTGAATTGAATATACAGAGAAATTTGAGATGCATCATAATGTAACTGATAATTATAAGAAGAAAAAGCCCTTTTGACAGATAAAATCACTTCATAGAATTTGCAATTCTTTGTTTCAACATAGTGTATATAGTGTGTTCTTTGTTGTTTCTGTATAGACCACAGTGTTACGCACAGTTCCCAGCAACACTCATTTGTGAGTGCGACATACAGTAGTTGTTGCTGAGGGTTCAGGTGGAAACCACTTTGCTAGTGATGCTTTGGAACATTCTGGTGATCTACATTTACTGGCACAGTTAGCTGACCTGAACTGTGGCCATTTTAAAAAAGGGCTTTCAAAAGATGCTTTTGGTGGACTAAAGGTGGTTTGTGGTATTGTATACAGTAGTGTTAAGAACAGACAGGTTATAAATGGAAATACCAGAAAAATGGCAGTCTTCTCTTTGGTACATTTTTCTACAAATACCTTCTTAATGTTATATTTTGTAGTAATGTTTTTTTTCTGTGTTTCTGTGATGGCAATTGCAAAGTCACGCACTACCAACATCTGAATCTGCGGGCTTCAGATTGTATTCTTTGTTTGATATTCAAAGAACAAGTAATATAAATGAGGCACAGTTTAACAGGAGCTTTTTAATTCAAGTCTCTTATGTGCAGGTTGGAGCTTGAACACTGGTAACTTAGGACTCAGGGAAGTTGCTGTTCAATTAATGCATTGCTAGTCAATAGCATGTCTGACATTTAGATTTTTGGAAATTTAGTGTATTGAATAATTTACGTGGACTATTGGCAGCAATTCTCTTTCTCCTCAATATTAATTGAGGTTTCAGAGCAATTACAGATGAATCAGCTTGCAAAGAATTGCAATTGGAAATTAGTTTAATTAATGGCAGCTACAGGGTGAACACTGTCTCATTGCCTATAAATACAACGAGTGCTGCAATGAGTGATAACTCTGCGAGTCAGAAAATCTGATTACACTTGATTAGAACATTAACATACGTCCTTAACATACTGTACCTACTAAAACTGGAGCATTATGACACGAGGTATATTAAAGGTATACTAAAATACTAATGAAGCGTCATTGTTTTTCAAATTTAATCTGTAAGAACAGATTCTCAGTCAAAGAAATCATGCAGTCATTTTAAGATCAAGTAAATTTACTCTAGATGCCTTTGTATGAGATGGATATCTAAATAATGATACTAGGCAGTTTCTTAAAATTTGTTAAGGGGCATTAAAGATGCAACAAATCAGAAATGAATGAAAGCAATTGTTGTGTTTGTAATGCCTCTCAGTGTGTAATCAAAGACACATGTTTGTCCTGCATGAAATATCACAAACTAGAAAATGCACGGCAAAATGATGATTATTTTGAATTTTAAAAATGGCAGTATAATGGCCATATAATAATATACGTACTAACTACTTTCTTTGCTTCCATTGATTGCTTTGGGTCTTCAGCTTTGGCCGTGGTCTGAAAAGATCATCACTTGAGAGTCTTCGTGCTCATTAATTCTTATTTATTCACTTTGCCTGCATGTTCTGAATGCAGCTTTTTGCATTTCTTAATGGGTGATGGAAGGGAGCTGCAACTGCATCGCTCTGTAATACTGATGTTCCTGATATAAAATTGGGTGGCATGGTTGCTTGCCTGTAAGTGCAGCTGCCTCACAGGTCCCATTTCTTGGGTTCAGTACTGTCACGTATCTGTCTGTGTGTGTAGCTTTCATGATAATCCATGTAGGTTGTTGTCAGGTGCTCTCATTTCCTCCCAACATTCAAAGACATGCTGACTGTTCTAAAGTTCCCCTTTCTCTTGAGCCCCCCAATGGACTGGTGTCCCATCCAGTGGAGAATTGGTCATTTGCTGTCAGTCGAGCCTTGTGCCCAAAGTTTCTGGGATAGGTTTCAACTTGCTGCGGTCCTCACCAGGAAAAACAACTCCCTAAGGACAACTTCTGGAGGATGTATGGATAACGATTTAGATATAAAATGCATTTCTGGGAACTAGTTGTTTGGTAAACTGTGAAATAATACCACCTAGTAAATAAAAAAGCTGTAATTTCCCATGAGTCACATTAGAATAGCATACTGTAAACACAGGAAGTGGTGCAATGGAAAGGAATATGCAATTAGTTTGATTGGCAGTAGCTTGCTAATCCCAGAAATTTACCAGCTTCTTCTTGAAGTTCACCTTCATGTCACATTCCACCATTCCACCTCATGTCTAATTTGTTTGAGCACCCACATCTCTTTGAGTTCAGTTTTCCTAGTTTCAGTGCTAATACACTTTCTCTTCACAGACATTTGTGTCCTAGCTTCTGTGCGAGTCAAATGATAGTGAAAACAGACCGTATTGACCCATTCTTGTTTGCATGAGTTGATTTCAGACAATCCCAGAAGAGACAGTTCATAGTGTCATTCACAGCAAACTGTGATTACACTGTAGTTGTCTGCAGTCTTAATCCCTGTGTCAACATCATGCTGTTAAGAATGTCTGATCTACTTGTAGGCCTCCAATACTGTTAACTTCTGCTGGGTCAGTTTACAGTGGAGACAGGCCTCAATGAGACCAGGATTACTGTAGGATTAAAAGCGAAATCTTATCCCAAACCATGATGTGTATATATAGGTCCTGTGCACCTGCTTCCTCACCATTTAGTTTACTGTAAATATTTCATTTTGGTACTGTATACACATTATTTCCTATAATTTCATATGAGGGGTTCCAAATGGCATTTACTTGTGCAATATGTTTGTAAAGAATTAATAGAATGTTATCAATGTACTGTTTTACTAACAGGCCCCACCTGTCAATTGGATGTTAATAACAAAAACCTAACTATAGCCTGAGCCATACCACAAATCAAAGGATATGAAAGAGGTATTTAGTAATTCTTTTCTGTTTAGAACATTAGTCATATGTTGACAGATGGTTTATAGAAGTTTACTAACAAATACAAACATAAAATGTTACTAATGGAACCCTATTAGTAAAGCCTCTCTAGATGTGGCAGTGTTTTTCCTTTGTTTTGGTCTCTGCAGAGGGAGAACAGTGAAGTGAGAGAGGTTGACAGAGCACCTTACAATTCAGTGAAGAGCAGACTCTTTCATTGTGCTGTTAGTTTTACCAGACCCACCATAAGGAACACAGTGACACCTGGCATAGGAAGTGGCCAATGAAAGAGCTGTAGGCATTTACATTGACCCTTCATTATCCTACTCTAAGCAGAATGAGTGAAAAGACCAGTAAAAATGACAGGCTGGAAAATGTAGAATTTTAAATCAAGCGCTGTGATTTTAAGACCATACAAAGCCCTTTTTGTAATGTGTTAATAATAACTGACTGTGCAAGAATACGGAAATTCAGTTATAATAACCTGTCGGGGCATGACATTTCTTTCAGATAGAGACTTGAGGGAAAAAAATTTAAATCCTGAAAGGAACTCACATAATCAACCCAATTGACTACAGGTTTCATGTCGATTTCAAATTCCTGATGCTCACCTACAAGGCACTGCATGGCTTGGCACCTCAGTACCTGTCTGAGCTACTCTCGTAGTTCAGGTAGGTACAGTAGCTGCGTCAGCATGCGTGGGCAGCAAAGCAACAAGGAAAGGTTTATTCCATGCTGAAAAGAGAAGAAAGGAAACACAACATTTTGGCTGTGGAGCCTTCTTCGGGTGTGACACCTTATACATCAGCATGTAGTGATAAAATATCTTGGAAAGACCAAAGCTCAGCCACAAGTCTTTTTTTTTATTATTAAAGGGTGAAGTATTTACCTCCATACATCCTCATTGACCTGCCATTAAAGATTAAATCTTTGTCCATATGGGCCACAAATACAAACTAATCACATCAGCTAGTGGTTTATCTGTTGTCCCCAGTGCAGAAAATGCAATAGGGAATGTGGAACTCCACGACATTATAACGACAAGTAAGCTACAAAATACAAAAAATAATAGAACACTCTGACTAGAGCTTTGAAGCTGAGCAATTGAGAATATATGAAAATATCAGCTATTTGAAAGGAAGTTGCTTTTTGTGCTCACAACATGGTCTGTTTCACAAGATGGAGGAATAACCCATGGTAGATACAAGAGTTTGCTTAACAAACAATGTTAGTTCTTCCATTATATTAATTATCAGTCTTTGTAAAATAAAGATGCGCCAAATCGTTTTAAAAATATTTGTGGTGTTTTGGTATGGAAATGTGTTCATACTCTCTGGGTGTTTTTCGTTCCTTAGTGGTGAACTTCAAATAAAGTAATACGATACTTGCTGGTTTTTAACTTGTCACCTGACCAATGATCTTCTTCCAGCTGGTCAGGTGATGATGCATGACAGGTCATTATCCATGGGTTCTGGGGAGCGAAGTTGAGGCAAGGACCTCCCACAATGCCTATTGCTTTGCTCCAAGTCTACTGTACTGTACACTACCCCAACGTTCCAGGTAATAGAGAATTCCCACACAGGCACACAGGTTTTTCTCATGCTCGCTTGACTTAACCAAAAGGCCCTCACTGGGAGGAGGTGGCAAGAGCAAAAGCCAGCTTGATCCAGAAGGTTGCTGCTTGTAAACAGAGTGTTTTTCCTCCAGAGGCCAGTTATTTCTAGTAATGATCTGGCAGGTGAAATCCCTAGGATCTTACAGTAGAAGATAATTACAAGATTAACTATCTCCAGCCCCTGGCAGCCCAGGTAGTGTGATCAGGGAAAGAAAATAGTGATTCAGGCGTCTTATCAGAGCCACTGAACGTGAGCGTGCCAGCCGTCCTAAAAACCTTACCATCAGACCCAAATACTCTACCTTGTTTAAGAAAGTACCTGCTGCCTACTGCAATTGATATTTTATAGTGTTTATCATAACACATCTCAAGTTACGGATATGTACATACAGTATTAATAATAATAAAATGTTAACTTCAAGGAGAAAAATGCTATCAGTTAGGGAAACCAGAATGTGAAAGGTGATTAATAAAATATATTTAAATGATGAAACTCTTATTACAGTTTATAGATGATTGTAATTTTGGATTGAGGTTGGAATCGGAGAGCTCTGTATCTCAAAGTATTACTTTTTAGTTCAAGATCACTTGTTTCCTGCCAATCTGAGGTCAAGAAATATTAGATTATAAATATTACATATTAGATTAGTCTACTTCTTGTAAGATCACGATGGCCTGAATGTAATCTTTTCCTTGTGATATTTAATCTTATTTGCTTTAATAATTATTTTTACTTTATATTTTATGTTGATTTTTAGCGTACTTTCTCGTCAGACTCTTATTTGTCTGCCACTTCTAAGTAGCTGCATGTACAAGAAGGAGAGGTGATGAAAATCCTAGAAATCAATTAAAACATTAAGTGATACAAAATTTGCAATAGCATCTTTTCTACTTTATTATGAAAACAAATAGATCCTCATATACTGTAATAACACTGGCAACTGAAAGAACAGTAGAGTACTGTACATATCCTGTACTCTAGTCCTTGAGCATTCCTGGAATGTGTACAGTAGATTTGTCTGAGTTTGTTCTAAATTGATCGAGTGTCTTTTGACTAAGTAGACAGCCTTTGTACCAGATTGTCAGCATTTATTCAGTCACTGTTTTCAATCATAAACTGAGGACCTTTAGCAGTTTTCTTTTAATGTGTACCTCATAAATAATGTCTTTGAACAAGTGCTTATCATCATATTCATTTGATTCCTAATTTTAGGATCTGAGAAATAAAAAATGAAGAAGTAGATTTGTTTTGTCATCTTTTCAAAACCAATTTAAGTTTTGAAATGTGGTCTGTGCCTTTCTGTGTGTTTTGCAGTGTCTGCTGTTTTTTTCTTGAGACTGTAGTTTGCATTTCATTTTCTACAACACAAACAAATCAACATCAAAGCTTTATATTTATATAACAAAATAATAGATGTTAAAGAATAGTCTTGCCTATGCATGCATTGTAAAGCATTGAAAAGTAAGAGCGAGGATTATTTTACCCTGAATAAATACCATTTTTGCGATACTCTTTTTGTTGAGGAGCAAAAGAGAAGTTTGACATGTACTATCTTTAAAGGGGGAACATACAATACTACCATATTTACAGAAATGTTGCTGTTTTTTACACGCTTTGTGAATGATTTTTAGGTTTTAGACAATAATTCCGTCTCCAAAAAAGTGTATGTATATATGTATTTGGGTTTTTTTGTTCTTTTGTAATGAGAAATAGAATAGCATTTAAAACAAAGGTTGGAGGCTTGCTGTATTGTTTCAAAGCTATTCTAGTTTTCATAGTAATTGGTCTATGTATTAAGAAGAGAGCGTTCGAGGAAACACAATTGTATTAAATCAAAAACTGTAGCTAAACATCACTTTTTGAACTACAAAAGAAAAAAAAATCAGGTCTTATTCATAATTCACATTATGGAAATCCAAAACTACAAAATGTAACTGAAGCCCACTTTCAAAAGAACTTCACTTTCCTAATGTTTTTCCTTCTGTTTTGTTACATGTTTAAATTTCTAAAGATTAGTTATCTTTATGACTAATACTGTATGTCTAAAAGATTACTAATATGATTGATCTTTCCAACACTAGTTGTACTAAGATATGCCCAAACTTTGTTCTAGAGTCCTATGATGATCTCACACTATACTGTAAGTCATACACTGTACCTGTATGTTATTGAAAGTCTGTTTTTCCTTGCATTTCAGGGTTATCTCTTGCATTGCAAGGTGTTCTGTCAGAAGTATATATACTGTATATAGCTTTGTAATCACGTCTTAACATTAGAATGCTTTTTAATGATCGTAACCGAAACAGGACGTAAGTGTACCCTAGTTTGAAGTTAGTGCCTGGAAAGTATTTCTAAATACTACATTTCTAAAAGAGCAGCACAGATATTGTGTCTCTCTTGAAAAAAGATGGTAAAATTGGGCTAATGAAAGAAAAAAGGATAGTGAGGTTTTTCTCAGACTGCTCAGCTAGGATACTGGATACTGTGTCTCTGTCTCTTCCTCTCATGCCCCCTCCCTTCTCTAGCCATGCTCATGAATATTTTACACCACTAAAACAAACTGCTACGTTCCAGCGAGGGAGACAGGGGCTGATGGAGAATTCCTCAGCATTGCAATTTTCCTACAGTATGTATTTTTTTTTATTTTCAGCTTGGTTTACTGGCTTGGTGTGCACAAAGATTTTGGACTGCAGGTTGTGTTAAAAGCCGATTGCTCTAAATTTTTCATGTCACAAGCACCTCTCCTTTTGGACAGAATATTGCTCTTGTATTAGACAGCACTTTGCCCCACATTGTTCATTTCTTTTCTTTTTCTGTACTCTCCCTATCTGGTTTGCCTTTAAATTTGTCTGGATAACACGATCTGTCCAGAAGAGAGAAAAATAAAGCCATTGTCAAAATTAGCATGAAATAGAGCTTACTTGCTTTAAGGTTTTGCACCAGCTGAATTTGTTTTATTTATTGCTTAGTGTAAAAAAATTAGTTGTTACTTCAGCCTAAAATTGCTAACACTTGCTGTATTTCAAAGAGGTATAAAGTACCGGTAATATTTCCAATGGGAAGCAGAAGAGCCAGAAGAGTTGCTGCTATGTCATCAAAAGAAAACAAATGAATGTGGAAAAATGGAACAAAGCTTTTTTGCAAAAGTGGCTAGATCATCTTTTCCTACATTAAACTGTTACAATGCAGTTTTTGTTTGTATTGTAACTAATTCTTAAGAGACAGGGTTATACAGGGCTAACGAAAATGAGCTAAAGAATTTTAGTCAAATCTGCTGTAGGATAAACAAGATGGAAAGTAGTTTTGAAATTAGTTGGATCCTGGCAACAGAGCAAGTTTCATGAACCAAATGTGTTTTGGCGGACTTGCAGATCACCTGTGATTTAGTTGGAATCCATTTTGCATTGCATGAATTCGTTGCATAAAATGAACTGGAATGGAGTTGACATTAATTCATTCATCTTCATCATTTAATTTAGAGTAAATGCTTGCTGACTCCTTCTGAGGTTTTAGAACAAACAAAGTTGTTGGTTTTGGTAGTTTCTTCAAACGTGGATTTTAAAATGATTAATTGATTTACGACTGTGAAAATTTTGCTTGATCAAAACAGCCAACTATTTTTAACATGTTGTACAAGTTGTACTTTGTCATACTTCTGAGCTCATTTTTTATTTCCAAAATAAGCATCACAGTTTTTGCAGTCACATCATCCCAGAGATATAATATTTCATCTCATTGGCAGATTTACAGCTTCACATAACTTAATAACATTTGGTTTCTTATCAGGGATCTCAAGTATACAAATATGATTCTTTTGTTTGGCAGCAGGTTATTGGCAGTATGAGATTTTATGACCTGTATTTAAAGTGTATTCAGCAGCAAATGATATCTATTTTGGTACATAAAGATCTGAGCTGAAAGAACAACAGAAACCACTGCAAACCACGCAGACACACACAATAGCTTATAAACCAAGAATAAGAAGAAACAGTTGAAATCTTAAGCATCTATGAGAATGACTATTAAAGTAATAGACCCTGACCATGGCAGTGGTGCTCTCAGACAGCACTCTCAAGAACAACTACAGGTAGAACTGCTTGACCTCTTCTTCCTGACTTGTGAGAGATGAGCTCTGATGAATGCTCTTAGAGAGTGGCAGGCTCACTGGAGTACTCATTGCCATCAGTGGCACTGGAGAAAGTAGCGTGTCAGTCAAGCAATTATGGAGACTGGGTGAGTGGAGATGATATGTGGAGAGAGAGAGAAGGCTGACAGCAAAAGTGCAGTTCAAGGTTCCCCGTCCCTCCTTAAAAAACACAATAGTTGCTTCCCATTAACCATTTCTACTAATTCACTAGAGAAGCTCAGTGGTTAGAAATGGTGGAATCTAAGCCTCTTTAGAAATCTGCTTTTCCCACTCCAAATTCATTGGACTTATTTTTATGCCAAATTAAATAGAAGCTCCACTGCTCCATCTCCGCTAAACTGAGAAGAAAATAAAGGAAGAAGGAAAAATAATACTGACATAAAGGCAAGGTTCCACTGTTAACAGATGCCCCTTGATATAACACAACTTGTTTTTTTTAATGAAATATAGCCAAGTAGTTTATGATAATTCTTAGATTTAAATCCTGCCAGCCATCCACTTGATTTTTAAGTACGTGAGAAGTGAAGGTAATCGTGAAATTGTGAAACAATTTGTGATCGGTCATTGTCAAACAGTTTAATTAGCTAAATCTTAATGTATTGATCTAATTAAATGTGTTTGCATCAAAGCATAGTCTGATGTCCTCTTTATGTCTACAGAAGATAAAGATTCCGAACAGTGGTGTTAATGACTCCAATCCAGCATCCTGAACATGTAGTTTAGCCTCAGCCTGGGTTTTCCACTTCCAAGTTGAAGTGAAAGTTAATCTTTATACCTGTATGACTTTGCAGCCTCGACCAAACAAGTCTATATTATCCACAAATTCAAATGAGGCCAGTATATTTTGTTTTGTTTTAAGATACTCTGACCTTAGTTGTGCTGAAAAAATCTGTGTGCTATTATATATATCTGCAATTGTTGGGTCCTGTAGGTTTTTTTTATCTGTGTCAAACTACTGACATTTAGCGGCAATTAATGTATTCAGCTGAATATTCTAATTTTTATTTTTGCTTATATTATTGCACTAATGAGTTTGATTGCTGTATGATAAAAATTCTTAAAATTCTGTATTCTGTATGATAAAAAGGTCTGTGTGGCCATCTGATCAAGGAAAGTCAAAGTGACATGCAATGATACTAAGAATTAATAACTTCTTAATCGCTCTAAATACATCTTAGAGCTGCATGTATTAAATTCCATTGGGAATTCTAACCATTTTCCCTTGCCATTCTTGTCAGCTGATCTGGCTTCTGGCTTACCAACCGTTCTAAAAGTTTATATTTAACAGACAGGCACAGTAATTACAGCTGATAGATCCATAGACACCACTGGACAAACAATGTGCACTGCTATTTGGAGTGTGAAACCAACCATAGAGTTAACATGTTTATAGTGATGCTGACTAGAATATGTGAGCGTTGGGGCTCCTGTGTTTTGTGCTAGGAATATAACAAGATTAAGTAGGTTTTAGTGTCTTTTATTCTTGGGATTACAAATGCAACTCTGTGTTTTAGTTGTTTATAACAAAGAATCTTATACAAAAATGATAGAATAGAGTAATGTGTATAGATTTAAGGCCAACATACGGGGGTTTATAAAGCGAATTTAGGTCAGAGATGGAGGACTTTGACACAGAAAATAATTAGTATACAGCAATTGAAATTTCATTGTGCTCAGACTTATGAAATAGGAAATTGCACAAGAAATCTGGTCCAATTAGTTTTGAGATGGAATTAATACAGTATAATGTGCAGTCACTCACCCCACTCACTGACATACTGAAGAAGATGGAAGTTATAAATATCTCTTGGGTTGACCTAGTCTCAGTTTCTTCCTCCTTCAAAACAAAAGAAGTCCCAATAGGTTTTTAAATCAATCTTTTCTTATCTTCTTAACATGCCAACTGTTGCATCCCATCAGTGTGGCAGAATGTAACATCTAGTTATGGCCAATGCATAATTAGCCTTGGCCTAGATAGGAGGAAAGTCTCATTTTGAGCCAGGGCTGTCCATCACTGGTTGAGAGAAAGAAACATAACAAGGAAACAAAAAGAACTGTACAAGGGCTTGGAATATTTTTAAGATTTCCACAATTTGTGGCTAACAGTGACACAGCTGTGCTGCAAACACGATCATTAATCTTGCCAAACTACTTAAAGCACTGTATGTTTACTGTAGGATTAGGGAGTTTTTAAGACATTACCTTTACAGAGAATTTCAAGATCGTAATCCTATTTTAAGCCAAAAGGGCCCCAGAGATCTTGCTCAACAAATTTACAACATACTGACAACAGTCTTTTCTCAGACTGCATTCCTTGACTGAAACATTTTATAGAACTAGCAAGGGAACCAAAAATGAAAACAAAATTACAACAAAATAATGAAAATAGCAGTACCTTTAATTGTTTGGTTTATTACAGTATATTAAAATATGTTACTTTTTGTTTTCTGACCAAGAGCTGTAGATAATTTCAATGATTTCAATCAACAATTTCACTACAATTTATAGTAAGCTATTTAGGTATTGAATTAATCATCAATAGGACTCTCTGTTCTCATTGAATATGTTCTTCAAGGCCTTCAAGGTTTTTGACTTCTAAACACATTTTGATAGAACTGGCTATTCCCCTTAATTGTTTTAATTTGTTGGATTTTTTTGTTGTATTTAGATTCCCCACAATGTCTTAAATGTGTATTAGTGTCTGATAAATGTCAATACAGCCCCTAGCATAAAGCACCCATTCAACTGCAAGGGGTGTCAATTTATGTATGCATTTGAAAGGTGTGAGACAAATATCTGTGTGTAGGAATTTGTGTAGCTACTGAGTCTGTAATAAAATGTAAGCTTTGTGGAGAGCTCTCAATCAGTCAATGAGTACCCATTCCACCTATGATTTTAAGCCAGTTTGATCCTTGACACATACATTAGGAAAATCTAATATACATCATTTTTTAGACAATATAGGTCAAAGCAAAAGTTGTTGTTTCATTCCAGTATGACCCAGCAAAAAGGTGTTTATACAGTATGTTCAGTTGTTTGATTTTAAATTGGGTGATTAAAATCAAATAACCTTTGACAAATCCCAACTGCTCTTTGTTTCTTTATTCTGAACTTTAAATATACAAATATATATTTTATACCTATCATCATGATGATAGTATGATCAAACCTTCTCTAGCCCTGTAATCTCTGCTCTTGTACACAAAATTGTGGTAAGACACGACACAGTAAGTATGTAAACCTAAGCTACGCAGTGTAGATTTGACATGATTTAAATTAGGCTAAAAGGATAAAAACTGGATGAAGAGGAGCCTTCAATGAGATAGCCTGGTCCCTTATCCCCTTATTGGAAAATAGATCATTTCTAATTCCACAAGGTCCAGCATATAAAAGACAAAAAGTAATTGAGTCTAAAATTGAATACATTTCCCAATGTGTTCTTTTTGAGCCTTAAATTGTACCCTATTGATGGAAGTCTTCGAAACAGTCAGCCAGGGGGGAAAATAGTGTGTGGAGGGGAGCCTTTTTGCAGTTGCGTGGTAACCTGCATAAACCTGTATAATGTCAGTATTTAAACTCTGGGAGTCCATTTGAGAGTCTCATTTTATCTTATGAAGGCGATCCAACACAGAGGAAGCTTTTGTCCGGCTTGTGTATGGGCTGGATTCCCAGGAACTAATTCCCAGCTCTGTAGTCAGGACACAGCCTGCGCCACTCATACCATACCCAGCTGACCGAAAGGCATGACGTCTCCAACTGATTGCACTGCGTGCTCCATTTTAACGACACCGCAGGACACAAACAATTGACGGAAGCTTTGTCATCATGCTTTCATATGCCATCCTGTTTTTGCAGAGTCCTTTTGCTTTCCAAAATGATTTTGATTGACATCATACTTTGGTGCTCTTCTGCAAAATGTCTTTGTGCAGTTCTGTGGTAGGTGAATATCTTTTGCTCTGTGAAAATGACACATTTGTACCTAAAGTGTGTTTCATGATAATTCTGCAATGTTTCCAAGCAGATATTGTAAAAACGTGCAGGAATCTCACCGGTTGTTGTATGATATTGAAGCATTAATTTCCCTTAGGTTTGCTGACAGTGGAATGAAAGCATTTAGCACTATAAGCATGTACTGAAGAGAGTGGTAACAACTCAAATGTTTAACTTGATTTTTTCATTGCTTTTACCATGCAAGATGTATACTACAGTATGTGCAGATATGCCATCATACCTGCGGATGGTCCCACGGTACATGCATGAAGGCCTTTGTATTTTAGCCTTTTTAATTGTATTTCATCTGGTGTGCTAAGCCTTTTTTTAGGTAGCGTGACAAGGGTGAAGTTAAGATCTATTAATCCTTGCATTGTAATTTACCCTTCCTTGCTAATGGTGACATTGGTAATTAATTGCCACAAGGTTAAATGCAAAAGGAAATTAAGTAAGAAAGCAGATACAAAAACCTATTTACTTTTTCCCACAGATCCTTATTATTTTAAGCAGACTTAAGATATAATTTCATTTCATTTAGCCAGTGGTCCTTGCCATTTAAAGTCCTTACTTAGGTCATTAATGGTGCTTTAAATTGTATTGTGTGTAACACACTGTCCGATGAAACAAATAGTTTTTTTAAATTGTAGTCTCAAATTAAAGAAAGTGACCTTTTATGTAAAGTCTTTAAAGACTTCGGGACCATTGGCCCTGTTATCCAGAAAAAGTAAGTTCTTAAATTAATCATATAATCTTCATTTGTGTAGATATTTGTGGAGAACCACAGATTAAAAAAACATATTTGCAAGTGGGCTACGTTTCCAGATTTAGGGTATCTTTTATTGTTTGAACTTGTGGAGAATTATCACACGACTATTACCCATTCGCTTTTAAGCACAATGTTCTTTAATATCGAGTCAGGACATGTAGTTTAATGCTTTTGAAGTCTGTAAATCTTATACCACAAGAGACAGAGATAGACAGAGAGAGAGAGAGAGATGGTATAATAAATACTTTTCATTAAAAGGGGAATAACTCAGGAAACTCCGGATTATCTTGTCGTCTTTATTCTTATAAATATCTGAAGTTATGTGATTTGACTTTTTTAATTTGGCACAAAATATCTTGACTGGCAGATCTTGATTTAATCAAAAGTGAGCCTTTGTCCATTCATTTCACCTATTGTAGAATGGATGGGGGTTGCATGGAATGGTTTACAATAGACAGCTTTGTTGTTAATGTGACTAAGAGCCTGAGTGAGATTACAGCAAATGAGCACTGGCTGTGAATCCCCCTGGCCAAGTGCTCATTGAGCAGAGCTCTTCAAGACAATGACTTGAAACTGTCTTGGGATGTCATTGTATATTCACATTCACAAGCTGACTGACACTGTGTTGTTATGGCCCTTGTAAAGAACATAGTCTTTATGACCATGTATAAACAATGGATCGGAAGCTTAGAATTAATAAAATTATACACAAGCACTAGGGAGTAGAATATTGCTTTAATGTCTGGTTCACTAAATACCCCAGCATCTCTGAACAGTCTCTTTTTTAAGTTATGCGTCAAATGAATTTAAAAAAATTAATAACACTTCAAGAATAAAGTTTTGTGACCAGTAGAACAGTGCTTGCCACAAGTATAAATTTCATACTTCTCAAAGAAATGCTTTACAAATGAGACAAACCCTTCGCTTTCTGACAAATTGCTTGGGGTGCTGTCATATTTTTGTTCCTTTGAACAAACATACCTTTCATGTTATGCAGAACCCATTGCCAGCCAGAGAGGCAAAATGAGCAGGAGTTCCCATCCCTAGTACTTTAATACATCATTTGTTGCTTCCAAACATTTGCGCTGCAATGTTTGTTTTTTTTCTTGAAGATTTAAGTCTGTTTTGCAGGTAAGGATACATGTCTGTTTAGTTGTTCATACCTCATTGACTTAGACGCTGCCTGCCAGTAGCGAAGTTCATCAGGTTGACGGATGAAAACCGCAGTTCTTTTCTGCACTGTACCTCAGACGTGGCCTTCAGGGAAATCGTTCTACACTACCCCATAAAGGAGTTGGGGAGAATTTCTATTCTGACTGCTTTCCAGGCCTCTCTCCACAGTGCAATTCTATCTCATCAAGCCTCATTAGAAGGGACAACTCTGCTGGTTTGGAGTGCTGAACTACTGCTGGACATTACGACTGGTGTGCAGAAAATAGGAAGTCAAAAGTTGGATATACTGTACTTTAAGTGGGAACTCTCCTGTCTAAATATGCCACAGGATTTCTTTTATTAAAAAAAACTACCAAAGAAAATGCTATGCATTGCATTATTTTATAACTATAACTGCAGTTCTACAATCTTCAGATCACCCATTTTTAAAGGAATCTTCTTTTAAATGCGAGAGGGATTAAATATAGAAACATATCTTAGAAATATTTACCATCCACAGATAAGATAATGGTTATTGAGCAGCAAGATTCCCATAAGTACATTTTAAAGTACTGTAGATGATATTTAATTGTGAAAGTATATTGAAGGAAGTTTCATAGCACTTCAACTATGATAGGATGCTGATGCACTGTTGCATTGTTAAAGGCCCCATTGTGAAGCAGTAATGACTGTTTAATAACATACAGCATGTGCAGTAATGCTAATTTTCAGTAAAAGTGAATTTATAAATTATTTAGTGGATTTCTATTGCCTGTTTTACCACTATTTATTAAAATGAGATTTAATTCTCCAATATACTATCAACAACGTATTGAAAGCCTTCAAAGTAAATTAGTTATTTATAAAGAAAAAAAAGTAGATGGGTATTACCTCCTGCCATTAGCAGATACATTGTGGCCACTTGCACAAATATATGATTCAGGCTGACTATACAATACTCATTTTGTTTTCGACCAGTTTTAAATGCAGATTACATTACCCATAACAATTTAGAAAAAAACAATTCTTAAGGACGTAAGAAAGGTTACAAATCTAAAGGGCTCATTTGGTTCATGTAGGGTTTTTTGGCTCAGACACATTACACTACAGTATATCACAAATAGTATACCGTCACATTGAACGGTACCAGTTTCATTTCAGTGTCTATACATCTGAGAATGTTAGTATGAGGTTCTGAGGAGCAACAAAACAGCTCACTTGGTTTAGCACCCAGTTTCTGAAGAGAAAGATATCGGAAGGGAAAGAATTATGGCCGGATTTAAGGTGACATCTTAGACAAAGACTCCTTTCCCTTCTTTTCTCTTGGCCTTGTTTTTTTTTATAGCCAATGAAGATAAAACGGAAAGCAGCAAATGAGTAACTTGTGCAGGGCCTTGCTTCATTATTAAATAAAAAATAAAGAGCACATTTACACTGATTAACTTGGTCTTTGATGTACAGCATTACCAAATTAGAACCCAGCCGTGTGATGGCAGTGAATCACCTTTATAACTAAAACTTGACGGCTTTATACATCCTGGGCTGAGAGGTCAGGGGAACAGCAAAGACGACCAGTTCCTATGTGCCACAAAAACTTCCTGCACCTAGCTTTCAACTAGCTCTTACTCCACGGGGGGTTAGGTGTCACAGCATAAAGATTTGCCAGCTGATGCTGTACAGAGCTAATGCCGCAACAACGAGAGATGCAAGAGCCAATCGGGAATGGCGTGTTGATGATTAGAAGCAGAAGGCTGGAGTTTTTACCTAGATTCCAAGCAATAAAATTAAATATAGATGGGGAAAAAAACACTTGTAGGATGGGTTATCTTTCCATCAGATTAGTAGGTAACCTCACATAAAAGAAGTGAGAAGTTTGTGCTTCAATCACCTTCAGAGGTATGGGTTAAAGCCTGTGATAATTTCATTTTTTTTCTTTGGAAAAGTAGAAGGTTGAGGAGGCTTTTATATTGAGCTTTTAAAGCATACTGTAGCATAGTATACACCCAATAAAGTGTATTACTTGCTGTGCATTTGGTAACATACAGTACAGTATATATTATGCAATTCTGCAAGATTTTCTGGCTTTTTGTGGAAAATCTGAGTCAGTGTTTCCTAGACTTTTTTCTGCTTGCCTTTTCCCTTGGGAAAGCAGCCACCACAATGGAATCAAAATAGGCATCAATTTTAAAAAAATAGCATCTTTGAGCTGTTTTCTTTTGTGTTTGTGTAAATATGTCAATAAAGCACAATTACTGTGCACAGCCCTTTCAGTTATTGCTCCTGAATAAGAACATTGCTCTGTGTCACTGTTTATATTCACAAAACTGTTCAGATGCCATTTTGTGATTGTCCTGCACACATTTAACAAGAAAAGACTCTAAACCATGCGTGAAAAATTCACATTCTATCTTTTAATTTGCAGGCTCATGCATACCCCAGACTGATGTCAATAAATAGATTTTATTTCTCCTTTCTCCTGTGCTGTGGGTTTTAATGTGGGTTGTGGCTTTGCTGGCTCCATAACGGTAGTTTAAATCGTATAAGTCTTCTGTAAGATCCACCTTACCGTGATGTCTTTATTGAACTTGACAGCTGTGAGATCTCTACTTCTGAATTTTCAATGATGGCTCTTCCTTCATTTCCAGAACTGAAATCCCTCTGCAGCATTAAATTTGCTACCTCTCAACTCTGGTGAACTTTCCTTTAAAAAAAAAAAACTTGGATTTACTAACTCTTAAACTCTGAACCAGATTTTCTAGCTGTAAGACCTGCTGAGAAGTGAGATATTCGTTTTGAAATTGGAAACTTCAGGTGTGGACAGTGTATCTTACATTTCCAAACAGAAGCCAGCTTTCTCAGGAACATCTGTTCCAGCAGCCTATCTGTATTTCTAGTGCCTCAGAGCTATATATCCCATATTCATCACATTTTCATTTGAACCAAATTTGTCTAAATCCAAGCGAAGGAAATGAGGCTTTGAACAAACTACATGAATTTTATTTTTGAGGAACCTTACATGTGCCAGAAATCTAGGAGAGCTAAGACCTGGTTTCCATTCATAAGCGACAGACTTTTAGCTGCCTCAATCTGGGACTCTGTGACAATGATATGTATGGAAAAACTTGCCAAACTGTATAACATAGGCACGAACAGGAGAATTCCTAAATATCTTGAGATGTGAAGTCAAAGGTGGATAGATATGATACAGTATATCTGCACTCTTATACAGGTCTTTCACTCCCAGCCTGGGTATAATAACAGTGTAGTGTTATATCATTTCCGTGTGTCCAGAACCACTTACGAGCTCTAAAAATGAAACAAATCAATTACATTTGGACCTGAGGTGCTATCGATGTTCTTCCCGTGTTTGCGTGGGTTAGTATAACCAAAAGGATGAGTGGTTAAATAACGCTTTTAATGGGAATAGTGTTTATCATGCAATATGGTTATACTAAAAAGGAAGAACCAAGACCAGATGCGTAATTTGATCAAGCAATGCATAATTTGTGATAAAGCAAGAAAATAAATTCATATAGGTTTTGCCACTTTTATCAAATGGGCTGCCCAATACTAATTTGCACCCGTTTACCTAAAGGTCACTGTCATCATTTTGCCATTTTATTTTAGTGCCGGTGGTAATCCACAGTTCCTGAGGCCTGGGTTTGATTCTGGCCTTCAGTGCCCGTGTGGAGTCTGTATTTCCTTCCTGTACGTGCAGTGGGTTTTTCCTCCCACCCCCAAAGGACAAGCAGCTAAGGTCTGATTGGCTAATCTGAGTTGCAGTCCCCCTCATCTAACACCAAGAGTTTTGATCCCTTGCCTCTCTGAAGAAGGTAAATGGGCTTGCCCACCTCATTACTCAGCCATGAACTGAGTGGTCTTGCTGTCTCTCTCCCCTTTGTTGAGTTCTGGTTATGGAACTACACAAACAGACAGCAGTGTAGTCTTTGCTTTAACAAAATACACATTAAGTTATAAAAAATGTATAAATAAATGTAAACATACATTTGGTTAAAGTTATTTAATGCTTGAATCTAATGCATTTTAATAACAACACGTGCAAGAAAGACAGCAAACGCCTATCTTTTATTTTGCTTCCTTTTCAGCTAGGGTGTTTTTTTTATTTTGAATGTGTTCAACCTTACCAGTCAGGTCTTGCTTGTCTGATGATAAGCTTCAGCAGGCTTAATTCTGGGAAGTTTCATTAGCAGATGCCATGCGGATTGAGTGCTTTGTGTGTGCGAGTGTGTGTGTGTGGACACTGTCCCTCATTCCAGGGAGCTTGACTGCTCTGAACACACACGTCCTGACTTGCCTAGGCATTTTTAGTTGTACACTAAAAAGACATGTTTACCCTTTTAAAACTTGAGCAGACACAATTGGCTTTTTTAGGTTCATATTCTACAACTGCAGAAGGAGTAGTTTGGGGGGAAATGATATTGTCCCATGATTGAATTAAGCCTTGTTGTCATATGTTTTTGTTTTTTCACTTTCACTTTATCAGTCTGTGCCACATGTACAGTACATCGCCAAAAGGAAAATCTGTAAGAAAAGATGATACAAGTGATGTACTAGCATTAAAATCGCTGCTCCAGGTTGTCTGCTTTCTGGACAAATATATTTATATACTTTGTCATTGACCTACAGTGTGGACTGAAAATATGTGCTATTATGTGTTTTTCTTCTTTGTAAAGAAAGGTTTGTGCGTAATTATACAGTATAAGTGTATGTGTGTATTTTTTTCAATAAGAGAAATATTACCTCTAGCAAGTGACCCACCATTGAATAGAAAATGCTGATAATATCTTCAGAAAGCCTCTATAATATGCAATCCCTGATAGAACATTAAGACATTTGTAAGTTATAGTGGCTGTGGCTCTAATTTCTTATTCAAAATTAAATAATGAAATGGAGGAAAGAGGTTTAATTAGCACAGAGAATAGTTCAGTTTCCTGGGAATGTGAGGAATAGCTGCCGTTACACTGTAGAAGAACTAAAAAGATTGAAACCTTGGGGCAAAGGAAGAAAGAGAGATAAAGGAACATCTGTCCTTTGATCTGTGTTAAAATTATAGGTGTCTCAGCCAAACATGAATCTATTTAGCAAGGGGAGTTACTTGTGAGTCATCACGCCTGATGATGGATGACTGTGGCAACTTTACAAAGGCTGACGACAGGCAGGTAATGGAAGTGGGATTAGCCAATATCACGGGATTTATATCCCTTTGTGTTCCTTTTGTCTTTTCTTAAAAAGAAAATCATTCCACCATCACTTTTATATTGTTCATGCTTATACTCTTGGAGCACTGGATCCTTAAGAATGTCTCAGCTGTAAAAGCAACGGCAATCCGAAATTAACAAAGCTGTGATATTAGGAAATGGGTAGACAGACAGTTTTTCTAGTGAATTAAAGTACAATATATGAAAATAATATTCAGTCTACAACCTGAATATGCTTATGGGGTCTTTTAGGTAAGGGTAACTCCTGCCATGAAGATAAATCAAGGTTTTCCGGAATATATTTAGTCTCTGCTGTCCTTTGCTTAATTTAAAATACATTCATTAGTGTTATGCAGATGTATTTGTGCCTGCAGAGAACATAAGAAAGTTTACAAATGAGAGGAGATTTTTCACTAGGGATTTGACTATCATGGAAACCAATCTAACAAATAACATGAATTATTGAATACATCTTATGTGACATTCATCCAACAAGGAATAGAGAAACAAGGTTGCTGCCCCTGTTTTTCTACCACTCCTTTAATTGATCATATACTGGAGAATACTTTGTATCCTGTCTGGTTTCTAATTGTAAAGCCCAGAAGAACATCTGGATTCCTGGTCTCAATTACTGGAACTGCACATTCCTGCCTACTGGTCTCGGAGCTCACAGGCGATTTAACAAATCTATGCTCTTGACATGGAGTGTCTAGATTTTGCTTTACCAGGCAGGAGAACAGACGTTGTTCTTACAAGACACTGCTTTCATGGGGTCTGCCCACTTCACCCTCCTTTCAACAGTCTGGGGACTGTTGGAACGTGAAGTCGAAAGAGACACGAAAGGCTGTAGCTTCAGATTCTGAAAGGGGAAAAGGTGCCTTTGCTTGCCCACACTTGCCCTTTTTGTGCTCTGTTCACATATGGTGACCCTGAGAAAGGGAAGCCAGGTCAGGGCACACAGATTGGGACCCTCTTTAGCAAAAGGTCCTGACAGCTCCCCGCCACCTCAGCACTTGTCTGACAGTTAAATATGGGACCCCTCCGGCACCGCTCTCTGACCATTTCCACTCAAACCAGGATTGCCGGCTCAGCAGGCCTTAGTGCATGCAAAGTAGACTTGATTCCAGAGATAACAATCTAAACCCATCATTATAAAGTTTTCATCTGTGGTTTTCATGTAATACCAACCTCAATGGGTTTTGTGTGCTTGCATGAGTGTGGTCAATTCAGAAAAGTTTAAGCAAAAACAATCAAAATAAGGATATTATGACTTCTTTTTTAAAATAACTTTTTAAAGACATTTAAAGCACTGTTGCCATTGGATACCTTTATTCCTAAATGAGCGACTTTTATCCCAATAAATTAAATTGAAATTAAATTATTTTCACACATTTGCTCCATGAAGTCAAAGCAACGACAGTCTGCAGCAGTTTGGGTTCTGTGGTTTTAGGAAAAGAGAAATGGCTTCAGAACTGCTCACATCTTTGTCAGAGCTTTTAAAATATAACTGTTTTAAATATCTCTTGCTGTTGAGAGCTTTAATTAAAAATACCATTGAATGTTTGATTTTATTTTAGTCTTAGTAATAGTGTTCTCTGCTTTTTAAAACTTGGGCTAGATGCTCTTTGTGGCTCTGCAGATAAATATAAACTAGTATAATACAATTTGCAGCTTGTATTTATACACAGGGTTTTAAATAGGGCGGAGTAATGGAGGCAGCTGCCCTAGGCAGTGCTATGCAGGGGCACCAAAAATAGGTTTTGTACAAAAAATTTGAATGGCATGTTAGTTTGTGACATTAAATAATTTTAGAATAGGACCCAGCAGTTGGGGTTCACAGTACAATGCGTCAGAATGTTTGTCACATGGTCATTCAGAGTGCTGTCTGCCAATCACGTTTGAAGTGTGACATTGTGCTCTGTTTTATGTGTGGTAGAGGAATTACAGAACACCAGCTAGTAAACTGTTGTCTGGACTAAGCTTGTGCCCGCTTTAGTCATGCGCTCTTTTTGACCAAGAAGCTTTATATCGAGAAAGTTAATAATTTGATAAGTTATTAATAAATGGTTCAAGTCTTACCTCACTGATCGCTGTCACTTTGTCTCTCTTAATGGGCATAGGTCTGAAATTGGTCTTGTTAAGTCTGGTGTTCCTCAGGGCTCAATACTGGGCCCCTTGCTCTTCAGTATTTACATGTTTCCACTTGGTCAGCTTTTAAGATCACATGGCCTCAGCTATCATTTCTACACTGATGATACTCAAATATACATCCATACCAAACCTGACACTGATGTGGCTGTCTCTATTCTATCTAATTGCATCTCTGACATAAAAACTTGGATGACTCAAAATTTCCTTCTTCTTAACTGTGACAAGACTGAAGTCATGCTTATTGGCACCCCTCATCAACTTCGTAAAGCCAATCCTGTAACCCTATCTGTAGATGGTTCTGTACTTGAGCTTCAGTCTAAATTAAAAAACCTTGGAGTGATATTCGATTCTGGATTAACATTTGACCCGCATGTGCAGCATATTGTCAAAACATCTTTTTTTCACCTCAGAAATATCGTTCGACTTCGCCCTATGCTATCACTAACTGTGGCTGAAAAGCTGATCAACACATTTGTGTTCTCTCGAATTGACTACTGTAATGATCTACTTGCTGGGGTATCTAAATCTGCTTTGAACAAACTGCAGTATGTCCAAAATTCAGCAGCCAGAATCCTGACCAGGTCTAGTGCAAGTGATCACATTACTCCTATCCTGGAGTCCTTGTACTGGCTTCCTGTCAAATTCCATGTTGACTTTAAAATCCTCATGCTCACCTACAGTATAAGGCTCTGCATGGCTTGGCACCTCAATACCTGTCTGAACTATTATTGCCCTACTCCCCGCCTCGCAACCCTTGCTCTTCAAATTCTGGTGTCCTTACTGTCCCCCAAGCCCGTCTACATCGTATGGGTGATAGGGCCTTCTCCTGTTATGCCCCCAAGCTCTGGAACTCTCTGCCCAAGGATATCAGAGAGTCACTTTCTCTAAACTCCTTCAAATCCAGACTCAAAACCTTCTTCTTTAGAAAAGCCTTTACTTAACTGTTCCATTCTTCACCCCTCTGCTTTTCTTAGTACCACCATCCAAGGTCTCCTCTATATATTGTAATTGTGTTTTATCTTGTGTATTCTTCTTATTTATTGAAGTTGTCATCCTGTAAAGGGCTTTGAGAAGCCACCTTTAAAGGAGCTATATTAAATAAAGTATTTTATTATTATTATTATAATTTGCCACAATAGGGAAAGCATCTGAAAGTTATTTATGCATGTACTATGGTGAAATATTTCCAACGTACTGTATTTAGACGTACAGTTTTATCCATTTGCGAATTCCCACTTTTGTATCCCAGGCTCTGGGTACACATTTTTTCAGTGCTTTGCCATGTGCTGTTATTAGCAGACTAAAATCGTGTCACACAGAATCAGGGTCATACTTTAGCTTGACTGCCCCATGCTGAAATGACACCCTCATTCTTCCTGTTCTAATTTCCACTAATCTGTCAAAGTGCATCATACAGAATGGCAGAGGATTACGCTGAACTGGAGGAACAGATTTGTTTTTATTTCTTTATTTAGGCCAAAGAAAATGGAGAATGTGTTTATTTATCAGCAATTAACATAAATAATCGATGAAGTGGTCCTACTTCTGCAAAGTAAACCTGATTGTGAATTGTCACAGGATGGTTTCTCGTATACAGTAATGCTTGGAATTAACAGACTAATGGGAGGGAAGTGCTGCCCGTTAATAGTGGATGTCTCTTCAAAATACGTATTGTATATGCATATGTATCTGTAACCATCATTGAAACTTAAAGCACCGCCGAAAAGATTTATTGCACAACAATAAACCGAGCAGATACAAATGAAACATTCAACAAAATTACAGCATACAGTGCAGTACAGTACATGACATAGAATCCTGTAAAAACATCAGAAATAATATGTTTTGTTATAACATTTTCAGTTTTACAAATAAAATAATGTACTGGAAAACAGCAACAAACTAGCAGTAAAACTGATATTCCTGTGCTTTGCAAGCACTAATTTGCACACCACAAACACACTACTGTACATACTATTTATATACATCTTCTTCCAATGGTTTATGACTTACCACTTTCATACTGTATGCTTTCTAGCACCAATAGCAGATCAGCTCCTTGCAGCCCCCACATCAAATTTTAATGAAATTTGCAACTGCGTCTCTTTTTTGTATCAGACACAGTTCATTTCTTCTGTCCCATAATTCTCATGCACTCGGCGGTTTTACCTGTTTCAAGCTTCTTCATAAGTTCTAGTTTCTGACTTATGCTCAAGTTAACACACTTTCTTTTCTCAGCTAGAAAAGGTGTATGTCTACAATGAGAAGTGAACCTAAAATACATAAGTACTGGCTGTGTCATGACGTTATATTATAAATTCCCATTTTAGAGAAGATTTTGGAAGAAAAATTACCTGCTCCGTAAGTTCTCCAGGACTACAAAACTGCTTGATTTAAGAATAGAAAAGGGTAGCAATGGCTGGATGTATTCCCCACTGCATATATTCTTCATTTGCCCCTGTGTATTATTAACACAACTGTGAAAACCCTTCTACTGTGTAAAATACAGTCAGCCTTCGCAAGTTCATTGCAAATTGTATGATTTTTTTGGCTGGGCTTTAAAGATGGACTTTTTTTCCCCAGATATGATTTTTTAAGTGGATGGTTTGGTCAGACAGGGATTGCAACAGATGAGATGAAGCAGATAAAATGGACCGTTAGAACAAGAAGCAGGAATGAGCATGGGAGAGAGCAAGAGCTGAACATGTTCTCTGTAATGGGGGACCTTAGAGAAAGGGAAACGAGGACAGGACCACAGCTACAACAGTGCAGACATTTTATTTGATGACATACTGTTTGCAGGGCTTGCTCTCAGAGGTTCTCCAAGGTATATGGGGTTCTTTTTTTGACACCAGAGATCTCTTTATATTCTGTTCTATTTATTTCTCTTCCCCTCTCTGAGCAGAAAAATACAAGGATGCAATGAAATCTCTAATTTCAATGTTATGCAAGATTCAAGATGCATTTATATATTTCCTAATAATGATAATAATAATAATAATTTGGTTTAGTTTGGCATTTCCCAGAAAGACCAACAAACCTAACTTAGTAGTTTTGGCTCCCTGAGATATTTAAGATATTTAATTTATAAAATGTGAGGAAAGAGGCAAGGAATATTTCAGCAAAAAAAAAACTCAAAATGCAATAGAATTTGCTTGCCACTGTAAAGGGCTGGATTGGTTTCCTGGACTATTTCAACAATGAAAATGAACAGAAATCCGAGCAGCTGTTCCTCGGTAATAAACGATTGCATCCTCCAGATTCCAGTGCTCTAATCTCTCCAAGAAACATAGTCAGAACAATCCCATTCATAACGTTAGAGTGCCACTTGGCTGCAGAATGTACTGTACTTGTATAGCCAGTTGGCTTTGGAATATAAAATGTACATTAAAAGATTTTTTTTTAGAGCAGGTTCGCTGACGTTTTATTTAACAAAAACAAAATTATTAATCAGCATAATGGATCTACCTCTTGCCACCAACAAAGTTGATCAGCAAGGAGGTCTACTGCAAAGATCATAGGCTTACAACAGTTATGTAAGTACACGAAGCTGTACTTCTGTGATGTATGCTTTGAACCAGGTTGCAAATATCTTGTGGAATCCTGTCCTATTCCTCTTGTAGTGCCTGGACAAGCATGTGCCTGGTTTCTGACCTCTAGATGCCACATGTCATCCTAGATCATACCACAGATATACAGTGGAGATCTAGCTTGGCAGTTCTGAAAAACAAAATGCTGTTGCATGAGCACCATGAGTGGTTTGCTTTCCTGGAATCTTGTCATACTGGGATGAGCCAAAGGAAGGGCTGCAAATTAGGTCCCATGATTTGCATAGTTTAGAGCTGTGCACTCAGGTGGCCTTCAATCCCTACAAATGGAGTTCTGTAGTAACAAGACTGGTCTTAAAGACTATCACCCTTGGAACTCAACATCGATCTTGGGGAGTGTCATGACTCTTTTGCTGCCAGTGTTCTATCACTGACTATTGTGCCTTGATAGGATAGAAATTGCTCACAGTGAACACCCAGGGTAGCAAGCAATAGAGCTCTAACATAGACATCAATAGCACAGGGACATTGTTCCCTTGATACATGGGACATATTTGTTCTTTTCTTGAATTCCAGCAGGTATGACAGTGACATGCAACGGGTTAAGTCATGTCATCACCTATGCCTTATTGGTTTTCTCACTAATGAGGTGAATTAGTTGCTTGTGCAGCAGTCAAAGTCTCTCAGGTGTATAATGGTCAGTCATGAATAATCAATTAATCAAAATGACACCAAAAACATTTAATCAATACCTCAAATTTGTATTCACTAGGAATGGCAACATTCAAGAATTAGGTGTATTAAAAGTTTTATTAAGTGTATTAAATTGCAATAATCTATCTTAACCCGCCTGGCTGAGGGCTAATCTCCTGGCCAAAAGACGCAGAGAGGAGTGGCCAAGGGGCAGCTGCAGAGATGGAGATGGGATAGGGTTAGGTTGCAAAAGACGAATGCGAGCAGAGAAAGGGGATTATGTGTAGTATTTATAATGTTATGTGAGGAAATGACGTCAGGATTGATTACAAATTACAGACAGCTGAGGCTGAATGAACTTGGCTGTTTATCGTCCCTCCTGAACTTTCGTTATAAACTCAATTTGTACTGTATTTTCTTAAAAACGTACTTGCGTAGCAATATGTTCCTTTGAACATATTGAAGTCATATTTTAACAACATCCGTACAGTTGCCTTATAGGGCTATTGAGCACTTCTTTATAGAACTCTTAGCTCTTTATGGCATTTTGAATCACACTTTTAATAATTAAGAAATGGAAAAAAATGTTTGACATCTGCAGAGGGTGGATTCAAGTCGCAGGTTCCTTCAGTGATTTCACTTTCATACTCTTTCTCTCAATACATGGTATTTAAGAAGCATATGATATGAGCCATATACCTTCAACAATTCTAATAATCATGTCATCCATGAGCAGCTACAATACATCTCTGGGCATCAGACATTTTTGTATTTCATTCATCAATAAATATTGAGCTGAAGAACCAACAGATAAAACAAACATGTGGAGAACAATCTTAATATTCACAAGACAATCGATTACTTGTTGTTAATCTAAAGGTTTTATTATACAGTGCACAGTTGCCTAAATGAAAAAGAAGCACTTTCCATTGTAATGTGCCAGTCTGAAAAAAAAATCTTTTAGGTTTAAAACAAGCTTATGGCTTACAGTATGTCATGAGGCTCTATTTTTAGTTCTGGTCAGTCATGCATGCATTATAATTCTGCACTTCACAAACAGCATTCTGTCTGCACTGCTATGCATGGCTTTACAGTATACAGTAAATGTCAGATGAATTTGTGTATAATGTATGATGATGGCACTAACAGTCCCTGCTTTCTTACGTTTTAACTATAAAGTGCATTGCAGTAGGGAACACACTGCTCATCTTGTACAGGGAGATAGATCAGCTGGTGGACTCTTTTACTGTATGTTAGCAGATGGAAGAGGGGGAGGAACTTGTTAAAGTATGGACATGAACTCAGAAAGTGGACATTTTAGAAAGGATTATCAGCTTTAAAAGTGTCTGTCATAGCAAGGGTTCAACTAACTGAACTGTTTGATTTCTATTAAGGAGTCTGTTTTGGTATTTTATATTTGCTTGGGGTGTCATTGCAAACTGTTTTAAAGTATTTATTTACTTGAATTTCAGTACATTCCTATGGAAGATCAGTAGTATTCAAACTAACCAGTAAGAATATATATACAGTATATATAAAAATCATTGTTATATAAATACAGAAGTTGAAAGAATGGAGATGGACTGGTTTATCATACACTTCTGCTGCTGAACCCTGCCAGGGAGTGTTTTGGGAATTAAATTGCTTGACTGGTGAAAGCGAAGAACAACTCCAATATGGCTTGGATTCCATGTATTTAGATCTGTCCTGCTTTTGAAAGATCACAAGAGAGAAGTCTGAAAGGTATCCAGAGTGCACAGCAACAGAGCACCAACAAAGTGGTATTTTATGCACCATCAAGTAATGTATCTACACATTGATAGATGTCGTTTTGAAATAGATTTGACCAATGAAATAGACCCCATATCTCATGAAAGAAAACTGTGCTATGTTAGAAACAGGCTTAACCTAAGCAACAAAGAGATTCTGCTAAATGGTAGTATACTGTATTTTGGTTACCCAGTCTGTAAATGGTTAAATGTGTTGTTTCTAGTTTAAATGTCTTTCTGAGATTCCAATATTTTTCTTCAATCTGCAATATATTCTTTAAATTGATTGTTATTAAAATTCAAATGCTTAGTTTCCATGTCCTGCAGTTGGACAATATAAATCACTGTGATTCAGTCTGTTCTGGAGATGTTTGCCACAAATGTTTCAACACTGTTTTCTTAAAACTGTGTTTTTTTTATTCAGTAAACGTACAAGGTTAACTTCATAGGCCGAAGATAGTGGGTTAAAGGGGACTTTTGACATTTACTTGTTAGAAAGCAGTAAAACAGCCTAGATGCAGCTGTGCCAGTTTGAAATTTATGTTTCCTGAGAGGCTGATATACCTAGGGGGCAGGGGAGGCTGGGGATAACTTTCATCTCCATCGATTCTGCTCAGTGTGGGTTAATGATTAATACAAAGGTGGTAACTGGGACCATAAACTGGCTGCTCTGACTTTGTGTTAATGTCTCCAGTCATTTATAGATGGTAATAGGCCTGGTCTGGCTTTGATTTAATTAGGGTGACATGGGTCAGATGGATAGGGTCTCATTTCCAACTGTAATCTCTGTCCATGATGTGAAGCATCCAGCCATGCCAAGCTTTACCGATAAAGTTAAATTGGCTGCCATTATTTCACAGGCTGATGACTGTTTCTGTTGTGGAACAAGGTGCTGATTCTTATCTCAACAATGAATCATACTGGGTGAAATCTCAATCCTATTGCAAATACCCTGTTTATTAAAGCAGTATGTACTGTATGAGCTTTATTGAGTGCAAGTACAGCAAGAGACTGTTTACGTGTATAATAAGAGGTATTAACACTGCCTGTAATACACTTTTTACAAGACAAATGTACACTGAATGTTTTAATCTAGTAACTAATGAATGAATATCAAGAAAACGTGAAAGGGTCCATTTCCCATAGAAACAGCATCCAGATAATTAAGTATAAATCTCTGCGACTGTCTAAGTTAAACTGACTCTAGGTCACATTTTAGTTTTCAATGGACAGACATCTTTGGCAAGCTCTAGTTGCCTGTGAAGACCTCTTGTAAATGTGATCAGCATTAAGATGCAATCCTCCTATTGAGGTTTTGTCTCAAGAAAAAGGAAAGCAGTACAGACAGCACAGTCCTCTGAGATTAAATGAGCTGTGCCCAGCAAGCAGATTCACCAGCACACCGTTCAGCGCAAGGATGTATTTTGACAAGACATTTAATGACATTTAGACAGTTTGGTCCCATGTGCTGCATGCAGCAAAAGTGGCAAGAAATCTGATCTGTAGAATTTCTCTCTAAGAATTTCACGTGTCACTTGACACCTATTACAACTTAATTAGATCTCTTAGCGGAAATGATTAGAAATTCTGCATTACAAGCATGGCTCCACTCTGAAATAAAAAAATATATATACTGTATGCATGAGGATACTGTTACAATTACACTGTGAGGATACATTTTAAAGTATGCGGGGAACACTACAAAATAAAAAAGAAGTGACAATCACAAATGGTGATCAGTGATTGTCACTTCTTTTTTATTTTCTAGTGTTCCCCGCATATATTAAAATTTATCCTCGCAGTGTAATGGTGATCATAGTGATCATTGTTTTCTGTATTTGCTGTGTATTCATACAGCTTTGCTTTAGGTTTATTCATTCAAAGCTAAATTTGTAAAATTCCTTTGTAACTTTTGGACACATTTAAAAAAATAAGGTGAAAACCTACTGTGGTAAATACAGTATCTCTCTAGAGTACTATGAATTTCTCAGCAATAGACCAAGAAACAGCTACCTCCTCTAATGTGCATTTTATTTATGGATGCATGCTTACAGTCCATGATAGTCATTTCTCTTTTATATTCGCAAAAACTGAAAACATTAAGTTTTAACAACTAAAATCCTCTATAAATTTTCAACTCCTTGAATGTTATACACGTTCATGTTAAATTTGTTAGGATTTACGATGTCACGGATGAACAGCACAGTTTTAGAGAGTGATAGAAGCCCTGTCATATGCACACTGATCTTTTTGATTTTTTCAATTATTATTTACTGCTTCTTAATTATGCTGCTAAATTAAACTCCTTGGTTCCAACAGCAGTAAAAAAAAAAAAGGGCAGGGATGTTTCTCTTGTTTGTTTCATTCTTCTTGGGCTTGTCTGAGATGAAAATGCCAGGCCTCTTTATTATATTGTAATTATTGCTTAGAGACCTAGAAAAGAGAAATGTAATCTTATTATCGCCATGTTCCACTTCAAGCCTAATAGTCCCTAGTGTGCTTAGTGAAATCCATAATGAATTTGACGTCCTTCCTTTTTTAATCTGTCGGTGCAATACATAGTTCTCATTTAGATTCCATGGACTTTCTACTTGACAGTAATAAAATAAAGTAGTGGGAAAGGTATAAAGGGCACAGTGACCTTTTTTCTTTTTGGCTGGCCACAGACAAATAGCCCCTTCTGCTCTGAGGGATGTTTCTTGAGTGTTTATGAGAACTGTCCCTCCCAGAAACCTTGCCCACGTCTTTAGCATTGCGCTAAATCCATAGATCGCAGTTGGTGTGGTGCACTAAGCTTTTTTTCTTCTTCCCCCCGTGTGCTGAATTTTCCCAGGCGAACACCTGCGAATCTGCCCCCAGGGCTACACCTGTTGCACCAGTGAGATGGAGGAGAGCTTGTCCACCCTGAGCCGCCGCGAATTTGAGGGACTAGTGAAGGAGGCCGGGCACTTGCTGCAGCTCTCCCTCACCACTCAGTACAAGAGCTTTGATGGTAAGTTTCGCCTGCCAATGTGTCAGTGATCAACCTTCCCCATGCGTACCAGCCTCTTCCTTTTATCCTCCTCATCCTTCTGTCTCCCATAGCTGTGCAAAATCTTTCTTAACCCCCCCCCCCCCCCCACCTCAACCACCAACATTGTCCTCCCTCTGCACCAGCGTGTAGTATACGGTCTATCATTGAAAATGCAGTGTTGCCAGTATAGGATGAATCTGGCTTGTTCAACACATGTAGTCAGGATACTCTTGTTGAAAAAGGATCTAGACATCCTGAGAAGATGCAAAAGCACCTCAGTGCCAGGAAAAACTAAACGGTGGAAAAGAGGAAGCTCATAATTCAATTCCACACCCAAGGTCAGTGAGTTATCTTCCATTGCTAATGTTATTTATATGTTTTATTTTATTGCCTTTGCATTTACTGAGTTTTTTAAAGGGAAATCTGGTACAGTTACAGAATTACTTCATGCTGTGTTTCAAGACAACTTTCTTTGTAGTCTATATAAATACCTACAGTACATTTAGGTGTGTGTTATTAATCATTTCCAAAGCTATTTCCTTTCATTTTGTAATAAAAAAAGAAAAGAAAAAGGCCTGAGATTGTGTATAGTTCTCATGCTCAGACTGTCAACTTGTTATATATTTTCAGTGGGAGTTCTATTGTGTAAATGTCTGCTGAGGAGTTGTGTGCCAATTGTGACACAGTAGTGAAGACTGTTATTGCGTAATATTTTAATGCAGAGAGGCAAGCTTGGAAAATGAAGGGATGGTGTAAAGAACTGATATTAATTGTTAATTCCCAGTAAAGACTTCTTTTAAAAAAATAATAAGACTGTTTTCCTAGTGAAAGTGTGTTTTGTTTTCCTCTGGTGACACCATTCAGGACATTTGTGTTAAGATGCTAAGAGAGTTCCAGATAAAATCCTTTTTGCTTTTGAAATTACAGTATTTAAAAGCCTTAATGCATACAGACAGTGCAAAGCTTGAACAGAATACTATAAAGATAAAACCTGGTGATCCAGAAAGTAGGCCCTGATAGAGCACATTAAGGTAGGTGAAGCTTCAGCACAGAACACTGAACATTGATAAAACAGTAGAGTAAATACGGAGTTAAAAAGCATATTTATCATGCTAAGTTTTTGCAAGAGAGATAGATTTTTTAAACAGCCTGGCATTTCCCTCCGCCACTCTGCCTACAGCTCACTTGTGGGTGTGCTCTGTCGAGAAGTATTGTAATCAAGGACAGCTTGTGTGAATGGTACATCATGGCCCTTTGGCAACACACTAACCCAGGTATAGAAAGGCAGTCCATTTTCCTTTCACTGACAGGAGGCTCCCAACCACACAGGCTGTCGTTAGCCTTCTCATTTAAACAAATTCTTAACTGACAGGCTCCCTTTGTGTGTCTTTCTTTCACTATATGTAATAGAATGATGAGCATTATTTTTGCATTATTTGAGCATTATTTTTGCTAATTCTATAGACCAGTCTTCTTATGTCAGCTCTATCAGACCATGCAAGCATCATGTTTTGACACTGAATACTTAAACAGACCTACATATTTTGAGATTGTATGGCCCGAATTTCCTGGTATTGCTGATTTTTGTTTAACTTTGTGTGTGTTCTTTTTTACCCTGTTGTGCATTTCCCTTAAAGAGCAAGAATGAAAAAGGCCTTTGTCATTTGGAAGACATCCTCACTGTTCTGTATAATTACCCAAAGAGCATATAGGATGATAGTACTGGGCAGTTCATTATTAAACATAGAACTGACATCAAATTTATGGAAAAAGTCAAGCAAAAGTCTTAAAGTCTTAAAAATTGTTTATATCCTCTGATCTTGTATTCTCTGCATTTTACATCTAAATCAATTCACAACTAAACTAAAGTATTAATGTAAAAATGGTAGAGGTAGTTGCTGATATAGTCAGTGAGTGGTTTAAAAATAATATTTTTCTGTTTTATCTAGCTGTTCTAGATAGTCAAACTTTAATAAGGTTTAAGACTTTATTCAACATACAGTACTCTGCAACCTACAGTAGTTCTTTTTGGTATCTTTTCTTGTTTGCTGTGCCTCTTTAAATAAAGTAATGGTTTGTTATTATATGGGCAGATGCACATCATACTTTCAAACACTAGTGTTTCCACTTAATGTTCATTGCTGGGTAATTGAACAAACTTGCTCACTCATTTGTACAAGGGGACAAAATGATTTCTACTTGAAGTTCTTGTGAAGACCTTGAGAAAACTAGCAGTGAAATAATCCAAAGGATGAACTGGGAACTGTATAGAAAGTATCCAAAAACTGAAATTACAGCTTTTGAAATGTGTGGTTGCATACTTTTCTAATGAATATTTTCCATGGGGTGTGGTTGAAAAAAATATTTGGGCATTTCTTAATTGTTACTCTGTAGCTCTGTGGTGCACACTGCTTTCTGCACTTTTCAGGTTTGGCACTGGTTTGGTGCCTGGTGCTCTTAGACCTTGAAGAGTTCCATTAACCAGTAGGCTGGAAATTCTTATGTGGCAATGATGAACATTCATGAAATTTGCAGTCTGGTACGGTCACTTATGATTCAGATCTGATAAATATACATTCGTCAAAATTGTTTAAAACGTTGGCATACAAGGTGGCATGTTTTTACAATGAGATGTAATTTCTGATGAAAAGTTATTGATTTGTGTTCTTAGCGGGCTCTGGTATAACAGGAATGTGTTGGTTTGTGGAAGGCTTCTGCTAGTACTTTGCAATGTGAAAGGGATTTGATCATCTTGAGTTCGTTTGATAGCTGTATATTTTTGTTGAATCCAGCTATACAGTAAATGTTGTCGACAGCTAGGACATGTCATCAACTATCAGGCTGTAGCTCAGCTATGATGAGCTCTGGCTCTCCTGGTTCAAAGTACTTTCTGGTCTTATATTGTAGTTCCACTCAGCTCTCAGGTTCTCTGTTATTTGATTTGATAGGTTTGTACTGTATATTTGAAGAATAAGGTTTACATTCTTGCATAATTTATTTTATTGACTGACTGTTTTCTTTAATTTCTTGCTGCATACTGTATGTTGAAATATGCACCCACAGAAAACCTATAATGATCCAAAATATAACCTAATCAATTACCCACATGGTCGTGTAATTGAAACTTTAAGCCAGGAAAACCTACAACAATTCCTTTTGTCATCTTCCATAATCATTTAAGTAAGATAAGCTAGTGCCAGGCCTGTCACTGTACTGTGTGACAGGCCTCTGAACCAAGAACTTTCAAAGTCAGTCATAAATGATATTTGTTCTTGTTTATTATGGTCTTGCAGAATACATTAATATGGAGGACCAGGGTAGAGACTTTGAAGCTCTCGGATTGTAGCAATTAGCAGCAGCCATAATTAGACCGTAAGTGTGTATATCAAGATTTAATTGAGGCCTACAGTCATTAAAAGGGTGTTAATGTGTTTGGGGAGCTGCAGTGTGTAATATAATTATACAAGACCCTTTTCTTCGTAAGTTATAATAAACTTTATTTTATATAGCGCCTTTAAAGGTGGCTTCTCAAAGCGCTTTACAGGATGATGTCGAAGAAAAGTCTTCACTCAGGTTAGGTGTGGTCAAGCAGAGTCCCTTTATACATGCGCATGGGGAGGATATAATCATGCAGATCTGAGAGCAGCCTCTCATACAGATCTGTGAGTAACCTCTCCACCGAGATGATAAATGCAATGAGTTTTATACAGCAAATTCACAAAGGAAGCTCTTTCTAAGTTTCCATATTAGGAGTTGTTTTTTCTCTCTACAAACATCTCTTTGTAATTGACCACGTTCTTCTTAAGAAGCAGTTCTACCTTGCATACAGATAAAAGGAAGTATATAAATAAAAGGTGTGAAATGAGCTAGACATCCTGCAGTTGTACCATTAATATCAAAATGTCAAATAATATGCTTGCAATTGTTCTTTCATACTGTTGCTGGGAAAAAAGCATTTTTTAAAGCCAACTAGTCACTATCTTATACACTTAAAAAAACACTAAAATTCTTCCTCAATGACAACAATAATAAATAAGAAGAATACACAAGATAAAACACAATTACAATATATAGAGGAGACCTTGGATGGTGGTACTAAGAAAAGCAGAGGGGTGAAGAATGGAACCAGTTAAGTAAAGGCTTTTCTAAAGAAGAGGGTTTTGAGTCTGGATTTGAAGGAGTTTAGAGAAGGTGACTCTCTGATATCCTTGGGGAGAGAGTTCCAGAGCTTGGGGGCATAACAGGAGAAGGCCCTGTCACCCATACAATGTAGACAGGCTTGGGGGACAGTAAGGAGACCAGAATTTGAACAGCAAGGGTTGCGAGGCGGGGAGTAGGGCAATAATAGTTCAGACAGGTATTGAGGTGCCAAGCCATGCAGAGCCTTATACTGTAGGTGAGCATGAGGATTTTAAAGTCAACATGGAATTTGACAGGAAGCCAGTGCAAGGACTCCAGGATAGGAGTAATGTGATCACTTGCACTAGACCACTAGTCAGGATTCTGGCTGCTGAATTTTGGACATACTGCAGTTTGTTCAGAGTAGATTTAGATACCCCAGCGAGTAGAGCATTACAGTAGTCAATTCAAGAGAACACAAATGTGCTGATCAGCTTTTCAGCCACAGTTAGTGATAGCATAGGGTGTAGTCTTGCGATATTTCTGAGGTGAAAAAAAGATGTTTTGACAGTATGCTGCACATGTGGGTCGAATGTTAAGCCAGAATCAAATATAACCCCAAGGTTTTTCAATTTTGATTGAAGCTCTAGTACAGAACCATCTACAGATAGGGTTACAGGACTGGCTTTACGAAGTTGATTGGGGTCGCCAATAAGCATGACTTCAGTCTTGTCGCAGTTAAGATGAAGGACGTTTTGAGTCATCCAAATTTTTATGTCAGAGATGCAATTAGATAGAATAGAGACAGCCACATAAGTGTCAGGTTTGGTATGGATGTATATTTGAGTATCGTCAGCATAAAAATGAAAGCTGAGGCCATGTGATCTTAAAAGCTGACCAAGTGGAAACATGTAAATGCTGAAGAGCAAGGGGCCCAGTATTGAGCCCTGAGGACCACCAGACTTAACAAGACCAATTTCAGACCTATGCCCATTAAGAGAGACAAAGTGACAGCGATCAGTGAGGTAAGATTTGAACCATTTGAGAGCAGTGTCAGAAACAAGACGAGAAAGTAAGCTGTTATGGTCAACAGTGTCAAAAGCAGCATTGAGATCAAGAAGGATGAGTATAGAAAGAGAACCAGAATCAGCAGCTATTAGAAGATCGTTAGTGACTTTGACCAGGGCAGTTTCTGTGCTGTGAAGTTGACGGAAGCCAGATTGGAGGGGTTCGAAGAGGTTGTTTGTCATGAGGTGGTTATGTAACTGAAGTTCTAGAAGGGGTAATGGCAGCAGTTTTGAGGACCGTTGGTACAATGCCAGTGCTCATGGATTCATGTATAATATTGAGGACAATGGGACAGAGAGTAGAGAAACAGGACTGAAATAAAGTGGTTGGAATGGGATCTAAAATAGATGTGGTGGGTTTCATGCGTGTAAGTT
This sequence comes from Atractosteus spatula, assembly GCF_055471065.1. Lineage (NCBI taxonomy): Eukaryota > Metazoa > Chordata > Actinopteri > Semionotiformes > Lepisosteidae > Atractosteus > Atractosteus spatula. The sequence continues at coordinate 63,313,654 of NC_142709.1, read as the reverse complement.
GTTTATTGAGGGATGCTGAGTCAAGAAGAGAGAAGCTGGAGAGAAGGGAACCAGAGAAGTTGGATGAGGAGGGAGGAGGTATGGAAATGATATGCGTAGTGGAGAGAATGTGCTGTCGGATGTTGTCAATCTTAGAACTAAAGAAATCTAAGAATGTGTTGCAAAGTTGCGATGAGGCAGGTAATGTGGTGGGGCAGTTTGGCTTGAGCAGTCTGTTGATGGTGGAGAAAAGATGGAGAAAAGATGTCTGGGGTTGTTTTGCTGATTTTCAATGATGTGAGAGAAGTAGATGGATCTAGCAGACTCTATAGTAACCTTATATTCAGATAAGTAATCTCTCTAGGCCTGATAATGTACATTATGGCCGGAAAGACGCCACCTACGCTCACGTTTGCGAGAGGCTGCCTTCATGGATCGCAGATGGTCATTATACCAGTGGGCAGGGCGAGAGAAGGAGATGGTTCAAGTTTTTAAAGGAGCAAAGGTGTCGAGGGTAGATAAAAGAGCACTGTCAAATAACTGTATTTTGTCCCCTAGAGGGTCAGAGGAAGAGCAACAAGATAAGGAGGACAGAAGAGAATTTGCAAACCTTGGGTGATCAATTGATCGCCAGTTGCGGAAATTTACAGAGCGTGGGGGGGAAGTGTTGGTCTTCGTAAGTCATTTTCCTTGTCTTATGTATTTTGCCCTTCAAGCTTTGAATAGTTTTATATTTTTTCACCTTTTGTGCTGCTGTCACATCTTCCTGTGGTTGCTTAATGCTTTTGCATGCTCTGTAAGCTTTGACTGTCTGTTTGGATCCTTGACTCCCCATTAATTTTCAGCTCTGTTCTCAGCAGGAACTGTGGTGACACACGAGTATTTGCACCCTTACTTCTTAAATGTAGGCACTTGTCCTAGACTTTGTAACAAGTGCCAGATTGTTGCTCATTTTGCTGTTAACTGATCTAAACTCTGTAAATGCTGTAATTTGTAAGGAATCAACCTTTGTATCTTTTAATACATAAGACAAGCAAGAAAATATAATGTCCAGGAATATGTCACACTTATACAATACATGGTTAATCATTGTGATCTATTGTGTGTTCAAATTCAAGACTTCCTTGTTATACAGTAAGCATTGAACATTACAGTATATGGAAAAAAGAGAGAAGGAAACAGCAAGTCATTCATAATTTTTAATGCTGAGCCAATAGAAGGAGTTCTGTAACAAAAGGCTCACCATAGTATTGGTATACATAATTATACTGGATTTAGTCTGATTGTTCAATTTATGATGGTTAGTGACAAGACAATTCAAGGCATTCCAGTGGAATGCTATATACTGTGCATAGAACAGTAGGATGACTTTCATTATGAGACAAAGCATGATTCATTGTCTTTGCTGTGAAATGTCATCTTTGAGTGAGCAGAAGCAGGAAATGTGACGGCGATGGGATGCTGGCTAGAGAGGGGTGGGACTGCTGCCCATTTCGGCACACTAATGAGGCTGTAATCTGCCACAAGCCCCCATGGCAGGGGAGCATGAAATCAGATTACCGGCTCCCTCAGGCAGGGCGCGCTGCCGGGGAAATGAGCGTTTGACCCTCCCCGACCCCTGAGCAACTGCGGGGTGATCAGCAGGCGTCCTGCGTCAATGCGTGTTAGGGACAGTGGGCATGCCATGGGAAAAGATGCAGGCAGACAGGCATTAACCTAGATGTATTGGAGAAACAGAGAAATATAGAAGCCTTTTATGCTTGGTTTTGACGCTTTGCTAAAAATGTATACTTTACTCTAAACGCAGTCAACCTGAAGATGTTCAGCAGAGTCAATCATTCTCATTTTAATTTTATAAGCTGTGTGGATATTAGTCTGATTTAAATTTCTCTTGCTTTTTGGAAAGTAAAAAACAGACTTCTGTTACTCTTCTGCATTTCCTATCATGGCAATCGGCAAGTTTCACTGGGGATCACTCTCTTGCTGTACCACTGAAAAAGACAGAAGTCCATAAATACAGTACCTGTCTCTGCAGGGAATACAGCATTAAAGGAAGATAAGCATTAATCCAAAATAATATTGTATTTAAGAATCTGTTTCTAATCTGTTTTTTTTAGGTTTCTTCACGTAGGTTCTCCACCTACATAAAAGTGCATATAGTGTAGACCATGCAGAAAGAAAATTAAAAGAATACTTTAATTCATCAGCTTTTACTTTATCCATATGATTCTGTTCAGCAACTGGTGCATAAACCACCTTAGAATTCTAAGGGACTGTTTTTGAAGATTTAGGTAAGAGGCTCTTCTTCAGCAGGTACTACTACTGTATATCCAAATAGAGCATGTTAGAATTAAAGAGACTTTGTGTGATGACCGTTCTTCTATGCAATTTCTGTTAATTCATTTTAACTTCTCTGATAGAATTTACACATGAAGTGACTGCCTGAGCCGGGCTTAAAAGAAGTTTGAAAGGCTGGTGTGTACCTTGAAATTATTCCAAAAGGAGGACAGCATGTGATGGAAAAGACTGTGCTATTTAAGCTCTGCTGAGTACCTCCCTAGCTTTTGAAGGCGGGCCAATTTAGTTTTTTACCAAATTGTGAATCAGACAGCCCATACCAAGGAAAAAGGAGGTTCAAGCACATTCCCGGTGGTTTTCACCCAGACCACTGCTGTGGCTTCATGATTTATGGTGCAAGATGAAATCACTGGGTGATGTCATATTTATCCAGCAAAAACAGCCTAGCAACTGGACTGGTTGGGTACACAGAGAAGACTGGCCCAGGCATGAACAACGAGTGATCTGCTTGCCAGACCTGAGCATTCCCAGCTGCGTCTTCACATTTGCTCCTGTTTGTTTTGTATTCCATACCATGGCTGTGGATGTCATTTGGATCTCTTCCTAATGACAATCCAGATTGCTATGGAATTTTAAAAGCATTAAGCACCCCTGGATCAATGTACTGTAGCGCGTCTCACTCAGTTAACAGAAGTGGCACATTTTACAATAAGGGTAACCGCAAACCTCATTTCTTCATTGAGCAAGCCACCTAGAAGAAAATGTTCAATAATATTGGGATTTAGAATGCCCTTCAAATTGCCATTAGTTTCTTTGCTTTTCTAATAAATTGTTCAATTCTGTGGAAAGTACAGGAGCTTTTTAAACAGTAATGGTTGATTTCTATATTATATAGAGAGATAATGGCTGCCATGCCAGTTATAGTTATCAGGATAACTAATTCTGTACGTTATTGATTTTGTTTCTTCTATAAGATGTGGTCAGCATTATTTCTGCTAGTGGATACTAATTATGAGTTTTTGAAGCTACAAAGTGAAGGCATTTTGGAGTTGTGCTTCACCGTGCTTATTGCTATCTAAACTGCAGCAAGCTTTCGTGTATCCAGTTTAGTTTTTCTTGAAGGAGTACAAGCCTTAGTCTTGTTATCCAGACTGCAATCTGCTCACTAGGTGAACCAAACTAACAGTGGTTTCCAAGGTACTGATCCCAAGAGAACAGGCTTTATCTCAGTTGTTCAATGCTTAGCCTTTCTGGGCATCTTATTACAAGTTGATGTTGCAGCACAGAGCACTAAACCAAGCATAAAGGATTTTGTTTTCTTCTGTGCCAGCAGGAAACCAGAGCCCAATGTGCCACTGGGTCCTATGCCAACATAGTCAGCTAAGCACAGCTGCATAGTTCTTCATTCTTGATGCTGCCCATTCTTGGAAACAAACCTGCTTTCTGCCTGTTTTCACTTAAAAATGCCTACATCCTTCTACTGTGTTACCATATGCCTTTGGTTATTGAGGTTTTGTCTCCCTATTCAGTTGTTCTCTCAGCCGAAGCAGTGAAGTTTGCAGAGAATCCATTGAGACTCCTGAGATTATCGTTTGACCTATGTGTTAATAATTGAATTGAGTTAAACACTGCAGTCACACAAGCAGGAGCAGCTACAGACAGGCCTCGTGCACATCTGGCACAGTTTAGTTGATGGGTGTGGGCCTGATTTAAGTGTAGGGTATTACTTTTCTATGATGCATTTTTAGAACTAAGCTCTGCATTGCCTATCACACAAAAATCAAATACTTGATGGACAAGCTCCCTGATGTAACCTCTGTCCAAGGATTAGGGGTTCATTGAGGGCATGAATGGAATATATTACCATGGAATTCTGGGAAAGATCAATTTGGGTTGTATCTGTTCTGGAAGTATACTGTACATCAATGATATGTATGCATTGTGGGTCTGGCTCTCTTTGCCAAGGTTATTGCACAACATTTCCTTATTTCCCCTGTGTAACTCTGGGGTTCCTTGTGGATAGCATAATGTTCACAATGGGGATATTGCTCCTTAACTCTTTTTTATCTAATTCAGTTCAAAATATTTTCAAAGTATTCACATGAGTAAATCGTGTGAGTGCATCCTCATTAGCCCATCTCCTAGCTCCCTAGATGCTCTGATTCATTTTATTTTGTTTTTGGGACTTTAGGTACACTATACAGTAGTTTTCCTTTCCCATACTCTGCACCCTAATTGGAAAACTTTGCTCCAAGAATCCACTTGATTGAGGACAGTGTTCACCCAGAATCAAGATCTAATCTGTAGTAATGGTTCCACGTGTGGTCTCAGGTAATTGGAAATGAAATAGTTTTTTATTGATTTTTATTTCCCTGCCACAGTTTCTGAGTACGCTTTAATTCAACGGAACTGCTTCAGCACAAAGAACGCAGAGAATTAGATTCTCCTGGAAAGAGTTACATGGATGAGACAGATACTGTATATAATGTCCCTTATAATGGCCACTGAATTTACTAGGCCATCGGATCAAAAATGATGACCATAGTAGAAAATACTATGTTCCAAACTGGTAATAGATTCTGGTTTGAAGTCAAAGTTGAAATATTTTTGCTGTTATAAAAGTTAAATAATATAAAAAATAAGAGATCTGGGTAATGTTATTATATAATGTTATGATATTATCATAATATTATATCATTGAGATTGGGAAGTTGTGAGGGGGAAAAGTTATTTACATATTTTTATTTATAATTATGCCATGTGCTTCATCTTATTTTATTCCCTTTTACAAACAAAACTGTGGTATGAATATTCTCTCATGCAGTTAAAATACTGTATATGTTTATCATCTTATCAGGCTGAAAGGTCTGTTGAAGACACAGTTTTTGCAGCAGTGACGTCCAGTCTCCTAACATTTCCTTTCTAGTTTTGGCAACTACATGAAAACAATTTAGAAATGATATTTATTTCAGACATTTTGACTTTGACATCATTTCATTATCACTTTATGATTCTCTCGGCTGTCGTCATGTTTGTCAGTTTCCCATGCTTCCCGATCACATTAGCAGCTGTAGTCGTGACGGTGCAAAACCAGTCCCTCTGGTGGCTCTTCTTAGATCATTACATGGGGATTATCCATCTTGTTTAATCAAGGGAGCTTAACTTAGTTGATGGCATTTCTGGAATCTAGTGCTGGTGGATAGAGATGTCCCAGAAAATCCTTGCAATGTTCACTCAGAACATTCAGTGCAGTTACTGTAGTTGTAATACCATCATCATCATTTAGTTATTATTATACAGTATAATTAGGCACGTGCATTTACCCAGAGTAGTCACCATACTTACTATACACAAACATATATTTCTGATTATGTATGTGTCACAAATAAAAAAACATGGACCTTTAATCTTATAATCTCAAGACTTACTAAATTATTATATTCCTCCAGGTTTTATAGGGAGCTCTAAATGGTCAATGATTAGAGGAGTGGAAAGCTTGTTAATTCATTTTAATTAAGTAACTGATTGATCTACTGAAGTACTTCAGAACTTAACTGGGTTGAATAGCAGAATTCAGTAGGACTCTCCACGTTAATCAGTTACAGTTGCATAATTAGCGATTAGGAATGAAAATATACATTACTTTTCTATATAATATATCAACTTTATTTTTTGTAGGAGCAGTCATTGTACAAAAAGTTGAAATGTAGGAAGTCTAGGGAATTCAACAATGCATTCAAATGTATTGACATGTTATACATACAGTACAGTAGAAGTAGGGAAAATATAGATAATGAAACCTGACCCCTTCCAGCGGTTCACATAAGGCTTCAGTATTTTATCAAATCTTACCAGATCTGATTGATCTGTGTTGATGCTGTTCTTGTGGATTCAAAAGTGTTTTAATCTGTGTAAAGATTAAATGTACACTGACATTAGAGAAGTTAATATTTTACCAATTCTGGTAGTGTTTTTCCCAGATTTCTGCAGAAGCAGTTGAGATGTATTCAGAAACAGTGGGATTTCGTCAAAGTGGCAGAAAGGATTGAGACATGGATTAGGCTTGGGAGCATTTCTGAATTTTTGAGTTGTTACCAAAATTAATTAGATAGCACCCATGCTGCTAGAAGTCGCTGCACTAACTACTGTGGAACGTGTGGAATGTGAAATCTCTTTGTTTTCTAATTATAGTGCATTGGGAGAAGCCCTGGTGGAGATGATGTGATTTACACAGGATTTGGTTTCTTCTAAAGTGGATCCCTGTCTTTAGTTAATCACCCCAAAAGGCAAAGCTAGCCGCTCTGCTGTCATTTAATCCCTTCATGGATGTAAGATATCCGATTTACTGTGGCTGAGGTTCTGTCCTTGTTTCCATCCATGCATTAATGACCTATTAACCTGACTAAGCAGTCAATTTAGCCCTGAATCCCACTGGCATTCTATGAAAGACATTCGGTTGATGGTAAAACCTGAGAGGGCTTCCTGAGAAGAAAGGGCCGTCTGTCCTAAGCTGATGGAATGATGTCTACTTACAGTTGACTAACACTTTTTGGTATTGTGCTTTACAGACTGTTTTGCTTAAGACAGCTGTGTTAAAATCTGGTCCCAGAGGGCCACAGAATTTTCTTGTTTTTATGCCAGCTGAGCTTTTTGGATACTTCAGTGAATCAGTGATTGTCTTAATTGCTGCAACCTAACTTTCTTCCCGGGCTTTGTGTAGCTAACTTTAAAGACAGGCAATAATGTTGTGCAACTGAGGCACTCGAGAACTGAAGTTGTGGCGTAATACCCTGAAATAATGAAAAATTGATCCAGTTGGGTAAATAATTTGATTTGGTGAGCCATGTGTCCAGTAAAACAATACACCATGTGTCTTTTCAGTGTGTTGAAATGCATAGAACACAAAAATAGCATGCAGAAAAACGCAGCTGAAAAGCAAACTTGACCAATAGAAATAGAAGGGAGATTAAGCAGACATGACGTGTTTGAAAATAAACGTGATGTTTGAACTGGGATGACAGAGCAGGTATTGTAACCTTGCCACACCTGGAGTTAGTTTGCACCTACTGAGAATTACCTGGTGCTCTTCAGGATTCCCACTAATCTCCTCTGCCCTTTTTTCTTCTTCTTTTAGCTGAAGTGCCTGTTCTATAAATTCAGAAACTCTACTGCTGTAGGCCTTATATACAGTACAAGATACCTCCCCAAAAAAGCACTCTTTTCAATCCTTTTAAGAATTCTCTGTTAGAAGATGATATGGGGAAGGAAACAAATCATGCTCTTATGCTAAAATAATGATTTAGAAAATCACTCAGTCCTCCGACACGATGATAATCATCCTTTAGTCAACAAAGCAGATCTTGAACCATTTTACTTCTCTAGCTCCAGAGTTTTAACTTTAACACCCGCCACCCCCCCTCCACCCCCAATCACTCCTCTTTCCTCACAATGCTCTTTTCTGTTTTATCTAGCTGCATTTCTCTCCTGTCAGCTGTTTTACTAGTGCATGCTCTCCCAGTTGGAACAAATTAGCTCAATTTAAGCGGCTCTTTATTGGTGATGGGCGCATGCCAGTTGCTGGGGGCGCTTGGTGAGGTTTGGCCGCCAGTGCCTGCTGAGAACAGCTGTTTGCGCTGGGTTGGTAAAGGGGAGGGGGCTGGGAATGAGGTGGAGGTGGAGGTGGTGATGGTGGGAGGGGGGTGTGGGAGCTAGGAAAGAGGGCAGAAAGGGATCAGAGAAAAAAAAAGATGCTGTAGGGAGACATTAAGTGTCTCAGAAATGAGCTGGACCATAAACAGGTGCTTAAGCCAGAAGGTATTTTGTTTTTGACAGGTGGCAACCAGAATAATAGTGTTTTGCTTGGCATCTGGATGCTGCCTTGATGTCTTTTTGAGATTTGGCATTCAGTGTGTGTGTGTTATATATGCATATACAGTATATATTTTTAAATACTGCAAGTATTTGTACATAAAATATAAGGAACACTTTTTATTTATTTGTAATCTCTTGTTAGTGAAATTAATGGACCTGCCTCCAGCCTTTTCACAGTGTGCTTAGGTCCAATTTATTTCACTATTTCACTAACAAGATTACTTTCAAATAGAAATCTTTTCTCAGAAATCTGCTCAGTAAACTGTATGTGTGATCACTGTATTATCATATAACCTTGTTTATGTTTGATTTCCAATAGTGTAATATTGACCTTTCTTTACCTTTACATTTTTAATCCAATGCACTGAAAACATGCAATATGTCTACTCATGCTGTACTTTATGCATGGTATCCTAGATAACGTGAAAAATCTCATTGCCATTGGTGGGCTACTTTGTGACAGCAAAAATAATAATTAATGAAGCAAATGTTTGTTGCAAGACAAAGCACATTGTGCAGAGAACCCACTTATGAAACCACATAAAAGCAAATATGTGTCAAAGATGTAATCTAGAGCTGCTGTTAATACCAGATATACTGAATTTGCATCTTTAGAGTAGTTCCCTGGGCTGCATTTGAAACCATTGAAAAGTAACGTAACAGAAGTCTGTTCAATTAAAGATAAAATATAATTTAATCTCAATCACAATAACACATTTCTATCAAACAGATTTAAAACTTTCCGTCACTTATAATGGTACTGTAGCTGCAGATTATTTTTATAACAACTGAATAGAAAACTGTGCTGTTAAGTTGACTGCATGTGTGTTTCTGGTGCTATTACCATCTTGCTGGTCCTACAGGTTATCACAGGTGTTCACAGACATCCAGGAATTCACTGAGGCATTGTCCTGAATGAAAATGGCACAAATTCCCCTCATATCCGCTCCGATAGTGAGGGACTATTGTTTGTCTGAATATATCACTGCATTTTTATCTAATCTGGAATGATTAGGTCATGCAGAATGTAACATTTATTGTAGTTGACTGCTACAATTTTTTGTAAAGTTGATCAGTAATTGTTCATTGAAATAATATATCCATCCATGGATGGAAATTAGCAAATGCTGGTGTGGCTGTATGAAGTGAGTTATTTAAGTCAGTTTTACTTAACACTTGTAAAAATCCCATGATACTCTAATACTGTATATTGTTATATTGTTAGATGGTCTATCTATGTAATTTTGTAACATAGAACTTATAGTAAAATATTCTTAGCCTATCAAATGTAATTTTATTCAGCATCGTACATGCCCATCATGTGAGATGGGAACATACAAAATTAAATTCTTGTTATTATAAAAAGGGTTATTGTTGGTGAAGATTCTGAATCCAAAAACTGAACAAAAGGTCTTTGATCTCATATGGTACTTGACAGATTTAAATAGGCTTGAATCCAGTTTCAGTGATGCATGTCAGCATAGACAACTTTGAGGAATTTATAAACAGAAATTGGTCAGTAAACAACAGCTAAGTCAGAACCTTGTCAAAGCATTAAATGAAAGTCAGATTTTAACTTACGCTTTCTGTGCTCTCACCTCCTCTAATCGTATAATTTACCTCTATGTATTTTCTTCTTTGCCTCAAAGTATTTACATTCCAGAAACGGGGGTTACCAAAATTTCTGCCACCTTTTCAGTCATGAGGATGAATACACTACACTGCCTTGAGCCTCAAGTGTGAATGGGCGGCTGGGAAAAAAAATTGGATGTAATTTTGAATCGAGTCTTTCTCTGCTGTTTCAGATCACAACTAAGATAAGTGTCCTCTGGGCACAACATGCAAACATGGCGCGGTTTGTTTGCAACACAGATTACACTGTGGTCCCCCTCTGAGGAGCTACCCGGAAGGCTGGACTTTGTGTCTATGAGCTCCTGAAGCCAGAGAACTTGATAAATAGCTGCCTGCATGCTTCAGTAGTTCACCTTGGCAGCCCGGCACACAGCAGTGCTACAACAGGAGTGAACGCTTCCCCAACAAATTACGCTGTGCCCTTTACTTAGGAAAGAGCTCACGGAGGAGAGGTGAACTCATGGGAATTAGAATATGGATTTTTAGAATGTTACCCACAGTCATCTTGTTGCTATTTTTATTTGTATATCTTTATTCTACCACATTGACTCAGTAAACCACACTCCTCAAATGTATTCATTTAAGTGTAGAAACAGGATTTTCTGCTGTGATGGCAATTCATGTTGTGTGGCTCAACATGAAGACCTTTTGGGATTTGTTTCAATGAAAGCATCCTGTCAGGCTTCAAGAGGATGGTGTTATTGTTTTATCATTAATAGGAGAAATGGTTGCCGTGACAGAAGAGGTAATGCGTCTGTCTTCTGCTGAAGATTAATGCTTACATAGTCTTTCCTTACACATCACTTTTTCTTCAGCCAGAGCTGCGCCTCCAGTTTGAGGTTTTCCTTAGCAATGGTCAACTGGATTTTTTTTCTCCCATCTGCTTTTGGGCAGTAAAGCCATTTACAGCTAAGTGAAAAAGACAGCTTGCTCATGCTTGCATCAGCGGAATAATTTAAAACTATTGCCAGTTTGTGACTGCCACAGAATCCTTCTGCATTTAGTTAATTCAATCTGTCCCACTTGTCAAAGTGAACAAATATAATTACTGAAATCAAATCTGTCCCTTCCCCCACTGCCTGTGCCCACTTTCTCCTCTTGTATCTCTCTATCTCACCAAGAGTGTCTATCACTGGCCTAACCGCAAATTAACAGTACCTCCAGCAAGCTATGCTGCCATTAATGTCATTACATTTCCACATCTGTCAGTGAAAATGATGGGCTCAGTAACATGCACAGCTGAGAGGAAAGGGAAGCTGTCTCAGGATACAAATGCGTGAGCTCTCCCTTTGCAGACTCCACTTTTAACACAGAATGTAGGAGCTAGGGAGCACAGAAAATATTCCATTGAGTTATTTTCTGTTTATCTGTTCATACCAGAGTATCAGTTAAGATCTTATGAATACACATACTCTATATATGCATTTGTTTAAACGTAAACACTAACACTGTGGGCAGCTGCCTAAACTAATTTCAAAGGAATTATAGCAGCTTTGTAACAGTGTAGCATTTAAGACATTTAATGTTGAGGGCTGTTGTAATATCACTGTTGTATGGGAGAGATTGACAATGTCTCGTTAGGGTTTCACAGTTCTGTATCTTCAAAGCAACGCATCTGAAGAGAGACAAGGCATTACAGGCAGTGTAATGCAGTCCAGTGAGTTTGAGAGAAAGCAGTAGTCAGAGCTGAATAACAAGTATGAACAAGCTAGTATCCTGATAATACCTCTTTTCAGATGCAGCAGGGGGCATTCAGTGAGTAAGCTTCTGTTTTGTGTTGCATTGGTTTGGAATGCCATACTTGTAGAATGGTTAGGACATGCATTACCATTGCTTTGTGAATTAACTTCTCAAGCCTTTGTGACAATTAGCCATCATCCAAATGCTTGAGTCCTGGAACTATGGAATTTGGATCCTCTGTTACAGCCACTGTGAATGACTTGAGAGAGTCTCTGGAGACATTTCCAGTAATATTTACATTTTTAAAATATGCACGATAGGCTCATTTCACACATTAGAGTTAATAAATCCGAATGGAATAATGGCCCATTGTTTTAGTGTTTTTAACATGAATAACTATATTTTATTTCTCCAAAGATGAAATGTGTTCTCAAAAATTGACATTTTGAAAATTGACATTGGCATTGTAATTGAATTTTTCTGCAAGCACTAAAGAAGAATACATTTTTACTGAAATTAATATTCTGCACAAACCTCGGTTTGTCTGGTGAATTGGAATATGTAAACTAACTGGATATACTTTTCATTTCAATTGCTACTGTAAACCTCTGAGCAGGATCCAGATATTTCTGTCACCGTCTTCAAACTGAGCTCTTAGAAGGACTAAGATAAAGGGAACATTATCTCAGAATTGATTATATTATTTCTGGGAGGTTAGGGGAGTGAAGCCTTCCTCACAAGGCTCGCTTCAATAAAGCATTTTGTACTGAGTACTTCGATGTTACTCAGTGTTCTATATTCAGCGGTTTCATGCAATTCTGCTAACTTGCATGCTGTGATAATATGACTGCACGCCCTCATCTGGCTTCAATGCAGATTGTGAAGCCTTTAGTATGTAACACCATTGTCTTCTGAAACCGGTCACGTCTTATGGCAAAGCCAAAGTAAACATGGCGAAGGCAAACATTTGAAATGCCAGTGAAGTATAACAAGGAGAAGATAAATCAAGATATCAAATCATTAATTTTTCCTCTCTCACTGTTGGAGAAAGTCATTAGACATTCAGGCACCAGGCTTTTTTGAGAAGAGGTAAAAAGCTCGAAAGAAATAAGCACCTTGTTAGCTCCATTCACATGTTTATTCAAGTAGTTCAGATATCAGTAATTGTTTGTCTTGGTACCATTTCTAAGTGTCTACTGAAAACCACAGTGGTCCCAACTGTTGGATTGTGAAACATCCATTAAGGTGTCTCAGAATTTTACTGCTACTTAAGAGCTAGTGCTACAGCAGGTAACCGATACCTAAAATTCCCAAGGAAATTTCTGCACTACATACACAACATTTTGTAGATATTTAAATTTTACATGCTGGGATGCTCCGTTTGCACTCAAATCATATTATAATTGTGATTGCTTCTTTTTTTGTGTAGATGTACTGTATCACTGTAGGGCTTGCCATGGCAAAGGGATGTTTTAAGGTTTCAGTTTCATTACTTTCACATATGATCTCAGGGTGTGAAAGTGAGAAAGAGAAAGAAGACATCTGAGAGCCACAGTGTCAACACTTGATGAGAGAAAGTTTGTACTGTCACCACACAACAGGGAAAGTAGTAATTGAGACTCTGTTCAAAGTATGTGGCCACGTGAATTCTGTGCAGAGGAATTAGATTTCATCTACCTAAAAACAATACCACTATGTTTTCATTTGTTTCCTTGCACGTACAGTATCTCGCACTGGAGGGTGGCCAGTACAGTTGGCATTTCTTAAACCTGGGTCAAACAGTGGCTTGGATGTTTTTTTCGTAAATCCAGATTAATCTCTTTATACAACACAGTGTATTATATAACATGGTGTGTGTGTGTACTGTATCTTCTGTATGTGTGGAATATTTTGTAGTGATTCTGTTTAAAGAATATCGGAAGCAAACCATTGTATAACATTCATGAATTAAAGTGATGCTCTCATCCATCACCTTATCCGTTGACAGATGTGAATCCTCCAGCTGCCAGTTTTGATGCTTTTGTTGTTATTGCTTTATTTGGGAATTTGAGTAGGAAATATGTCATGATTGGTCAGTTTTATCTTGCGAACCAAAGGCCAAACTGGATCATACCATACGGAACCTGTTTCTAATTGGACAGAACTGGACAACACATAATGATGTGCCAAATGGCCTTTTCTCATTTGTAACCTTTCTTATGTGCTAACATCTCATTACATTTTGAATGAAATCCCCAGATGTTTATCAAAGGACCAATTTACAGTACATGTTCATTCTGTTTGTAAATGGGTTATCCTCATTCAGCACCACAGAAACCACACAGTTGTGTTAAATCTTAGACGCTGTCTGCCTGATAACTGTATGTTCTCTTGTTTGTTTAAATCATGATTGCGCTAAATTGATTTTTTTTTCTCTTTAATGCGTTCTAGAGATGGATTTGACTTTGCCGTTTAATTACAGCTTTAATGTACTTTCAGTTCTCTGCTCTAGGTTTCCGGTGTTGAATTGCCCATGCTCTACTTTGGGATAATATTAAAGGAAAAAAAATCACCGGACCCCGCTTTCGTCATTATCAAGGAGGCACAAGGACACAGGATTTATGCTTCAGCAAACGCAAGCTGGCCTACAGTTCTTTATTGGCAGATTTTACCGTTTTTACAGCTGCATGCAGTGCAATAGTTATTTATAAGGATAGACTAGTGTCCAGTCAGTGTAGTAGATTAACCTCTGAAGACTGTGCTTCATAAGGCTAAAAATTGTTTAGTCGTGGTAATAAAAGAGTGTTAAGGGCATGAAACATTTTTTAAATATCTGTTTCCCTGAAATATACTTAGCCTTTATTATCTTCTCTAAAAAACCTTTATCCTGGTAGCATACAGTACACATGGTCCCATCTGTAGTTCACTGTTACTCAGTCATAAAGACTGGGTGAAGGTGATTTCACATACCATGCCTCAGTCTCTGCAACGTGTTGTCTCTGATAGGGAAGAGCAAAGTGCCTGAGGTATAAGTTTCTGTGGCGCAATAGTATAGCCACATGTTCTGATGTGGTTCATGGAGCAAGAAGGAAAAGAGCGATATGTGTAGACTTGATGAAGTGATTTCAACCCAAGTAAAGCCTAGATAACGTGGACCATTCATGAAATTCAAGTTGCATATGTAATTTTCTTTGGATCAAGTAACACCATGTACCTACTGTATGTTCTGATATATACTGTAGATTTAACCTTTATAAGTCTTTTTACTTTGACTCAAAATTAACATGCTCTGCACGCACTAATACCTCTGAACAAGACAAAGCACTGAAAAACACATGGGTTTGTAAAGGTCATTGCCTCCTCCAATGCACACATACCGTTTAATAATAGTAACTCATTAAGCTATTCTTCCATTACAAAAAAAACTTCCTCGCATTGCACTTATAACTACCAGTACACATACTGCCTGATTGTTAATCTAAACAAAAACACATTATTAAGCCTTTTAAGTATCCAGTGCTGTATTTTAATAATCTAAATCAATTAGGCATCTAAAATACAGACTTTTTTCAATGAACCTGGGACAAATTCTAAAAGCTGCCTTGCAGATTTCTTGCAAAAACCTAGGCACTTTGCAGAAAAAAAGAATATATTACAGAGTTGAGTGATTCACCATCGTTGTAGTAGTACAAATTAAATGTTCAAGGAAATGCGTCATGAATTGAAAGTTTATTTTTATTTTTAAGATAGCTATGGTATTCCGTAGTACTTTTAGAGAAAGATATTAAGGAGCTGTCTGTGTTTCTGTGGGTCTTATGTTTATTCCTGTCCTAGTCCCTGCACTGTTCCTGCGTATGTACAGATGGTGTCTAGCATGTGATATTGAGCTCGGAATTCAGTTTCCATCAAGCTATTTAACCGTATAAAAATCCTTCTGACGTGCACTGCTTTTTAACTAATCCAGTCTTTGACCAGACTTGAGAAGTTAACATTTTTCTACTCCTGCCTTTGCCCACTAACAACTGCAGGGCCATAGCCAATTAGGAAGCTCTAGGCTTTCAGAATTGTAGTATCAATACTGAAACCAATGAGTGTGTCATCAAGGTCCTTCTCAATCTGTCAGGCTTTTCCAATGAAGTCTGTCACATCTGAATGAGTTTTACACTTAAAAAATGACAAGGTAATCGTTAGTGTTGTGTGGTTGATCCAGAGTCATAGGCAGAGCATGATGTACTGTGTTGATTGACACTGAACACAGTCAGGCTTTATCATGAGTATCTTTCCTCTTGCTGGAAATACAACTCTGAGTGTGAAACTGAAGTCTTGAGATATTATATTTAGTGTAACTGACACTTTTTTTATAGTAAAAACAAGTGGTCATCCTGTAAAGTGCTGAAAGATCACAATAAATTTAGATGTTACATAGCACATGAAAGCGTTTGCTGCTATACAGAATGTAAATACTGCTTGTCTTACATATATCTTTCGATTCTATTTGGAACTGAACAAAAAAAAATCTATTCAAGTTTTGAAATTAAAAGTTAAAAAATTATAAATGTTGTATAGAGAAGTAGGGTCAGGGCTCTTTTCTCATAATAGCTGAGTCAAATGCAATAAATATACCCCAAAGCTGAAATATAAAAACCTGAGGATGCTTGGAAATGGGAGGAGATCATGTGCCTGTCAAACTTGCTTAGCTTTTAGTAGCTACAGTAAGTGGTTCAAAGATCTCAGCCAGCTGTTCTTCAAAGAAGACATGGTATCAGCCTTAGCAACATACAGTATCTGCACAATCTAATCAGCTGCCCACAATCCTAAGCATTAAACAGTTTTCTTTTCTTTTTTTTAAAGCACTTCGTTGTAGTTTCTTTTGCATCTTCTCTTTCATATTTTACAGTTGATTTTGAATGTCCATAAGTCCATAGGGTTAAATATAAGGATTTTTAATTCTTGTATGAGGTTCTGTTGTAGTCTTCTCTGTGTGCATTGTGATATGTTTTGTATCCTTTACTGCTGTCACTTGTTCAAAGAACTCTAACAAGTTAGTTAAGCAGGTACTATGTTTTCTACATCCATAGTGTCAGTCTCTTAGAATCCTGTTTTATATACCTGTAGGAGATCTTCTCATTTCGTTTTAATTACATTTTCTTTATCCTGACACATCATAGAAGTAAAAATTATTCCCTTGCTTGTAACAGACACTCAGTCATTGGGATGTCATGAAAGCAACTCTAATTTCAAGATAAAAAACTAAAAATAATGGAATGTACTGAAAGCATGATAATGCCTACAGAAAGTGATTAAAAAGGCTTAAAAAAGTTAAAGATCAGCGACGTGCAGTGGGTTCATGTGGAATGACACCAAGAATTGTTATTTATACAAATGAACACTTTGTAATAGAATGATACTCATTTTCAGTGGAATAGTCCTCAAAATTAGAAATTAGTTACTATTTAAATGTTCAAATTATAACCTTTATTTCACAAAATTTATATTATAAAAGCAAATGCTCCCTGAGGCTAGATTGCTGTCGTAGCCACATGAATTGTTGACGGGTTTGGTCCTAATGCCATTATCTGATACAGATATATGTTAGTGCTGTACATTGTGACGTGAGGGTGCTTTTAAAAGAATGAAACACATCAATGTTTTAAAGATTACAGGCAGAGAGAAACTGGAGCAGAAATGGTTGTACGGTTTAAGAGTAGGCTATATTAATCATATACAGTAATACTAACATGTTGCATAACTGAAACCGCTGGGGTTAACTCTACTAGTCAGAAGAAATATCAGGATTACCTAACCACCCTGTAAATGAAAGAATTTTGGCTTTCTCAAGGTGTCCATCTAGGCAAAGATAATGTATCTAAAAGAAAACAAGGTCTTATACAGGGAAAGGATTATGAGACTTCAAGTCTGTGATGAGAAGGTCAAATGTTTTTCATACACTAAAGAGGTCAGAGTACTGTGCTCCTTTTTTCTTCTTCCAAGAAAATGAAGCATACAGTAATAGACCAACAGATTGCAGGGTCATGCTTCATGACTAGCTTCTGCATCATTTGTTTTCTCTTCGTTGTGCTCGTATTGGTTTAAAGCATCCTTTGTGTGAGCAAGCGTGAGCATGTTCTGTGAGCATTTGAATCCGTAGATTAGCAAAGCTGCATCCACAAAATCTCATGGATTTAGAAATCTGTTTTTTTATTTGCTAGAATTACCTACATTGGTTTTGCATAATATGTACATTTACAATTTCATGTAATTGCATAATATTCATTTGGTATACTTATATAATAATTATAATAATTTATATTTTTTATAAATTCATAATTTATAAAATATGTTCCTCCTTGCTCCTTACAGGAAAATATGGCTATACTTCCTCCAGGGTTCCCTTTAAAGCTTTGAAATGATATAATTTCATTTTATGCTAGTGCAGTTCCCTTTTTCCATGATGAATCAGAGTTTCTAAACACTTGACTTGATCTTACTTAACTCATTGCAGTATAAGAAATTATGTAGATACTGTACGTATTGTAACCTTTCTCCATCACCAACATGCACAACTACTAACAGGTTTGTTAGAGAGAGCAGTGGATGAACCAGGGTACAAATACTGGCCCAAAATACACTGAACAAGGGGTTTAAAACTAGCTGGCCTCGGACTTTGTGTGGTCAAAGCTGAGTCATGCTGCAGGGCATTGTGGGAATGATGACAGGAGACTGTCATATGACAGTCATCTAAGTCATACCCACTGTGTTATTAATGGTCAGTTCCTGGGGCAACATGGATGATTTCCTCTTGTCTGCACACAAGGAAAATCACAACCAAATGTAAATATTGCCTCCATTACTAGACCTTGTAGACAAAAATAAAAATTATTGTTCACATATTACTGATTTGTACAATTTACTTTGCCTGTAACTTTTAATGTTTGAAACATTATGTGCTCAGTGTTAATAGTCCAGTTTAGTAAACAATGTTGATGTCATGTTGCAAAAGCATACTGACTAGATCAGTCAAATCATTGTTTGTAGAAAAAAGTTTTTTGGCATGCAGAATGTTAAAAGTCATTGTGGGGCTCATGTATTAATTTATAGAAAAAATGGTAACTAATACATCTCTTGCAGTTACAGGTTGTTATTAGTATTATATGCATTGCTTGTTAACTGTTACAGATTTATCATTCTTATAATAATAATAATAATAATAATAATAACATCACTTTATTAACCCGTTACAATTTCTTGCAGTAGGAATTGTCTTTTCGCATGCCCCAACTTGCTCTCCATAAGACACAGACACACAGATAGGGAGAGAGCCTGGGGTCAGAGCGCAGGGTCTGCCATTGTACAGTGCCCCTGGAGCAGTTGGGGTTAAGGGCCTTGCTCAGGAGCCCAATGGAGTAGGATTCCTCTGCCAGCTGCGGGATTTGAACCGGCAACCTTCCAGCCACAGGCGCAGATCCTTAGCCACAGAGCCACCGCTCCGCCCCATTAATGTGTATTAATGTGTTATCAGAAATTTTAGTTTTTGCCTTTTTGTTCATTGCCTTCCTTTTCATCTCCGTGCAGGATACTTCCTGGATTTGCTGAACCAGTCAGAGCGCTCTCTGCAGGACTCTTTTCCTGCAGTGTACGGGGAGCTGTACACGCAGAACGCCCGCCTCTTCAAGGACCTGTATGCCGAGCTGCGGCGCTACTACCGCGGCTCCAATATCAACCTGGAGGAGGTGCTCAACGAGTTCTGGGTGCGGCTCCTGGAGAGGCTCTTCAAGGCCCAGAACCCCCAGTACGTCTTCGGCGACGAGTACCTGGAGTGCGCCGTGAAGCAGACGGAGACGCTGCGGCCGTTCGGCGACGTGCCCCGCGAGCTGAAGCTGAAGGCCACGCGCGCCTTCATCGCTGCCCGCTCCTTCGTCCAGGGCCTGGGGGTCAGCGGTGAGGTGGTACGCAAGGTCTCCCAGGTACTGGATCTGGCTCTTTCAGTGACAAGCTCATCTCCACTGTTTCGTTTTGTGTCCCTCTGTCCCGTCTAAATTCAGCATTGCCATGGGTCAGACATGCACTCAGCACAGCCAACTACACACGTTATCATCCTTTATTGTCATTATAATTATGGGTCATGTTCTATTGGAATATGGTCTTATGTAGCCAGTATAACATATATCTTCATATAATTAAGGCTGCATAAGGTGCTGTAACAACATTCACTGACATTTATAACTGTTGCTTCAGAAGATGTAACAGGGACAATAGTCTTCCTAACAATACATACAGTAAAAGTTGTTTCTGCAGAGGTCATAGCGTGTGTTAGAGTTAAGGTTCTAGTTAAGACTGGAGTAAAGGTAATTATACTTACCTGTTGTAAATGGGTATTTAATCATTAGTAATGCTATTTTAGTGTAGTTATTAGGCTTCTGTAGAAAACAGATTCAATGAAATTTTACTAAATTAGATGCATTCAAGTTCTGGTACAAATGACAATCTAAATCACTTGAGGTTTCTGACAGATTTGAAAAAAAGAGACATGAAGCACTGTACCAGGAGCTATCATTATCTGAAACGGCAGTCTTCTTCGGATTTACCTGGCACCAACATCTGTTGGATAATTTTTTTTCCCTCATTTTGTCATGCAGAGATAGCATGATGATGGAAATATTTAAATTCTCACTAATGCTGAAAATGAATGTTTTATACAGTATGCTTTCAATTAGAAGTTCCTTAAATCTTGCTTGAGAACTTTTTAGTACAGTGCTGTCATCATGTTACTCCCACTTCTGCATTTCAGATGCAGGCTTTGGTGACAAAACATCTGTCTCTCTGCAGGATATAAAAACTAAAGCAAAATAAGAACACTTTAACATTGAAAAGTACGAAAAAAAGCAGGTTTAGTTTGTCCATAAGTTCTTGAGCACCTATTTTACTGCACTAATTACCATATCCATTCACATGAGAGTACCATATTAAAAATCCTGCTTTAGTAATGTAAGTTTTAGTGGGTGACACTAGGAGGCTTTTTTGGCAGGAGGTCCAAGTCTGAGAATCACAGCCTTAAAGTAAATAGAATAGGCCATCTGTAATATGACTTACTCCTCTGAAATGAATTCTAATGAATTATTTGTGAAGACATTTTATCTTCTCCTTTATTGATATAATGTAATAATGAGACAAGTTATTATTATATTCATTCTGTATAACGATTTTCAGCCCTGAGGTTCTCAAATTGCTTTGAATATACGAAGGGTCCCGCTTCAGCCACAGCTGAAATGCAGCACACTCCTGGGTGACATGTGGCAGACATTATGCACCAGCTGCCCCACTGCACAGCAGATCAGGTGGAGAACTGAGAAATTGCTTCATCAGTTGAATTCAAGGATGAATTGGCCCTGTATCTACAGGACAAGAGAGAGTCCAACATGAAATATTAATAGTCCCTTATCATCTACATCAGATGTTTAAAAAAAGCAGGAAAGGCGATCTGAATAAAGAATATCACTCTGAAGCCTAATGACTTTGATGTACCTTACTTCATTAGCCTTGTGGAGCACTGTTAGAATATTTTTAAACTGCATTAACAGATTCCAACTTCTAGAGCACTTGAACATGTGCATTAAGTGCTGTCTTTACTGCCTCAATTGGGCTACCTGTCCTCCCTTTATAATTTTGAGCTTTATTTGGTATTTCTCATAAATGGATAGCACATTGGATATAATACCACCCCCCATAAAACATTATGTTTGAGCTGGGTTTTTTATAAGCCTGACTGGCATACCTTGGTACCATAAACTCATTTAGCTAATTATGGATGTTACTAATGTTACCTGAGACACATTAACCATAAATGGGGCTCAACAGAGATATAATTAACATTATATCATTATTTTTAGATGTATACATACTTCAGCTGTTTTTATCTGTATTTTGTAATGAATAAAAAAATCATTTTAGCAATGCAAGAACAAAAATAAGAAAGAACACAGGCATACAAGCACTATTAAGCAGTAAGCAGTAAAAGATGGAATCGATGCACTCTAAAATGAACAGTTGCAAACATAAACCACAGCTATAGGGCAAAGCAATCAACAGATGCAACTGCAGTTAATGTCATTGTGCTGTGAAGAACGTTCTGGCCCTTCCTGCTGTGAACTCAAGGAAATTTGCCCAGAGGCAGCTCAGACCTTGGAATGAATCAATTATAAAAAACATACTATAGATCTTAATTGAAATGCTGATGGGGAGAAAGGAAAGCAAATTCTAAAGGTAGACTTACTTGGCATTTTAGGAAATGGTGTTCATTGCATTTATGCACATTACAGAAGTGCTATCGGTGACACCAGGATTATTCCCAGTGTGAGCAGCAGATGCTTTTAGTGTGAGTGTTTTTAATGTGTAGTTTGTATCGGGCTCAGTGAAGTTAACGGATACCTTAAATCAGTAAAAACAAACATATTTGTCCTTTATTTGTCCCATTGGTAAAAAGAACAGAAACATTAACAGCAGGAGATGCTGTCCATAGTGAGAGTTGTAATAATTTCTTGTATCTTGTTAGATTAAAACAATATACAGGTGTGATGATAAAGTTTGCTGGCCTCCTTGAACAGCCTACTTATACATTTCCATGGACAGACACAAACACTAAGGTTACCAATGTGTGGTATACAAACATCTTGTTTGTAGGTGTTCCATTGTAAAAAAAAAACGAGCCTAAATTTGATGTGAAATTGTAAAATTAATAAATCTAATGAAAATGTTTAGATTTATAAAAAATAAAAAGGGTCACATTCTAATGGCAGATGACAGGGCGTTCCATTAAAAAACCTTTATTTTTTATTGTTTGCATCCTGTTGTTCATTTCCTGGCTCCCCCTAGCTGCACAATCTGGACAACATACAGTAATAAAAACCGCTTAATAGTACTTCTCTTTGCAAAACATTTTATATACTGTACGAAATGGGAGAGCAGACGCACCAACATTAATGTAGACTCCTAAGCATGCATTGCAAGCACTGTAGCTGTTATCAATGGATAAGCTTTCAATTTAAGACTTCGGAAAGTAAGTATGGAAAGCACCATTTGTTTTACTCTGCTTGACAGTATTGTGACTTACTGTATATGGGCAACAACATAAAGGCGATGCTGCCTTTATTAGGCAAAGCAGGAAAAGGGGGTCATTTTTTAGCTAAAATGTAGTTGCCTCAAGGTCAGTCACTGATACCGTATTTTCTTGGCATCTATGGATGCTGCGTTCTTCAGTTCCGCAGTCACGTTCTATGCTGCTGTTTTGCTGCTGGCTAGAAGTGTTTTCTGAGGTGTGTACTCTGTATAGCGGTTATCATCTTCTCCATTAGCTGCAGGGGTCCCTTCGTGTACTTTATTTGCCTTCGTAGTCAATTTATGTTCTGTATTTTGCTGGCTCTAGCTGCCTTTCTGGTTAATATTAAAATACTATAGTGTACTAGGAGCTGTGTGGAGATGGATCTTCAAGGTGCTCTTACGAGTACAGTAAATTTGATTTCCACCAGTGGCCCAACAGTCCTTGCATTTAATTGTAGCACAAGACATTCAAGTGATTCGATTAGCTTTTTTATCCTCAGAAGTCATGCTCTATATAATCAAGATAGAAAGTCTATCTGTTGTTTTTTTTTTGTTTTGTCTAAATGTTTGGAATTGTGATCATTTAAGCTAAAATCAATATGATTTCCTCCAGTGGGAGAAAATAAGCGATTTAGGAGGAAAGGGTACTCTAAAGGGAAGGCACAGATCCACACGTCTAAACAAAAGCCACATTTTAAATGCCCCAGTGCCATGAAAATGTAAAGCCAAACTCATTTGCCGAGAATGTGCAATTGAACACACAGCCCTCCCAATGCTTCCCTCAGATGAACTCCTGGTGTGTGGACTGACATATGACGAGGCGCAGTTGGTGTTATTTAAGAAAATAAAATTGTCCACATAGTGTACCTGCAGGAGCTGGGTGGAGTAATGAGCACGGTCCAGGAGGCTCTGCTCTCTTTCTTCAGCCATTTCCCTGCCTTAACAGCCTGCTTGCTGTCTGATTGACTCGGCAGGGGGAGAATAACATTGAGGATGTAAATTGCAATTTGGTTTAACAGCCTGATGTACAGCTCCCATGTGCACCGTCTGGCATTTAACTCAGTCTGGGTCTCCCCCTCGGTCTTAATAAGCTTCCTTCATCGCGCATGTTGTGAAGCATAATAGGAAGCTTATTGCTTTGCCTCCTTCTTTTATTTCTGTTGTTGTAAAGATTTATGAGCCAGGGCTGGTATGCTACCCTGGGCCGTGTGGATGGTCTGAATTCTCCACACTCTATCCCTTTATCTGTAATTGATTGTATTTTTATGTCACTCTAATTCTTAATTATATCCTGCTAATTGTGAAATGACTAAGTGTCCTCACCACATACAGTTATAATCAGTTGTTATGGGGAGTGGTGTTTTGAACCAGAAATAAGACGAAATGCTCTTTGCCAGTCATTAGTAAGCTTTGCTCTTCCCGGTTTAAAGATTGTTTATTGGTTTTTAAATATGGTTTGTGGCTTAAGCTCTCTGATTAATGGTTTGTGAAGGAATATACATTTGGAATAAACTTTTTTTATTTCTTTGATATGAATTCAAATGGAAAGCATTTTAAATTAAATCAGAATCATAGTAAAGGAGGAACTCCTTTTTTGGCACTTATAAATCTCTGAATTATTCAGTCATTCTTCAGACCATTCATCCAGACATAATACTGTGTAATCCTGTAAAAACAATACCCTACTACTTTCATAAAGCAGGCTAATTAATTTTTGTAAAACAAAGAAAATGGGTTTGATGGTGATCTCTGATGTGTTGTTCAGCTGAGAATTACATGGTGTTCCTATAAAGCTGTGAGAGAAAGCTCTCACTGTGGCTGCTGGCTCCATGCCTGACTGTACCCATTGCCATTGTTTGCTACCGTTCAAGAACACTACATTCCCAAGCATTGAATTAAAAAAAGTAGGGCACACACAAAATATTTCAGCTTTAGAGGCTGGAAGTCTGAAGAAACTGAACAAAGCAGGGCAAAAAAAAAAGGCAATATTTTTCACTAATTGCAGAAAGCGTGAAAGAAAGTGGGTGTTTGTTTCTTCCCAAGCCTTTGGGGTGACCTTCTTCTATCCCCTCCCCCCACCCACAAAAACCACAATTCAAAAAAAAAAAGGCAGCAAAGAATGAAAACCTATGTTCACACCAAAAGGGACCGGCTGGAAGACAAAACCTTCTTTCTCGGTCTTTTTGCCCTGTAAAAGAAACTCGGAAGGAAAACTAGACATTGGTGTCATTTCAGTGCCGAGGCACATTCTCCACAGTCCTTTAATTAACAGAAAAACAGGCAGCATGGAGCTGCAAGCAAGCAGGCAATTTGTGTTAATCTGAGCCAGCAGCAGATATTACTTGATGATGTCCCACCTGGTTGCACATTGGGTCATTATACCCACTGCAATTTATAGAACAATCTCAGACTTTGCACCTTGATCTGCTATTTATTTATTAATGTTTAATAAACATAAGACCGCAATCTCACATGTGCAGCAGGTGCGCTAGAGTCATGTGATTGTCTTTCTCTCTGCAGGAATATTGCCTCAGCTGAAAGGGTAACTTCCATCCTTCCTGTACAGTATATCTGAGAGTTTAAAGCACCCCTTCACAAGCAGTGTTGATATGTCTAATGCAATGCATTTCACACCCCTTTATTTGGAGGCCAGGTTAATCTCTTTTCTAACCTCTGTCAGATTTTAACCATTACCCACTGTTTTATTTGTTTAAGCTAAGAATATTATAGGCCCATACTTGTGATCAGTGTAAACACTGCACTTGATTATACACACACACAAAAAAAAAACTCATGGCTACAATCATTCTGTACTGTAGCTAGCAGTTGTGGAGGTACAGGTACAAGGAGGACAGGACTATTTTTCCTATTACTTTTGTACAGGGACAGTAATATTCTATTAGAGAACAATATGAAGAACTTGAATATTGCATTCATTTCTTGAACCATTATAATATGCTATATTATAAAATGCACAGATGATATTTAAAAGAATACAGTTGGTGGTAAAAGACATGTAAGCAGTAATGCTAAATTATTGAAATAACATTATAGGGTTTCCTATAATAGCTATATAGCAGATGGGAATGCATTGTGTGTTGTGCCATATAACAAGAATGTCAGACTTAATCTGCTATAGTCAGAATATTTCAAGTTTAGCTGGATTTGTGGGAGAAATGTTGCTTTAATGCAGAACACTAAGTATGTTGCTTTTTAAGAGCTTAATTTAAAGTGAATAAAGCTCAGAAACGAGAATAAAATTCATGAGAGTTTCTGTATACTTGCCTTGTCCTCAAGCTCATTAATTTTCTAAGCTTTTCACGTTTCACACCATATCTGACTGTCCTGGACGTTGCGGCTCCTGTCTGTAGGTCAGGTGGCTGCGGGCCCAGCCATGTCTGTTTGTCTGGTAGGATGATGTTTGCCCGTCTCAGTGGACTGATCGCTTGGCTGGATGCACTGGGAGCTCTGCCTGCCCACAGTTCTGTGCAAGGGAGCTGTGGCACTGGATTTATGGGTTTTACAGGGAAAAATGGTGATAAGTGTTTTATTCCCCTTTGTAAAAAGCTTGCCTCCAGGCTTTGGGCTGTGCGCTGGAGTTTAATGAGTCACAGATGCCTTGCCACTTTGATGTGGCTTAATTTGTCCATTTAGAATCTCTCTATTAAAACAAAAATCTCTGGTCGGAGGAATAATAGAGCTGAGAGAAATGAAAGGCACACCATGCCCGTTTGGGAGAAATCCTGGGATAATGTTTATAGCTTCATAATATTTAACTCTTGTTTTACAGCTTTATTGGAACACCATAGTGACTGATTGCAGTTATTACATACTGTATTCTGTGTTCTATTCTCAACTTACCAGCATACACCAATAACATATCAGTGACATTGTGGCAATTAGCAGTAGATGTTAATGTTAAAAGATCAATTTGATTTTGGAGATTAACAATATATACATATACAAATTATTTGATTATATTTCTATGGTTAAAGCACAGGATAATAGTTCTTTTATTGCACTGAATTCAACATAATAAGAATTCTTGTATATAGTGGACCCTAGGCATTAGTCATTTGTGAATTATGTTTGAATGCATTAATTATTTCCTCAGTAAATGCTAGAAAAACTACAACTTATCACCAGTGTATATACTGTATACTACAGTAAACACAATCTCATGAACATCAGGGAGAAAAAAATAGCTCCCGTTTTATATGCCTTCAGCACATTTTCCTCTGAATCTTTACAGGGTTTCACACTGAGATGTTGCTGTTAAGGGATTTGAGAAAAGTATTGAGATGCATCTCTGGAGATCCAAACTTCTGTATGCAGATCTCTCCGAATGGAAATATTTTAAAACTGCTGCTGTGTGTTATGAGATGCATTGTAGAATTTGCTGGGAACAAGAAATAGAAAAGGGGAGGCATTCCACTTGGATCCTCGAAAACATCCAATGGCATGGAGTTGGCTCTTTACATTGCCGGTACGACAATGTGATAAATAACGGAGAAGCTTTATAATTGCTCCACAGGCAAGAATACAAAGTTAAAATCCGTGTGCAAGACACTTGAAAACAGTAGCACTTATAGGTGTCAATGCTCAGCAACCCCTGGAGATATCCAGCAATTTGTTATCATTAGCTTTGTGCCCACATGTAACACTTGCCTGTAATGCTGGAGAAGCTCCAAAGTGCTGTTATATCACAATCCATTTTCCGTGTTCTTGAATATTGAGAAACACTTGGGAACAACTGCATTGTAAAATTAACTGATTCACAGAAAGGTGCATGTGATGGCTGAAAAAGAGAAGAGAAGAACAAGATACTGAAAATAAAGGTGTGAAAGTATGTAATGCACAGTGAGTCTGTATGTGCTAAACAGAAAAGTGTGTCTGTATGTGTGATGGGAATTTGCTTTAAAATGTCATTTAAAACAGTTTGATAAGATACATCTCTGCAATGTACAGGTTGTTCTCAGGACTCTGTCCAAGGTCCTGAATGTCCGATTTCAGTCATACTCTTTGTGATGATTGAGAGTGTCATTCCCATTTGTAAGGCCTACAATTTGAAATTATATGTAGACACTGAAGAATATTGATGTTGTAATTTGAATTACTTAAGCCAGCAGAATGGGAGACTCCATGAGAATATTGTCCTTAGACCACTGTGTTGGGAAATGAAATGCAAAAAATAACTTACCTGGTATAAACTTACTTAAGCACAAAACAGTTTATCCAAAATATTTTAAACTCCTAGAAGAGCGTTTCTGAGAATTGTCATAATTATAATTAAAACTATAATAAGATTATTTAAGAATGGACTTATTCCTTACCCTTACAAATCCTAGAGTTGGCCTACACATGCCTGGTAGAGAGTTTGCTCTCTTGTAACATCTCCACTTGGTTTGGGAATCTTGGTGTCAGGAGTAGAGCCAAGTTCTCAAGGATTATAACCTATACTGTAGGCAGCAAAGTTATTGGTCAGAAAAAGAACCAGCTGAACCGCATGTATACTCTGAGTCTTTACAGGAAAGCAATGCTAATAGTAAATGATGCCTCACACCCACTACACTCCCTATTTCATAAAGTACCATCTGCTCAACATTTTAGAGTACCAAAGGCTACAAAATATCACATTTTTAATAAATCATTCGTTCCGAGTGCCATTAATCTTTCAAAATCTGATGAATGAACCACTTCAGAGTACTTAATTGACAGTATATATACATTATATGTATGTCACACTGAATCTTATGTTTTGTGTACTGTATTCCATTGTTATTTATATTGCATTGATTGTACACATCTTGTAAAATCCACTGGTGTTTTATGTACTCTGCATTATACAATTTTTATTGTTGTCTCAGTGAGGCCAAAGACATTTTCTACTATACTGTATGTGGACAATAAAGTAGATGTTACTCTTACGAGGAACAAGCAGCTTTTTCATAATGGATGAAAGGAAAAATGGTTTTATGAGATGCTCTTGAACATTAAATTAAAGAGGCTGATGGTGTTAGGGATGGAGGTGGAGGATGGCAATTTAATTTCTTAGACATCTTTAGCAATGAGCAAAGCTTGGTGACATTATAAACCATTAGTACCCTGCAGATAGCAGTTAACAAGATCAACAGAATACATTCCATAAGTCATATGGGCCATAAAGGACAAAATTGAGCCAGGAGCTGACTGTAACATAAATTCCTCTGGGTAGGGGCGACCTGCACACGCAGAGCTTACTGGGAATGTGACATGCCTCTTGTTTCCACACAATACTAAAACAAGACACAAAACTATCATTGCAATCATAACAATTTGCTGTGAATTGAAGTCGTGTTGTATTCTGCAGGTCCCGCTCAGCCCTGAGTGCACCCGTGCCCTCATGAAGCTGATGTACTGTCCGCACTGCAGAGGAATGCCTTCCGTGAAGCCGTGCATCAACTACTGCAGGAATGTCATGAAGGGCTGCCTTGCCAACCAAGCAGACCTGGACACTGAGTGGAGGAACCTCATAGGTGAGTGGAGCTCAGTTATCTGCACAGACATACTGTAAAAGTAGATATGACACCTCTGAGTATTTTGCTTATTAAAGTGTCTGTACATTTGTTCTCTCCTGCTTCCTAGGTTGCCTTTATTGTTTATATTGTATAGAGAAGAATTAAGCTACAATAGCAATACAAACAGTAAGAATTTCTACTCCCACTCTTCCTTTCTTGTTGTTCTGATTTTCCTTCCAGAAAATGGACACCAAGAAAAGTGCCCTCAATGCCCAGATATTAACTTTATTAAGTTGTAGGTGTCACCCCCCCTCTCCCCACACCAAGGCTGTAACCCCTCTCTCCGCCCTCTCCAGAGTCCATGCTCCAGGTGGCTGACCGTTTCAATGGACCGTCCAGCGTGGAGGTTGTCATCGGTTCCATCCACACCAGGATCTCGGAGGCCATGGTCAACATGCTGGATAACAGTGCACACTTCACCAGCAAGGTCAGTATGCAGCAATGCCCATTCCTACATCTAGCAGCTCTGCTCTCACTCAGTGCAGTGACTCATAAGACAAGGTTCCAATGCAAAGTGTCTGCAAATCACACCACTTCCCTGTGAGGGTGCAGAACCCACTCTCCGTTCAAAGGAGCCGTGACTGAAAAACACCAGCACATGCCAGTATTCACCAAGTCTGAGGAAGTGTTAGATGTGGGCTATAAAATGATTCACTCTTAATGTTTGTTTCAGTTTCAACCATTTCAATCATTCTCTGTGCTTTAAGGTTGTAGGATAACATTAAATAGTGCAGGAGACTCCTAGAATTAACCTTCTTACGTATTTCTAACAAATCTAACATTCTTACAAATGAAATATTTGATGTGCCAATTATTAAATTTAAGTTCAAATTCAATCAAAGGAGTTTCACAAAAACTTAAGGTATGTTCCAACCTACTTTTAACTTTTTTTCCTTTTAATGTATGTACTGTACTTGTTTTTCTAAAGCCTTTAAAGCTGTGAAATACAATTTAAAGAAAGACAAGGCAACCTGGATCTCAAGATCACTCTCTTGAGGCTATTATCCCTTGAACATATAGTACCTAGACACTGAGTTGTTTTAGAACACATAGAAAAACAAATGAAATAACAGTCAGTGTCCCTTCTACATACTGTAGTGACAGCAGAGCTTATAGCATGTTTGCCAACAGAATACATTACACAAAAGACCTACAACAATGCCCTCTTTATTAAGTGTGTAACATTGAAAACCTGGCCAAATTCATTAGGGACGATTTTGCCAAGAGGTAAATCTTTTATATTATAATAGGTGGACGTGTGAGGTAGGTGTAACTGACAAAGGTCCATTGTTACTAAATGTGGGAGGTAGTTATACAGAAGGAAAAGTTGTACAGCTGCCAGGTTTGTTCTTACCTCCAGCCAGCAAACATGTGCTTGGATACAGAGATGATGGTTTTTAGTGACCTGCACTCTTGCATTCATCGGCAGGCACTGGGACAACTGTTTGGTTGTAGAATGGATTTTTTCCAAGGGTTTCATTTTGAGTAGTGTTGTAACTAATCATTTCTGTGGTTCAGTGAAAAACATCAAGCACATTATTGAAGGGCTTTGTTGTTTTGCAAATGTGCGAGATGAAGGGAAAAGACCAAGAAAAAAGGAGGGGAAATGCCCAGATTAATGAGCAAATACTATAATTTTGAAAGTGCAAATGCTGTTCAAGGAAATCAGTAAAGGACTGAATCATAGTATTTTATCATTATTTTAAGTATTGTACAAAGACAGGTTGGCAGACACAGGAGGTAGAAGAATGCTAGTCTTACTGACTAAACTCAAGTTCAAGTTCACATTTATTTGTCATTCCAGCCATAAAGAGGTATCCAGTGGAACGAAATATCGTTCCTCCTGGTCCGCGGTGCAAGACAGGACAGACAGGACACCGATATAGACATTGTAGACTGGATACACGTAGTTCAAAGTGCATATAGTGCAAATTACAAGGCAAATACATAATACAATATACAGTATACAACACACTTGGGGTTGTAACACCCTGTTTCTGGAACTGGAGTGGGTGCAGGTAGATTCCAGGGTGTTGAGGAGCCTGACAGCCTGTGGGAGGAAGCTGTTAGAGTCTGGTGGAGCTAGCCCGTACACTGCGATATCTTTTCCCAGATAGAAGAAGGGCAAAGAGTTTTTGAGAGGGGTCATCTACTGTACTGGAGCCCCTGTGTAAGCAGTGTTTGTTGTAGGTGACAGAAATGGAAGGGAGGGAGACTCCAATGATCTTTTCAGCTGTTTCCACAATTTGTTGCAGGGTCTTGCGGTCTAAAGTGTTGCAATTCCCAAACCACTCTTAACAACCATAAACTGTGGTCGATAATTCGATATAGCATTAATGAACCAAGGCAGAAAATTAGAAAATTAAGTTTTGACAGAATATATACAGTATATATTGAAATTTAAACGTTTAAATGTTTTTGTCAGGTCAATTCTTTATTGCATGTTGATCAAATTTAAGGCTCTAATTTCAAGAAGACATT
The DNA here is from genome assembly GCF_055471065.1 of Atractosteus spatula. NCBI lineage: Eukaryota > Metazoa > Chordata > Actinopteri > Semionotiformes > Lepisosteidae > Atractosteus > Atractosteus spatula. Next base: position 63,282,083 of record NC_142709.1, on the reverse strand, counting down.
TCTTAGTGATAGAGTTGTACACAGCCCTGCTTATTAAGACATAAAACTACTTAATGATCCTCACCTAATGTAACTCTACTTCAGCTTCTCATTTAATATTCACTTTATAGGACAGAAGTGACAGTCACTATCTTCGTTTTGCTGTCATCTTCTTTGCCTCTCCTTTCATCTGTGGCACACAGTTGTCTCTATGAACCCTATTCATCTCACAGTATTCAAATTTATGGACACTACTGAAATACAGGAATAACCAGAACTTTCTCTTGCATCATAGAATATAGACTTATTACATTGGTTATCAATGAAAACTAAAATATGTTTCACAAATTTGCAGGTTATCGATGTTCATGAAATGCAGGTACACAATTTTACAAGTCACTCTTTATAACAATGTAATGACATATTGTAAAGTAAATGACAAATGTAGAGAGCATGTGGAGAATTGTAGATGCTTCCACACATTGCATTGTCCCAAAGCCAGAAAAGTAAAATCACAAGCACTATGCCTTTTTTCTTGAACACCTGAAAACAATCGTCATAACTGAGCAAAGGGAAATTACTCTGAATTCCAGTTTTCCTTTTTCTTTCATTAACATAGTACAGGGGTACATGTGGTTTCCCAGTTGTTTAGTATAGTTTCACAAAAATAAAAAAATGTTGGAATCTAGTAATGATCTGAAAGCTGTTTGGGAGCCTAGATGGAACAAAGGGATGCACATAGCATAAGTACATATTGAATAAGGACATAGTCAGCTGTTAACACAACCACATTTTTTAAAGAAGAGTTTTTGCTATCTGAAATTTCCTAGCAATTCTTTTGCCGTGCTCCATATTGTATTTGAGCTAGTGTGGCTCTGTAGTCAATTTTAAGATATTTTATAATCATGAAAAGTGGTTGCTCAAAGTGCTACTATAAATGTAATGAAAGGTAGCACAGTATGATTTATTACTGCAACAAAAGTTTGGTATATGCTTTAAGAAACATGGTGCAACATTAATTTACTTCCATGGTTCTTGCTAATCATGTTTATTATGACAAAAATATCTGTCAGAGAAGCAAAGAGTAATGACATCAGAGACTCTTATGACCAAGGCGTTTTACAAGACGGAGAAAATGAGCTTGCAGGAAAAGACAAAGGTTAAAAACTACTCTCTAAACTGTTTTATACATACAGTATGAACATAAACAATACCAATTGCAGCTGTATGCAAAGACAATACAAAAACTGTTTCGTTGTCTTCCAGGTGTTCCAGGCCTGTGGGACCCCCAGAGTGGGAGGCACCCAGATCTCTGTGTCTGAGGAGAAGAAGAAACGTGGGAAAAGTCCTGTGGATGAAAAAGCTGGGCTGGGCTTGGAGAAACTTGTAAGTCTTGCTCTGTTTCACAAGTGACTCTTCCTAGATGCAGCAATCCACGTTTCTCCCAACATGCACCATTTTCAAAACCTCCAGTTTACTATTCCCAATGCCAGCTTCTCTACTGTCTTCTTAAGACTAAAAGAACCTATTCATTCACATAACTGCCCTTCCATATCCTCTGTTCGATGAATAACTCCAATTAGTAGACATTGCTGAGCTGTTGAATTGAAAAGCTGAGAGGGCCTGGTCTTCTTATCAGTGTGGCATGGTGAGGGACCGCAGGGGACTGCCATATAGTTACAGCTGTTTCCCAAATAAATAATAAGCATGGCTGGGGATTTTGCAGTAGGATGTCTCAGTAAACTCTGTTTGCGTACACTATGTGAGAATTGTGCTTGTTTCAAAGGATGCATCTCTGAGAAATCCATGTCCTTAGATTATATACAGTAGCTTATCATCTCTTCACTTATTAAGGGTGTGATACTATGTAGTATCATTCATATTCCGTCTGTGTAATTAATTCAGTATAGACACCAGTGGTTCAGTGGTTCACTTATAATGGTTATAAGTATTCAAAGTTAGTATAACAATTTAGGCCTCATACACACACCTTGAATGTGAATTCAAGTTTACCATTAGATCTTAATATGGTTGATATTCTGTACACATAGTTTGGTTACAAAGTGCAGCAAAAACTGCAATTGCTAGTACTGGAATGGGTATCTAGTGTGGTTATTGATTCAGTTTGGTTCAGTTAATGTGCACTGTGTGCACATTATTAATGGCACTAAAGGAGCTGCAGCAGGTTCTCTGTGGATTGCCATGCAAGAACCAGTATCAGCTTTTAACAGCTTCTTCCATTCAAGTGAGTCATTTGGATACCGCTCAGGTCATTCTCATCAGCCTTTTGGTTGAAAGAGCACACAAGCATTTTGCTCTGCCATCATGATACTGCAAATAGTTGCCCTTTCACTTAGTGCAGCACAAGTAGAAAGGTTTCTCCTCTAGCTCTGCAATGAAGAGCATTTCTCTTGTGACAAAACTCTGGACTGATTACTGGCATGTAATGTACTGTGTGGTTCAGAGTGCTAAAGCAAAAACACAGTTGTTATCACACACAAACCTCACTATTGGTTTGTAATGGAGGTCTAATGCATTCAGATTCAATTGTTTGTTTAAATCTAGAGTGCACTCACTTCAGCAATGAAATGAGTACAGTGAGTACACATTGTAAATATGATTATGTTAACTGTGATCTACATGTACATTGCCTAAGAGGGAATATTTGTAAGCTTACAAAGTGTTGTTTTCCAGGCCTTATTTTGCTACGATTTTAGTAAAAAATGAAATCTGCCTGCGTTAAAAGAATTGGGTGGTATTTAGATGAATCTGTGCCATGTCTGTTGCTTACGAATGCCTGATGTACATTAAGGTAGTTTAATCAATAAATCTGTTGGAATTTATTTTAATTTCAGACGTGGCATCAGACACTGCCATCATTATTATTTACTGATTGTATTAACAAACCTTTTCATATTTTCCCATGAGTAAAATTTAATTTAACAGAGAAAGCAAGTATAATATACTGTACCACTGTATGAAAAGATATTTTGTAGTCCCCTCTTTCATACTGTAGCAATAAAGCAGGGAGTTTTAAGAATAATTTTTCCTGAGTTTGGGTGAGCTGTGTCTGGATTGTTGTTGAACAAATGGCGTTTATCTGACAGAAAAATCTGCATCTCTACTTACAGTTTTCTGTATGCTTCAGTTCTGCAAAAATGACACAGTGTATGGAACAGACTGCTTTTGCTCATAGATTTTTCACCTTTGGTTTCAGTTCTATAAAAGCAAACTTCAGCAAATTATATGTCTGCCTCTGTACGGAATGCAGACGGTGATGTATTTTGCCCATCCATTCTTATCATGCTGTAGTGCCCTGACTCTATGTACTGTTTCTGGCAGGTGTCTGATGTGACTGGTAAGCTAAGGGAGATGCAGCAGTACTGGGTACAGCTGCCCAATGCTCTTTGTACTGACAAGGTTTCTGCAGCACCAGCCAGTGAGGATAAATGCTGGAATGGCATGTCCAGGGCAAGGTAGGACCACTGCACATATTAATGTACTCCTTAATCAGTGTCTATGGGATACTAGCAGGCGCTGCTTTTACAACTCAACAATTACTGGGAAAGGCAATGCTTTTGAATGTAATGCATGTTGATTTCTGGATGATTTCAGTTCTAATCACCTTCCTTTGCTTCTAAAACATTGGGTCAGCTGTTGAAACATGAAGTATTTCCTATAGTGACAGTGTTTCCTGTGAAATGGGATTTCAATGACTACAGCAGTCATGTAAAAAGAAGACACTAACCTTTGGTAGAGATTAATTAAATTTGCAAATATGAAATGTGTACTAGGACTGAAAGGCATAGAAAAACGTACTAGCAATGCTGAAATGAGCACTATACTAGAATTAAGGGTATCTGTTCACATAATGTTAAATCATTGAATGTTCACAGTTGTTGCTTTGTATGGTTGAATGTAGTGCAGTTGCATGAATGGACCTCAGATGGAAAAGTCTCTGGATGTGTCATTTCAGTTATCTCCCTGAAGTGATGGGTGATGGCCTGGCCAGCCAGATCAACAACCCTGAGGTGGAGATTGACATCACCAAGCCAGACATGACCATCCGCCAGCAGATCATGCAGCTGAAAATCATGACCAATCGGTTGCGCAATGCCTTCAATGGCAATGACGTGGATTTCCAGGACACGAGTGAGTGAAGCAGGCACAGCTGTCTACAAGACAGTTCTGATCTCGTAGATGACGACATTTCTTTTTTTGTCACTGATGTATTGTATAAGAAGCCCGTGACTAAAACAAAATGCAGTGAATTCATGCATTCTCATTCAGAACATGTAGCGCTTGTCGCACAACAGATAAATGAAATAACAGGAAATAGCAGATGATAAAACAGTTGCTCAGTACAGACTAAATTTCAGAATTGCTGAGCTTCTGCTGTTTGGTTCATTTCTTAACAAATCAGTTGTAGAACAGTTTCTTTTAAGTTGCAGATTTTTGTATCAACACAGGTAGAGAAAAAGGCACAAGCCTTCTGATATGTAGCTATTGAAGGGGATATCATTATATATAAATATACTGAAATGAAGCTGTCTCTTGGGTTCCTTTTTACAGGTGATGATGTCAGTGGCTCGGGAAGTGGGGCCTGCGTAGAGGAATTGTGCCCCCGTAGCACAGATCGCAACACCATCCCCAACACAGACCAACCAATACAGTACGCCATTCCTGCCGAGAACAAGAAGGTCGTCAAGGGCACAGCCAGCCAAGCCCTTCCCCACTCCACCCTCCTCCTGCTCTCATTGGCTGTGGTGCTCTTCAGGCGGTAATTTACAGGCTGTGTCACCAATTGGGACTGAGTTTGGGGGACAAGGGTTGGGGATGGGAGAGGGGGAGGGGCAAAGGTTGAAGCCGTTAACTTTGCCAAAAAAAGAAGCATAAATGAATGGACTATCTTTTATCTTGGAGGAAAAAAAGGAATAAAAAATTCTTAGTTTTTTTTTTTAATATATGGCACGATTAGAGCTGGTCTTTGGCATCTTTTTATTTCCGGTGTTTGGGTTCTCTGAAAATTCTGTACCTCAGAAATGTTTTAAAAATACTCTATAGATATTTATATATATTTGAATTTTGTTCCTGGAACCATCTGATCTCTGAGCTGGCTTTGAAGTAGTGCTGAGATAAACTTTTGTTTTTCCACTGTTTCAAACAGGTATTGGGTATATTTATTTATTACAGGAAAGGAAACCCATTGGGGGAAAAATGTTTTTGAGTAGTGAAGTGAACTGGCCAAAATACTTAGTTTCATATTATAACCATTTGATCCCAAATTACTTGCATACCTAACTTTTGATACACTGCTAACCTTGTGTTTTAAGGCTATGTTTATTGTAAAGGAACCATGACAAATATTGCCTATCCAGCACATTAGAAATGTTTCAGCACACTGTTTTTTTACAAGAAAACTGCAAAGTTAAAAAAGATCAATGCTCTTTTTTCTATTTTGAACGATTTCCCTTATTTTATTAGGACATGCAGAGTGCTGTATGAAATGTTGAAAATTCAAAGTTTTTGCTCAGCCCTACTAATTAGCTGTGGATAAAAAGAGATAGAAAGATATCCTCCCAGGATCTTACTTTTTAATGGATTATGAGATGCAGAAGGAAAGATGTTTGTTATCCACTTTCTAGGGGTTGCATTTGAAGACCTAAACATTTGGAGATCTAAATCCATTATGTCAGATTCAAGTATTAGCCAATAACAAGAATCAAAAGTAATTTACAATGCAGGGAGGCCATATTTACCTTCCAAGCTTTTTGTTTTTATAAACAAAAGATTTGTCAACCTGTTTTAAAAATCCTGCATTGTTAAACACTTACAAAATACAAGCTGTCCATCTGCTTCTCTTAATTTCTCATTTCTTTAGAAATGTTAGGCTGGTACTATAACAAATACATTAGACATCACACAGTCTTTGTCTCTATACAGTCTATGATGTCAGTTCAGAGACGTCAGTGGATGTGTGAAGCCTGGTTTCTTTATTGTTAGTCTTATCTGTTAAACTTCAAGCCGGCACCTTCAGGTACGATGAAGAAGATGGAATAAATAATGTATACAGATCGTTTCGGTTTTGTTATTTTTATAGAGGAGTCTTTCCAGATCAAAAAAGAATTGTTTGTTTTTTGTGGGAAGTCTAGATGAATTGTGAAAGGGGTTTTTAAATATTTTAAATGTTGTCTGGCTTCTGAGTACTTCTGGCACTAAGACAACTGTCACTACATCAGACTTCTGCCACCTTTAAAATTGAAAAAAAAGTGTTTTAATACTATCTAGAAAAGGAAGTGTGTGATATGGAGTACCAATACATTCCCACAGAAAGCTCCCCATTGTACTAAGATGCCCTTACTATCCCTCATGTGAACACGCAAAACAGAAATTCTAACTGAAGCCTTTATATAGTTTACAGTATGTTGCCTTGGTGTGCAGCAGTAGTTTAACTGTTTTGTTTTTCTTGCTGTTGTCTGCGATTGCACAAAGAAACTTGAGCAAAAGGAGTCTGATTCATCCTTAATATTTAATATTATTATTTAATATTAAATATTTACTTAATGTTTTATGTTAGGTGCTCATTCTCAGTCCTGTATGTTAATTAGTACCATGCTTGGAATTGATTATATTTGCACACAGACTCTCATCATTTTATTAATCTTAACTTCTGCACACAGATCTCCAGACATAAACTCAGTTTCAGTAAGCACACATTATATCATGCTTATACTAAGAAGCAGCATATACTAACAAGCAGCATATCTGTGTGAGAAATATGTAGATACCTGCCACAAGTGGGTAAATCTGTAATACTATATGCTAAAGACAAGAGTTATATACAGTATATTTAGCCTTTGGAGAATGTCAAAATCAATTCTGGAATTTAGATTCCATCTCTGAAATTATGGTTTTGTCATTTTAAAATTCTCAGTTTACAGATGTGATAGGACATTGCTTTAAAGGAGAATTAGAATATATGTTTGGTGCTGTTGTTCCTAAAACCTTGTGTCAAATGTATGTGAAAAGTCTTTAAAAATGATTGTGTCAAACCTATTTCACATTTTCCTATCTGTTATCATTACACCAGAGAAGGACCATTGCCAATCCTAAATGTAAGAAGGAAAAAACAAAACTTAAGATCCTGAACTTATCTTTGAGGAAAACTAAATTTCTGGTTAATTTTAAATCTGTATCAGCTACAATATGTGATCAGGTTACCCCTTTTGATGATTATAAATCCAGAAAAACAAACAATAAGGACCCTTCACCCAACACATTAATTCACAGAAGAGGATTCACAGAAGCCACTCTTCTGTGGTTCAGAGGACCATTGTGGGACAGATTCTGCTGCACATTGTTCAGGGTTTATTATTTCAAAGATTCAAGATATAGAGTATTGAGTATTCAGAGTATTCAATCTGCAGTTATACAGAGAAATGTTTGTTCTTTATCCTGGCGTTATATTTCTTAAATGCGCAATCAATGTCGCTAAAACACCAAGGCCCTTCACATCACAATAAATTTAGTAAGAAAATAAAAAAATCAAATTTAAATCTTGAAACATTATATCCAAGGTCATTTGATTTGTAAATAAATGGGAAGCAAGCCATATTAGTTTAATAAATTAAAAAAATAAATTCAATATCAAGGAGTGCATTAAAATAACGTTGTCTTCCTGCCTCCTGTGGCTGTAAAAGGGTCAGTGTTGGCAAAGGAAGTAAATAAGAGCCCTCTTCAGCTCTGATCTTACTGTTTAAGACACAAGGCTACGTTGTTTTTCACATAGTTTGGGTTTTGTTTTGCCTAATGTCTTGAGATTGTACATTCAATCTGTTTAGGGGGCAAGCGTAATTGCTGTAAGTTAGTATCACTCTGTTGTGAAGAATGTGGAGATATAGGATGTAGTGAGGATGTCTGTGGCTGATAAGTAATTCACACTGAGGTACTAAAAGCTCGGCTTTATTCTGGCTTTATTCCTGCCCTCTGGGAAAGTACTCAAAGGTACTGATAATTGCTCCTATAATGAAGTCCAAGTCAGTGTTTACACCTTAGTTTCTCCCTGTTCAGTCTTGTCACAACTTGCATTTACATCTTTAGGCAACACTGCTGGAAACACGTCAGATAGATCACGTGAGGAATGACTATTACAGATGCAGACATGAGTGATACCCAAAGTGCTATGCAATCCTGGAGGTTTCATGCTTCAGAGGCTATGTTAAGTTCTTTCCCCAAAAGTAATTCTCTTTGAACCAATACTGTTGGTTATTTGGTGTTTCAAAGAAACATGCTCTTCAGCTTGAAGAGAAGCCGTCAGGCCTCCAGCTTATACAGTATGTGCATTGCGCAATGCTGTGTTGAAGCCTAGATTTAAGTAATTGAATTTTAATTTTCTCATAACTGAAAATAACCAGGAAAAAATGAGATTTTTATTATTTAAGTGGGTTTTTTTTTTGCAAAGGCATGGCATCGGTCCTTTCCACCCAGGTTTGTCTGAATAAATGTTTATAAAGGCATTTGAGATTGAATTACCATAAGCAACTACCTTACGGAAGTTAACCATTAATGAAAGAAGAAAAATCACCATTACCTCCCTATCTGGATTTGAACCTTCTTCAATGGGTCTGAAGAATGCATGGAATGTAGGGTAGTTCCTGTTGAAAGTTTCCATTGTCTGCTACAACTAAAATGGCAAAAACAATGTTCGACATCAAAATGTGAATATGGATTTTCATAACTGACAAACCCCAAAACCTATTTCTTACTGTGTGATGTAAATGTATTTCTGAGCAAAGCCATAAGTCTATGCTAACTCCTTGTGCTTGTGTTCCCTCGCTCGAGTACAACATCCCACTGTTCATTGCCATCAACCTACAGTTTGAACAGTTGGTTCCTTCAGAAGCTGAAAAAGTTCCACTCTGTGATCCATTCCCAAGGTATTGTAAAAGCTGATTTCTTTCAGTAGACAGCAATATTAAGTACACTTTCCAGTCATTAATATACTTATTATGACAGTGCACTGTGGGCATCAGTATGTCCTCCTGTTTTCTCAACACATGGTATAGCATAGCAAACAGTTGCACAAAGAGTTTGCTTAAGCCCTGATAGTGTCAATGGGTTTGTTTGGTACACCCATGCCTTAAGGTGACAAAATTAAACATAATATCCAGTGGGGCTGTGTATGTTTTATCTAACACTGTAATAGGAGTGAGGTTTTCCTTGTGCCTCAAAGTGCTTGTTTGGCTGTTGTTTGTTTTTAAAATGTATAAGAAAATGTCTGTAGGGACCACAGCAGACTATCGAAACACTGTGTATCAGTGGGTCATGAAAAGTTTAACATCACTAGTATTACAGCACTCTTTCAGGTCTTTGTGTTGTGTATGACAAACAATGTAAAATGAAGAGGCATTTTTCTTCTTTCAATAATAAAAATTCCAACATATATCCTGAAGAAATGTATACATTTTGGTTTCTAAACATATGGGGGTTTATTGTGTCAATAGCTAGTATTGTTCACTTTTCAATGCTAGTATTTATTCATACAGAGCTGTATGAAGAGTTCATATGACAGATTTTCCAACAATATCTTTTCACATCACTGAGGAAGATTGACTTTCCTTGAAGTGATTCTGTTGCTTAAAAGGAAGGAAATGAAGCTGCATCACACCAGAAACAACTGATTGAGAAATAAAGTTCATGCTTTCTTTACTGATCTAAAGTCATGCCTGTAAATGACATTGAGATGGTGTTAACCATTAAAACTTTGTTATATGAAAGACTGATAACAGTGTAAAGGATTGATGTAGTTGCAGGTATGCTCACACTGTATCTGAAATTTCAGAAGTACTGCTTTTGGACATGTAAGAATATAAAAAGATTATAAACAAGAAACAGCTTTCTAGGTTTCTAGGTTGTTTGGTTTCTGGTAGCTAATTGATCCAAGGATGTCATCTACTATATCTGTTTCTTAAAAAGTCATGGTGTTAACATGAAGGCTCAGCCCCTAGATTGTGATAATGGTTGTGCTCATGAGTGAAATTGCCTGGGAACATCATTGGTTAGTTGCACAAGTCTTTGGATCAGAATTGTTTTACTTGTTTCTTCCCAGAATACAGTGATTATGTTTAAATGGTGAGTTGGGGATTCTTAATTAGGATATATGTGATTGCACATGTGAAATTTTAGATGCAGCACCCTAAAATAATTTAAACAAAATAATGAATTCTGACTAAATATCAAAAATGCTTAATTATTTTTCTGGCACTTCCTGTGAAGACATTCTTGTGATGTGTGACTTTTTTCAGATGATCACTGATAGCCTCAGATTCATATGAATACTGACTGGATAGCATTTTAAAGTTCTGCCATTTCTGTATAAAGAAGTAAGATAACCTAAGGACATTTACCAAGATTATACTAACATCTGCTGAGTATACAACAAGGCAACAGGATTTCTTTCTCTATTTTTTATATAATATTTCCATTTCAATAAAGCTTTTTTCTCTCCATCTGTTATCCTGGTCTTTTTGAAATCCCTCTACCATCGTCACCAGTGCTGCTTGAAGATTAAAATTAGAATGCTTTATTATTTATATCTTAATATCTGTAAGTTGCCTGGCCAATAAATCTTTCTTAGACAGGTGACTCAGCTCAGGGAATATGTAAGAATGCAGAATGTGTTCCAAGGGTCCAGCACACCTTTGAGGAAGGCAGTACAGCTAAGACAGAAAAACTGTGCATGGCAAAAGAAACCGTTTCGGCTCTGTGCTTGAAAGTAAGGGTCTGGTGACTGCTACTTCTTTTACCAATTAACAGATTGTAAACTCCCTTAAACACGTTAAATGAGAAGCATCACAACACATGTTTTTACAAGCATTGATTAAATACAAAGTTTAATTTTTGCAATTCTTGTTAAGAATTAATTGATGCTTCGAAATACAAACTTCCAAAATGTATGCATTCAAAACTCAAAAGTTTGTATACTGTACAGTGGATGATTCCTCTCCACTTCTTTCACTGTATAGCAAAAACATCTCTTCTCCAAGTGGCACAATGGCTGAATTGCTGTGGTAATGAGACATTGTTTTTTTTGTCAAGAACCCAAGCACAGAAAAAGAGTAAGCTCCTAAATCTGCAAGTGTTTTTCTTCACAGCTGAAAAAAAAAAGGATACAGCTGTTCATGTCTGTAAATGCCAAAATTATCCTAAAGGCTACCTACCTGTTTACATATTGAAGACACCTATTTTAGTGTAAAAGGCGGTTATGTACAGTACAGTATATATATATACACCCAGTATGTCCAGATGTTGGGACAACAACTGACCACAGAAAAGCACTGGTATCATCGTTTAAATTAGATGACGTATGATAGTATCTACCTGATCTATCAACAAAAAAGAAGAAGAGATCTCACCTGCTAACAGTGTTTCACCATTTCAGGTTTAATTTTATTATGGATTAAAAAAATAAGGGTACTTTTTCAACTATCTGATATTGTACTAAACGTGACGCCCTCAAAATAAAATATTGAAAGATTTTTCAGTTGACGTGTGGTTTGTAGTGTGTATTGTTATGAAATGCATCACTTCCTCTCAGTATTTAGAAATTAATTGCAGAGCATCTGGTAAGTTATTTGTGTTCTTTGGGGCATCCTGAAAAAAAACAAACAAATTATCCACAATAACATCTTTTCATCTGCACTGCCTGTGCAGTTGTCAATTTAATGGGCCAATCAGTTCTAGCAATTTGAATGTTCAAGGTTATTTACATTTTCAATTACACCATTATTCTTTTTTATTGACTTTCGAAGATTATAAAAATATAAGCACAAACAGGTACATCTAATTGGCATATGTCTGCTCAAGTCTAAATGGGATTCAGATAACCTTGAAAGTCACATACTGTAATCACTAGTTCATTATACTTTAGTGACCACAAAACTTTGCAGGTACTGTATACAGGTGGATTTGTCTTTAAGTTATAATGCACTTTCCTTAAAGTAGAGGCTCGCCCAAATCATGTTTTACTGTAGAACACTTCATACAGATACAGTATTTGAAGTTTTCCAGGTGCCTAAACCTTTGTTCTTAAAACCATATTGTACAATAAGTGATATCAGTCACTGATGCTGACCAAAACCTTTTTATGAAACACATTTGAAATTGAAAGTCTAAATGAAGGGACTAACTGCTGGGGAGCAGCAGTTACCCCATTTTAATTAAGTGATCACATACAGTACTGCATGGCATGGTGGAGTGGTGATTAGTACACTAGCTCCAAAGACCGAGTTCATTTTCATCTTGGGGTTTCTGCATTGCGCTCGTACTTTCTCCCAGTATTCACATGGGATGTCACTTCACGCTCCAATCTTGTCCAAGACTTTTCTCAAAGACAAGTAGATTAGATATCAAAAGCAGGTCTAAAATACATACTGTATCATATCGTAAAATATGTACATTGATCAGATGTTTACATACTGTATTATAATCAATGCCAGGAACACTGAATGTTTGATCATAATTCAATGTGCATAATCATTAAGCACCAAAATTGTGTAATGCACAAATATTACATAATTTATTTTAGTTTCAGTGCAAGCTAACATGGAGTCATGTGCTCACCATACAGGTACCTGAAATGTTACAGTGACTTTATTAGTGATCCTAGCCTCTACTTGTATACTTTACATACAGGGGTACAATCAGCCGTGTTTTTGATCTTTAGCCATTGTAGATTTAAAACAATCTTGTGCCAACACGACTATGTGTAGGATCAGATACTATTATCATATAGCAACATTGTAAAAAGTCACTCTCTTTTCAGAAAGTCAAGACCGTTGTCTTAAAATAAATAGCATATTCATACAGTATGTGGAGAGCACATAATTAATCCATCATATTCAACTCTGTATAATTAGAAGGATTGATAAAGTGTACTGACAGACTTTAAAAAGGGATAAGGAATTACAGTATATCAAGTTCTCCTGTGATAGTAATGCCTAAGCCTAAGACAAAGTCTGAATCTCACCTGCAGACCAATATTAATTATAGGTGTATGATTAGCAAATTATTCATCCACACTGGACAGGCAGGCTTTAAAAGTTTGAAGATGTAAAAATGGTTTCTGTTATTTAAGCAGTCTACAGTGTTTGGAATGGGTGCATGGCTCCTGCTGTGGAGACATTAACAAACGTATTGAACTAACAGCTACTGAGGTTGCTGCGTGTTGGAGAACAACCTGCACAATCCTTTTGTGTTTGTTTGTTTCTTGAGACCTACTGCTACTTTTGTAGTATAATTAGTGTGCTGTGAAAATGTGCACCATTTAGGTAGCGCCTGGGTTATATTGGGTTCTGCTTTCATTTTTACTAGATTACTAGAAGAGGGATGGACTTCAATGAAATCCCATTAAGTCATATTGATTATAGATATAGTTTGATATTTCTAATCTTTTTTATTAATAAAAAAATGACAGAAAAATAGTTCATCTACTGTACCTTGTATGTATTCAATTACTCTTTGAAACAGTATAGAAACCTTTCTGTAAATGTTATTCAGAAGAATATGGTCTGGTTTCATATTCTGCCATTTTAATATACTGTAGGAAATGAACAAAACCAGTACAATAGTTAAAGATAATGGTTTCACATAAATGTGGTTCTTTAAAAAATATTAAGCCACATGTGCTGTAGAACAAAACTCTCCAAGTGAGCCTAGATACACAACTACTCTTAGTACGGCATTAGGAGTTTTCATGGACAGTTATTGGATAATTGCAGAGTTCACCCAATGATTCAGTTGAAGCTGTAGTTTTCAGTGATGCCCTCTGTGACCAGAGTCTCTCCTGGGCTTTTCTCCATCCTGTGGCTTTCATGAGTCTTCCCCTGACTTACTGTTGTGTGTGCATGATGGGGGTTTGGCACCTGATATGTCTTCGGTTTCCGCAGAGGACTGCATGCTTCCCTGGTCTTACCTACAGATAAAACATGATCCTTTAATCTCCGCTGCCTTGAATACCGGCCAACAGTACTGAAAACCTGCTGTTTTGCAAGAGTCGCAAAGAAATGTTAGCGAAACACAGATCCATTAATAGTGTTTCATAACTTTATAGAAATTGAATAGCCCTTGTTTCGATTACAATAGCTTAATATGATGGAATTATGCACGCTATCTTTCAGCAAACAAAGCATAAAATATAATGCATCTTCTGTCGTACAGTATGTCTGAAGGCCCAATAGGTTATAAAGTTATTCCTGTAACAATCGCATTTGTATCCATCATACTTGTATAACAGAGTTAAAGACTAGTAATGAGCTGTACTTTCTCTAGGGAAGAGTAATAGAAAACAGAAAAAAACACATAGTACTAAGCTAATTAAATGTGGATTAAGCTACTTCACAGCACATTAATTGGGCGAAACCATATTCTATAACCTCCCATTATAACACACCAAGATCCTTTATCTCTCTTGAATGGATTAAGATGGGCTTTTTAAAATTTGAAGTGCCTCCCAGCTCCAAATAACCTTGGAACCATCTGGTCTCCTTACATAAGGAAACCTAAGGTTTTTCATTGATCTTCAATACCTTAGTCTCTAAAGGCCACTATTTCAATATGTCAACAGGGGAAATGTAATTGCCTTACTCCTAAAGTGAAATTAGTTGGCATAGTACATAAATCTGTGGTTTGGAGATGTGCATGTTGATTATCAGCTGTATTTTGAGGTAATGTGTTTTACTGATTATTCAAACAACATACAGCACAAGAACATGATATTTTCCCAGCCCCACTCACCCCACCCTTCCCCCATACTCCTCAGTGGCATGTCCCTTCAAGTATCTACATAAGAAACCCTAAAATCTGTTTGAATGGAGCAGCCCTGCAACAAGGCTTTGACTGTGTCAGCAGCAGTATTCCACGCCTCTGCCTTGCCCTCAGCATCACCATGGATCCTAGCAGTCAAAAGCACCATACTGTATAAATCAATCTCTTCTCAGTGCTTTTCACTAGGCACTACAGTTCCATTCTAAACAGACTTTTTTCTTAAACGTTTTCAAAACGTTCCTACAATAGACAAATCCCATGCTCCTTCTGTCCTTACTCTTTTTCTTCCCTGCCTGGTCCTTCAGTTGGGATTTTCCAAGTACTGGCGCGCTATCTGGAGACTTCATTAGCTGCTCTACAAACAACAGTAGTGTTACTATAGGATGGTCATTACTGGCATTCCTTTAATCAAACTTGAAACTTCTCCCTTTTAACCTCCTGTTAGGTTAAGTATCTAAATGTATTTGTCTGGTAAAATACATTGCCTGTTTTACCCTGTTCTGTCTCTTACTCTCCATTTAAGTTTCAATTTCCAGGCCTGTGGTATTTTCTGTACAGAGAAAATTGTTACTGGCACAGCCTGGAAAGAAGCCACATGCAAAAGCCCACTGCTATGAGCCACTTAGCAAATAACTGGTTTGCTTGGCTCAACAAGGTAGATTTAGCCTTTCCTCAAATTCTCTACTTCCAAAATAAATTAATTTTATTTAAAAGTCCAAAGCTGTGTTTTTTTTTGTTCATACTGTCAGCAAAGCACTGCAGTAAGTTTTTCTCCATTACTCATTTTCTGCTGGGGGGGCCAACATTTCTGAGTGGATGGGAGGATAAAAGAAACAGTTCACAACGGACTACAAAAGGCCTTTGAACCCAGAGTCCAAATTTAAATACATATCCTGTAGAGGTCATAGTTTTCTTAGAAACAGTTTTTCTCCAGAAGACATTACTTCATATTCCCAGGGGGTCTTGGTGATATATGAACAATAACAACCTGGCTACAAGCTACAAGACATTACAGAAGACATTATAGATGGTCAAGGGGAGATTGAATTGAAGACTATGCTTTTACAGCCAGTACACTCCCCCCACCTGTGACTCGGATGCACTCCTCCTTGTGTCTCTCATTCCAGGCTTTCATTTTACAGGTCTTGCTGCAGTAGAAAACCTCATGACATCGGCTGCACGGCAGCAACACCACTCCCACTGTGCGCCCACACTGGTAGCAGTACTTGAACAGGGGTCTCCTGGAGCCAACAAAATAGCAAACAATGAAAAACATCTACAGTACATACAGAAAGAACGTATCCAAACAAACATATGGCTCTGTGAATTATGCTTTTGGCAAAATAGTGGATGGATTTTGGATGTTGATTAAATGGTTTCAGCACTTATTGTCCCAAAACACTCAAGTGAATCTGACGCGTTAGCACTAAACCACCTCATTAGAGACTTAAAGGGCCACAGGTTATGAATTGTTGAAGTGTTGAATGTCAAACGGGGTTAGATTCTGGAAAAAAAAACATGATGAAGAACCAATATGTCCCATTTATCAAAAGAACAATGACTGCATGCCATCAGTATATTGACGCAATGCCTTAGGTGGGCTTGTAAGCAGAGCACCTAAATCGTTTTGTAGCAACAAATTGTGGTTTCGTGAAGACCACCCTGATGGAGATTGGAATGTAAGGTGCAGATGTGTGGAGCAATATGATCATTGTGATAAACAACACACCAGTCAATGATGAGGTGTAAGTGTGATGGTCGTAGCAGCAGTCTCTTCGCTTGTTACACTTGATGGGAACCTGACAGCACAGTACTACAATGATCAAGTTCTGGCACCTCAATTGCTACCTTTCCCAGGAGATCTGTGGCTCATCCTAATGTGACAGCATTCCAGCTGGACGAATCATGCCCTCATGCTGGTCTTGCAAGATGAAAATGTGATATTTGTGCAAGAGATTCCCTACTTGCCAGACTTAAGCCCCATCTGTAGGCTCAGCAAAGATGACATGTGGCAGAGTTCAGAGATCAGAACAGGCATATGCTTGTCCAGGTTTTATGAGGGCTCTACAGTGTACGTCTTCTGGGAAAATGTCCCACAAGATAACATCTACAACCTAGTGAAAATTTGAGCATAAGCATGTACATTAGCTGCTAGACTTGGACTGTCACAGCGGATCCTGTATTGATCAACCTAGCTGAAAAAATGTTAATCGGTATTATGAATTTGCCTGTCATTTCTATTCAGTAATTTGAATGAGTGCACCTACTACAAAAAAAGTAATCATTTTCCCAATAATAGCATAGCATTTGCAGTCACAAACCTTTCAATGCTCATCATATACTAAAAAAATACTAAAACTGTTGTGGAGCAAAAGAAATCCGCAGGTTGTATTAAGAATTATTATTCACTGGTTAGGTGTGAAATGTAGGACTGTCCAGAAACAGTATAATGCTTACCAACCAAGACAGTTTCATTCTGCTAGAAATGTGTTGGTCTCCATCTAGTGGAAATTTATATTATTGCATGTTGATATTTGAAAGTATTGCACTCATATTGGTGAAATTTAACATAAGAAAAGCACTAAACTCAAAGGTTTAACACACATAATAGCATTTAATTGGCTTATATTTAAATACATGGCTGAATCCAACATCACAAAACAATGACTGCATACATAAAAATGCCTTTACTTATTCCCTCAATGTACAGTACATCATGTACTGTACATCAAAATATTTAACTTTCTTCAAGGGTAAAAAAGGTTACAGTACCTGATCTTCTTCTCAGTCTCCTGAACATGTTTACTCTCAGTTGCCCTTCTGGAATTAAAATGACAGTATAATGAATATACTAGATTAAACATTTGACTAGGAAATTAGATATCTTACAGTTTAATGAAAACGCCTGAGATCTTAACAACTCAATAAATCATCTTACATCTTTACCTTTACCTACTGTAGGAATACCCAGGGATTCTAAAAGTCCACTAAAACCAATAATGATAATGTGGATGATGTCAGCTACAGGAACACTTCTGTCCAAGAAGCGTAAGAACACTATAATTACAGAAAATACACTGTTAGGTTAGTCCTTTACATTGGTTTCTCCAGCCCTCAACTTCATATCTTTTCAGAATTGTGCAACACTTCAGACTCCATTTGCGTCTCTATGTCACTGTTTCTGAAAAACTCAGACATTTTTCTAAATAGGAACAATTAAAGGTTTATTCCATGCTGAAAAGAGAAGAAAAACACAATGTTTTGGCTGTGTTCAGGTGTGCTGACACAGCTACCTACTTGAATTTTTCTAAATATTCTTCTAGTGACTTGGTAGTGCAGATAATTTCACTATTTCACATTCAAGACTGCCTTTTCATAATGAATAAAATCCCACTTTTTACATATAGCACCCCCAAAAGTTAGGGGGATCACGCTGAGTTTCCTTATCCTATAAAAATCATTCTTATAAAATATGACTATAACTAAGACTGGAGGAGAGCTTGTACATGCTTAATATCTTGCTGGAGCTTTATTTTCATCTAGTGTACCCCATGCATAAATGAAACCCAGTAAAACAACAGTGCCTTAGGGAACATTTTGCACCCACAGCTGCCTCCATTCCAGGATTATAAAATGGCGGATGCAGCTCTCACTTGATCGTACGGAGTTACCAGCCTTCCCCACAGTGAGCAAGTGCCCAGGGTACCTGTGCTCCAGTAAGGAGGTCACGTCTTTGTTGTCTTCCTGCTCTGTGATGGCTACTCTGGTGGTCTTGGACTGTGGTGGGGTGGCACCTGCCCCTGTGTACACAAACTTTTCCCTCGGGCTGCAGCCTGAACACAACCCAGAAACAAGTGGCTTCTTAACATGCCCCACAACCACATACTGTACTGTACTGACCTCATCTTCTTCGGCTATTTAATGAATTGGGCTAGTCGATTTGAGGTCAGCATTTACAGGATGCATTCAAGATTGACTTTGCAATTCACAAGGGGGAAAAATGAAGTTTCTTGTTTTAGTTAACACCATTTATTCCCAAGTTATAATACTAACAGGAATCTACAGTATTTCGTTTTCTGTAAAGTCTGAGTTTACACCGTCAATGCAAACTTCATCCCTCAGTATTGGATACCCACTCCTTATTCCCTGCTGCAGCTCCATCTCCAGCCTCTCCCGGTCTTTCTTTACAACGGCCTGCCGCAGCAGGTCCCCCATCAGGAACAGCAGCTGCCTGCGAGCGTTGTACACCTCTCTTTCTTTGGAGGTGAGAGCATGATACGGAATGTGGGCGATTCGCCAGTCCTGAAGACAAAAAAAAAAATGGCCAAATCATAAATTTACTAAAATCATTTCTTTTCAAAGACACAGCGCAAATGTGTACATCTTCCTGGAGACATGGGACAGGGGTATTAAAACTCCAACCATAACAGCTCCAGAGTCATGGGTCCATGCTATTTGCTAAACTAACGTTCTAACTGAAAATATTTCATACCTGGCAACTTTAAATTCACTCTTCAAGCAAAAAGTTATTTTTTATATGTTTGTATAGTTCTTAAGGTTGTATTCATACCTGGTAGAAGGTATAGTAGGCATAATCTACCGCAGTGCCCATTGCAGTCTTTTTTCCTTCTCCAATCATGACAGGCATCAGTATGTTGGCACCAGCGTTAATTAGTTTTTCTATCTAAAAACAGCAAATACTATCACTTAATAACTCAAAAGAATCATTTGTGGAAATCATTATCATTACATACAGAGCAATTTTTCTTATCTTATTAGCTTATGCTGAAATAAGAATTTCAGATCCTCAACCACCAAATCACAAGGAAAGTCTAAGGATTTGACAGCAGAAAAAAAACACAAGAAACAAACTAAATGGTGGTCTGATGCTTCCGTTTAATTTAACAGGATTAACCTGATTTGCAAATACACTCACCAGCTACAACTCTTTGTATCAACAGTTGACGATGACACCAAAAGGAATTTTTTTTCTGTTTTTTTGTGTTTTCGCAGAATCAGTTATACTTTCATTTTTATGTGTTGCGAAATACATTCCTAATGATCTTGCAGAGAGATGTGCACTCAAGGAAAGAAAGCTCTGTACCAGTGTTGCTTTCTGGCGTGCGTTGTGGCAAGAATCGTAGGAGATGTTGACTGTGGCACAGAGAGCACTGCCCACTCGGCGCGTTAGGGGGAGATTGGGGTCTGCTCCCCCGGCCAGCAGCTCATCCACAGCCTGCAGAAACATGGGAGGGAAAGGGGAATGCCAGCTCTTAACTGCACCTTAATCTCCAACTACCGAATCTGCTCATGCAAAAACTGTTTTTTTCATACTGGTGTTCCACATTCTAAGGTGGAATTTGGCCAAATTAGGCAAAACATTTAATTTCCTAAGAAGCATTTTAAAAGGAAGCTTGTCTTCGGTTTCAATTCTACAAAAAAAAAACAAGCTTTCCCAACCCTTTAAACGGCTTCAGCTTTCCAAAGTAACTGTGATACCAATTCAACATCTGTTTTCCATTGTGTACGAAAATGTTTTGATTCAAAATTATAATACACGATTATACAAAACAATAATGAAGAAAATTATATTTTATCCTAAGAAATTCCACCAGACTCCAGCAATTTAGGATATGATGTGTGTTATTTGTGGGAGGAGGTAGAGATTTCTCCAAACACACAAATTACATTTGCGTTCTAACTCAGCAAGTAAAAATGCTGAATTCAGAAAGTTTTTGCATGCCAGGAGATCCACAATACTGCATATCAAAAACTGCCATGGGTCTTAATATTCAGTATGCTTTAAGCTCTGCATCTAATTTGGAGATGGTACAGAGTATTTTAGCTGCTTACTTACATAGTCATTGCCACTAGCTATAGCCAAAGACAGTGGAGAGTGGCCACTCCACAGCAAATTGGGGTTGGCCTTGTGGGATAATAACAGGCGAACCACATCCTTGGCATTCTGAAACATATAGAACATATATTAGAAACCCATCATTATTTTTTTATTAATTACCCAAGTAACTTTAAAAATTATTTCATGTATAATCTTTCAAATTATTCCTGGAAAAGCTCTAGATCTGTATAGCGTTACATTGAAGTCTTATTTTTGCACTTCAACTCAAACATTGGTGCTATGAATTTACGACCTTGTCCTTTGATGTTAAAGTGAATGAAAGTAATGCCATACCAGTCCCAATTACTGTACATGTAATCCATTGAGCATTAAAATGAACTTGGCATTGAACTTGGCAAGCTGAAACAGCTTACTGTCTAATGGAGAAACAGCTTCATGAAGTGGAAAACATTATATCTTTAACTGTAGAGAACAATTTTTGTAGATGGTGGATCAACAACATTTCTCTGAGGGAAAATAGTGTATTCAAACTTCAGAAAGCAGAATGTCACCTGCAGTGGATTCTTAAAAGAACTATGTAGCCAATGCACAATGCACCTTAACACTGAGATAGCAAAGCCTTAAAACTCACAGTGTGATTGGTGTCTCGCTGACAGGCAATGTGCAGAGGGGTCCTGCCCCCTTCCTGAGGAAGCTCACTAGGGGGAGAGTAGTACTGGATGGGGGGTCCGATTGGACTGGAGGTTTTCATACTGAAGCCAGGTGGGGAATCAGAATTCAAAACCTGCAGAACAGGAAAGTATCATTTATTTTTACTGGAACGTATTACAATAACAAAAAAGCATTAGAAGAATCCATTTTTAATCATGACACCAAGGTCACCTTATCAAGCTCATAGACATCATCTGCATCCTGAGCTCGTACATCTGGATCAGATACTGCATGCAGCAACAGCTCTGTGATCCTAATCCCTTCTTTTCCTGGCAGGGCAGCAGCAATGTGCAGAGGATACAGGCCCTTTCTCTACACAAGAACAAGGAAATATGAAGAACTACCAAAAACAGTGCTAAAATAATTCCACAAAACCATGCTGATTGTTTATGATTAATTAGTGACAGAGACTGGGCAGAAATCAAAGACGATAGAGGAGGCAGAATTTTGGCTATGTAAGGACAGTAATGTAAATAAGACATGTCTGAAACTATATATAAACAGTAGACCATTGTGGATACACTTCTGCTGTTTCACAGATGCATACAGTACATATCCAGAGAACTGCAGGTTTATCATGTAAAACATTACATAATTTTATTGCTACCTTAAGCTAATGAGAACTGTATCTTTAGCTAACCATGCTAGTGATGAAAACCTGTTGAATACTGTTCGAGGAGCAAACCCTTACTGTAACGTGATACTAGAAAATAAAATGCTACCTTCTCTGGCAAAGGTATGTCTGTCCTGGCTCCACACTCCAGAAGGCGCCGCACAGCCTGAGTGTGTCCAGCCTTAATGGCCAGGAAGAGGACAGGCATGGGCACAATGGAGGCATTGGGATCAGCCCCCCTACATAACAACAGCTTGATCGTCGCCCACCTGCTCCTGTGTCTGCCAATACCAAGGCAAAGATATTAACTAGTTTTGCTCATTCACTAGTAACACAACCCCCTTCATACCCTCATTCACACAGAAATATTTGATATAGGTGCAGTTTACATTTTCTATTTAGTTTGGAACATTTTCACCATACCACATTGATCACCTGTAATGTTGTATAATAAGTATCGCCCCAAATAAAACTTTAATTTTTTTTCAGCCTCTGAGAACCTGCATTCTGTCTTTGTCAAACCCAGAAATCTGACTTTGGATGTCCATAATACGACCAAATTCTCACTTCTCTTCCAGACATCTACAATCTTTCAATCAATATCATTCACTAACTGAAATGCCAAATTATTTCCAAATAATAATTGAGATCTTGAGACTTCCAAAAATACTACAATGAGGAAATAATCAGTGAAAACATGTTTCCATACTACAGTGCCACTATGTTCTCATAAATAATTTTAGTAAAGAAATTTTCCTCTTACTCGGTTTTCATGAGGGCCATTCTCCTGGCAGTCTCCTCAGTGCCATTGGACTGTACCAGACTGTTGCGGCTCAGGGCCTCGGCTGTCTGCTGCAGGGCGTCTTCTGTCACATCAATGTCAAAGCTGGCCAGACTGCAGGCTGAGTCAAAGACAGTGTCTTGGCTCTCCTTCACATCATCGTCTCGCTCTGCCCCTTCCCCAGAGGCTGCAGGATGGGACTCAGGCCAAGAGACAGACCCCAGCTTAATTCGGCCATCTTGCACCTGTATAGTTCGTGCTGTAGACAGCATGTTTCTTTCAGAATTGGTGGCATCGTCAGCCTCTTCATGAGCAACGACTTCTACAGTAGTCTCTTCACAGTTCATAGCACATTCCTCCTCCTGCACCCCAAGCATAAAAAAATCACTTTATAGCCATCAGGGTTCTACAAGATCTAATGTCAAAGTTTGCTACAAAGAGGTGGATCTCCAACTGAATAATTCTAAACATTTATTTTCTCTCCGACAGGTACAATGTTGTTGCAATGCACTCCTGTAGAAATAGGAATATTAGGAAGTCTATGCCTTCAAGACCTAAACCAGACTAGTCACACATGATTAACATTTGAAAGTGCTATAACTTATTTACTGTAGTTCAAAACAGGCAAACTGGAAAAATCATCAGTCTTTAATCTGTGACTGTGACATCAAAGGGACTTAATTACCATTAATGTTTTCCTTTGAACAGTTTTGATCTTGTACCCTGTCTTCTAGAGATTACAGTGAGATCACCCACCTGTGGTTTGCGATCCATTCCTTCAGCCACATTGAGCTGGAATGTTTGTGAGGGATAGTACAGCGTGTGGGACACTGCCAGTGCAGACAGCCCCTCACTGTTCAATTTATTTACATCAGCTCCTCTGTCCAGCAGGAGGTTTATCACTTCATTGTGGCAATTCACCTGAGAGACAGGAAAAAGCTGTTTTCCTCTTTGTCTACATACTACACATCTCCACAGCTTACTATAATTTAACTCTCAGGATGTTAATCTCAAATCATTACATTTTTTGTGTAAAACAGACTGAAAAGCCTCACATCTGAAGGTGAGAAGCTGTACATTTATTTGTGTGATTACTCTCAAACACGTTGCTCAAAGCACAGTTAAATATGTGAATGGAATTATTGTCTGTATCGTCTGCATTTTCTGAAAGCTCCTAGCCAGTCCTCTTACAGCTGCTGCAATCAGAGCAGTGTGGCCACTGACATCACCGACATCCGGGTGCGCCAGCCCGTCTTGCAGGATCCTATACACATTCTGGGTGTTCCCCTCTGAGGCTTCCTGGATCAGCCGCTCTGAGTTCAGCTCCTGTGGGCCTTTGGGTCCAAATCCGTCCCGCCTACCTGACAGCAATGCCTCTATACTCCAGTCAAGCCCATCAGCGCCGTGCCTACCAGAAAGACGCAAGCACCGTGATCAGATTGATCTGGCCTTCAAGGCAGGAAATCATTTCACTCTGTGATTGTCTCTCACTTTGCAGAACTTACAGTAGTTCTGTCCACTCCCTTCATTATCAGAACTTCATTTCATTGATGTTAAAAAAGGAGTTATTTAGTAAGAATAAGTTAAGAATAAATTGAATAGATACTGTATGATTAGTTCTCTAAACTTATGAAACAGCAGGCAGCATGGTGGTACAATAGCTAGCATTGCTGCCTTGTAGTGGTGGAGCCCTGGGCTCAATTCCTGGGGTGCTATCTGACTGGAATGTATATGTCTTCCCCATGTCTAAAGGGGGTTTCCTCCCACAGTCCAAAGACATAATGGTAGCATAATTGGCTTCTGTAAATTTGGCCCTGGTGTGAGTGTATGCATGTTTGTGTCTGTCTATTCCCTATGATGAACAGGTGTCCCATTCAGGGTATGCCCTGCCTTGTGCCTTTTGCTTCTCGCATTATGTTCTGGCTACCCATGTGGCTCTGTACTGGATAAAGAGGTTAGAAAATGGATGGACAGAAATTGTGACAGACAGTATGCTTTATATACAAGCGATTGTCAGTACCGGAGCAGATAGAGTACATGTGAACAATGTTGTTTTCAAATGACTGCATCACCATCTTGTAGCCTAATCTCATCAGGTCTCAGAGGCTGAACTTATCCTGTGATGGGAGACCTCTGAGTTCCTAACCAATGCCCCAGTAAGATGGCTGGGGTTACTATGCTATAGAAGGTGCATTCCTTTTGACCATTAAAGATCCCATGGCACCTCCCAAGGGTTTGATTCAGTCACCTGTCTAAATCCTACTCTGTTCTTTTTCTGTTTGTCCTACTTATAGTTACTCCTTTATTCACTTTTAGTTTTTCACTTTTGAACATGATATATTTAAGGTTAGGTGAGACACAATAGCCACAAGAATCTCCGGTAAGTGCTACACTTCAAAGGTAAATGAAGTGGCTCCCCTCCTGCATTTACAGTATATTATTCTTTAATTAGGGTTAAATTAAAAATGATAATAATGTTATAAAAACACACATGAAATGTTCACTTCATTCATGCATTCATGCTAACTGGACATTAAGCAATGTGAAGGTGGGTGAATTCGAGTACTGAAAATTACCTGTGTCTTTGGATGTGCCATTGCATGCGATGAAGAAGGGGCAGAGAGTTAGAGACAGCTGACCTTTCTTCTAAGTTGTAATCCTGCACTTTAAAAAAGTGCTTATCCAGCTCCTTCCTCAAGGACTGGGGAAGGGGCAGATGGTCAGAGTCCGTTGAGTAGTTCTCAATTTCAGGTGGTAGTATAAAGTGCTCATCCTCAAGGAGTTTCCTATAGTCATAGTAGAAGGGCTCAGCTGCTTTCTGGCTCTCTGCGTTTCTCTTATTTCCTACCCTTGCACCCTGCGCCATCTCCTCCCTGGGCCCCACACATTCACGGTATTCAGGGAAGCCACAGAGAGTGAAAGCTCCAGGCAGATGAGTGCACAGTCGCAGCAGATGATCCCTGTGCCACAGGCCCACGTCCTGCTGCCCATCAGGGTATGTCGCTACACCTGGCCCAAAACGCTCGTCTGCATGGTACAGTCCCTACAGGGTCAAAGATCAAGAGTTACTGTAACTAGAGGAATTAGATATGACGTATAGACAAACAAGCCTGCACACTCTACAAAATGCCCGTACAGCGTTTGCAATCAATTAAAAAAAATATCTTTCTTGCAAAGTGTCTAAATCACAGAAAATACAGTATCAACGGTAATCAAAAAATGAAAAGCAGTAATTGTAATTGTTTTTGTAAGGAAATGGGTCATAGCTGTATCAATTTTTGGCCATGACTAAACATCTTTTTTCTAACCATTTTCTCCCATTTCATTGACATGTAAATATTAGCTTCATTTTGTAAATGAACAATTTGCAGCCAAAAGGAAAAATTACACTAGCAGCCCAGTGAAGTCAGCTCTGTTCAGGGAGACAAATTACCTGAAAGGCAGTGCCATCTGGAAGGTGCAGAGCTCCATAGCCCTCTTTCCGATTCAAGTAGAACTTTCCAATGAATCTGGAGCCCCCAGGCCAGGAATATGTCCCATCACCATGGCGGTAATCTTTATAGAACTCCCCGCTGTAAACCTGATTCACCAGTATTAATTTACTTATTTAAGATTAAATAATAGGCTTACTACCAAATTATACATGATAATGGCAAGTATAAAAAATAAAAAAAGCTGCATACTGTAAATCAGCAGCCCGGTCACATTTCTTCTCTACGGGTGGAGAAGAAGTATTGGCAGATAACACAGTGTGGCTTTGGCACACAGCCTGCTGATTGAAATGCCTTGCTTCAGATGGCAGCTGGCTGCCTTTAAAATGCTTTCTGTACATAGTTATATTGTATTTTCAAGACACTCGAGAAAATCAAATTTAGCTTTTAGGTACAGCCATACAGTATATCATGTTTGTTTTTCTAGCAGTGCATTAGGAAGTGCTTTGCCAACTGCAGTTCAGAGACACTATATTTCTTTCTGATGAAGTCAAAAGCAAGAATAACTAGCACATTAAGCCATAGCTTTAAGGTAATGCTAATTGCTTTAATCTTCTAAAGCCCAAGGCTTTTCTCTTTTGATTTAGACATTTCAATAGTAGTTGATGATCTACTGTAACATGTATTTCAGGACATGTGCACTGTATTTTGGGGTGATTCTTTAAAACTTAAACAGACAAGATGTTGTGTTAGGATTTTCTTATTTGATATTGTTTTCAAGGTTTGTGCTTTTTTCCCCAACACTGTATGTATTCAAACATTTTGTACTTTAAATAATCAATGTGCTGTGAAAATAATCAGATAACATTATTCTTACACGGGTCATTATTATTTCTACTCTAACTTGTTTCGGTTGCCTGTCATTTAGGCGGTTAAATTGCACTGTTGTTCAAACCTCCGTCTAGAGTTTCTGAACAATGGCGAGAGTAACTGGAAACACCCTGGGAGATTTACTGTTCCCATGGTATCATCCCGATTTCTGGATGATGTTTTTATCCAGAGCTGTTTCAGCTCCTAATGCCTATATAGTACTTAAAAACAACCAAACCGGGTAAACCTTCAACAAATAATTTGCTCGTAGTGAATCGTATGCATTAACTTTGTTATGATTACAATTTCCACAGCACTAATTACCAGTTAACTAATTACTAGTTATTCAAAGCAACCGGCATGTTTTCAATAGGCCAATCAGAATTCGTTAAGATGTTTCAAACGCAGTAGTAGCAGAAATAATCATTCACTCAGTTCGAGCCCTTCTCCCCGTTGATACAGTGTAGGTCTCTGGCAGTTGTTACAGTTCTTGAGAAAAATAATCATCTGCATGGTTTAACAAATAATAATGACAAAAACACGCTAACAATCACAATGGTTAAAAAAAAAAGAAAGGAGACGAGTTACGCGACGGAAAGACCCACCTCTCCATTGGCCCAAGTGAAAACCCCTGAGCCATGCTTCAGGTTGCTGACAAATTGCCCCTCGTAGCGGGAGCCATCGGGCCAGTGCTGTACACCCGTCCCGTGTTTCTTACCGGCCACTGTCTCACCGGCGTACCAGCCCTGCGCGGTCTCACGGCACTGCTCGGCTTGCTCTCCAGGTGCGTACTCGGCGGAGCAGACACCGGCAAGCGGAGACGAACACGCTGGAAACATTGTCGCTGATGCTGAACTAAGCATCTCCGGGCACAAGTGTACTGCTTTGAATGCGTGTCTTTTGCACAGTCGGCAATTATAGCTCAGAAGATTATTCTACGGTATCATTTGTGAACTCCCAGCGCGATGCTGAACACTAAGAAATAGCACTATTGTACGCACTTCCACGTATTACGTTAAAAACATTTCTACGCCGCCGCTATACTCCCGATCCATGCAGACGACTGTCTCACAGTCAGTTTAAGAAAATAGTAAGCATTTTCTATCAGAGCCAAGTGAGCCAAGTATAAAACCACTCCTTTTGTAACAAGCTTGCTAGTGTATCTTCAACTCAAAGTTTAATGTTGTCCAATATAGAATAATATAGCTAACGTATGTCCTAAGCAATTTTTAGTATTCCAAAACCAGATAAGGTTAGGTTATCTTTACAGGAGCTCATTCGCTGACGCTGGCGGAGTCCGCGGTGAAAGATTTGCCGGGCTTGGTTTCCAAGACATTATTCGAACGTGGATACGAGCGCTCCTTGACGACAGAAGCGTCACTCGGTGTTGCATGTGTTCGCTGAAGTAATGGTGCAAAGTACTGTGTGTCTCCCTCCTCTTCTGCTGTTCAAACCACAGAATCTACACATTACCACTAGCAGATCTGTAGACGGATTACTCTAAAGTTGAACATTGATTAAAAAAAAATACCAGGCTAAAATGCACCAAGATTTTTATAGGCTACCAAATATAACATTCATAGAGGTTTTATACCTCAGGAAACTGCCCCACCTCTAAAATAATATACAGTAAAAAAAAATAGAGGGGGCATTGATGTACAGTACTGTACTTACCATATTTAGTTTTGTTCCCACATTCTCCCATATACTGTATGTTCAATATTATCAATATACTGTAGTCATGAATCTTTCAACAAGTAGACCTCTATCAGGTCTAGTAAGAGAGAATTTCTGGAATTTTAAATCACAATACAATCCCATTACATATGAAGACAAGCACAAGACACAGATTGTTTGATTTTGTAATACGCACATACACGCTTATTCTTCCATTTTTACCTATTTTAGATATACAGTATATGCTTATGGGTACACACAATAATCTTATCCATTTAAAAAAAAACCCGTAATTTAATAATTAACTTTTATATAGAAGTAAATTGTAAAATGTCAACTCTTCTAAATTCTGCCGAGCAAGCTCTCAGCCATGTCCATTTTGCTCAGTGCATCATAAATTAATAATTGAGAACTCTCCCTTTCTTAAAAATTATATTACAACGAAGTTATTTTTAGTCTGTGGAAAACAAACGTCCTATAGCAATAAACAACACAATGAAGGGGCACTCTTATTTATTTAAATGAACGTTCATTGCGGCTTGCTTTCTTCATAGTTACTAGCGCTGCTCAGGAATGCTTTCCCAGCATGCCCCAGACGTACACGTCAGTCCTGGACCAGGAGTGCGGCTTCAAATGCCTGGGTGACTTCTGACTTTGTCTTCACCGGTTCATTCATCTGAATCAAAATACAAACTGCTCTTTGAGGCCATTGTACAGTTCGGAATGTAAAGATTTGTAGTCAAAATGTTATTTTCGAATACATTCCATTAATTTGAATTGTTTTTGGTTTTGCTTTTTTTGACTTTTTCCATATTCTTAATAGACTATACTTGATACCAGACTTGCCACACTTGCATATTATATTTGTTTCTCAAAATTAAGTAGAATGTGTGAATGTAGGTACTCTGTATTACACGAAGATCTCCACACCGATCAGAACAATATTTTTTGCACCTTACTTTGAAACCATGATGCAATTCAAGTCTATGATGATTTCTGTTGATACAATTCACTTTAAAATAATATCCTAAGTGTAATGATGGGACAATATACTGATATTTCTTGTAGTTAATATTAATATTACTTACTTTTTTATCTGGGACCAAAAGCTGACACATTCTTTTAACAGTGCGCTTACAAGACAGTAATTTCTTCTCTCTCCTGTGGAAATGGAGTAGTGATGCATTAGGAAGGAGGAGTTTCCAAGGCATTTTATCTGTTATAAGAATGGCAATATAGTGCATGGGAGTAATGTACTGGTTCAAGTCATTCCAAAGTCTACAAAATAATATAAGCTACTGTTTATGTGTACCCTCATGCCACTATTCTCTGTAGGAAAATACATAGGTTTCTGGCGTCTATGTTAATGTTTTTTAGTATATGAAATACCTTTCAATAAAGAAGCAGATCAGCCTAAGTAAACAGAATGTTTATAAAACTCAGACAAAATGAATTTCTAATAAATATATTGTGAATGATTTTTTTAAAACTTTAAACGTTGGTCTTTTCCTCTCGTGTAACATAATGGTTTGCTTGCCTGCCCACTGTGATCATAAGTATCATCCTGCATTATGACTGGGTCATTATGTTGCTGGCCCCACACTGCGCACCTGATGAGCTCGTGCCGCTCTGACAGCTGTTTGCGATGCATGCTGGCCAGGTCTCGTGCTTGTTGTGACCGCAGGGCTCCAATAACTCTCCTCTGAGCCTGTATTTGCTGGTGAGCCTGGCACACAATCTCCCAGTATGTGCTGGAGTCCGCTGTGATCACAGAGGGTCAAGGCACTATAGTCTGAATTACATGCCAATGGAAAGCAGACAATATCAGAACTGACTATGCCAAACAAACAGCCTGAGTCCTGTGTGGATCACCTGTTCTCTTAAAACACCTACAAGCAATGCATAGATGGAAACAAAACAGCCTAAGGGTGAATTTTGAGAAAGACAGCAGCCCTCAATCAGCTTGATGCTATTACCAGTATACCAGTGGAATAGACAGGTTGGCACAGTCCTCTGTCATTTGCATAATGGGAGGCGCTCAGCCTCCTTCACTCACGAGAGAAGCATATCACAGACAGTGTGAATTTAGGATTATGATTTGGGGAGAAAACCTGGGCCACAAATTGTGAAACCATGTCACTATTAAATTTCTGCAGTGGGCAAAACATGTGCGTCCCCTATTATTTCTATAGAGTTTCTACAAAAAACTGAAATTGTCCCTCCATTCAGTGCAGTATATTATCAACATCTGAAAAGTCGAGACAGTTGTTATGAAGTGAAGGATATGGAGGAAGCTGATGAATCTCTGATCTCTGCACCAGAAAGTCCAGGCCAGCCTGTCTGTCTGCTTGGCGTCTCTGAAGGTAAAACTGCATCAGAGGGCTGTGGCCCCAAAGGTTGAAGGTACATCTCTTGAAATGTGGCCCAGGACAGGCAGGGTGGGACTAAGATACAGTGACAGAGAAGTTGACAACAGAATACATCACCAGACTGCATCTTTGTTTTTACTTGTGGAAATTCCTATTATTCATTTGAAAGTTTGGGAGTGGGGTGGTGCAGTGACACTGTAGCTAAGGATCTGCACCTGTGGCTGGAAGGTTGCTGGTTTGTATCCCGTGGCCAGCAGAGGAATCCTACGCCATTGGGCCCCTGAGCAAGGCCCTTAACCCCAACTGCTCCAGGGGTGCCATATAAATGCCTGACCCTGCGCTCTGACCCCAAGCTTCTCTCCCTGTCTGTGTGTCTCATGGAGAGCAAGTTGGGGTATGTGAAAAGACAAATTCCTAAGACAGGAAATTGTAATGGCCACTAAAGTGATCTTATCTTATCTAATCTTGTATTACTTCCTAGGCTGTGTGTCATTTTATCATACTATACCGTTTTGAAGTTATGAAATATGAACAGATGTGCTAAGGAACATACAGTACTTTACATTGTGAGTTAATGTCTGCCCTAAGACTTTAAATGATGTTTGAATTTAAAGCAGTGAAGAGAGAAAGAGTTTTAGTTTGGCCATAAACATTTTAAATAAATAATCACTTTTTGTATTGGAACTTTTGTTGTAAGGGGATATGATAATCTCTTTCGGTAATAACGATAATCTCCCACAGCTCAGGAAAAGCCCCAGGTACATGTATATGTAGGATCTAAGTTTCCGGTGTTCAGATCCTATTTCAGGAGAGTTTTTCCCCTTTTCTGACCTCTCTCCTAGGGTGGTAATAGGTCCCATCAGCCTCTGAAGAGAAAACCATCAATTCTGCCCCAGCCTTTTTGTTCTGGACATCAGCAGGATCTAATAAAAAAGATACTCATATGATTTAATGTCCAACTTCTATTACCTTTTTAGTTAATTAATAAATCAGAAAACAATCATCTTTAGGGCCATACTCCTATACTATGTTTAACTGTGTAAAAAAATATATATTTCTAAAATGTCCTTATGGAAATATCACAACACAGAAAATAATAAATATATATATATATCAGATACAGTACTTTACTTTGGATTAATTACAGGATGAACTGGGCTTAAAATAGAAATGTTAGCAAAATATTTATTATTTTGCTCATTAAACTAACCAGAAGTACACTATCTGTGGAGTGTGCATGCTTTTTAGTAACCTAAGCATTGCTGAATGTAGGACGGACAAACTATGGGGTGAGCTCACCTGCTGTAATGGAAACATAGCTGCGGGTTTCCTGCAAGCCTTTGGAGTGCACACTTGCAAGACTGGGAATGCTAGTAGAAAAAAGGGAACTCTGGAACACACAAAGCCTTACAATGTATACTGATAAAGCCTACATTATAGAGAATTCAAAACCAGTTCATAGCTCACACATCCTTTTGTTAACTCTGAATCAGGTTAGAACAAGCTATAATCCTAAAACAATTCCTTTTTCAGCTTTCTAACTTTTCAAAATGTCTAAGTTTTATCAAAAATGAAACAAAACAGAAGTTCTCTTTATAGTAGAATCTTTCCCATCAAAAAAGAAATATATTTGGCTTGTTTTATGATTACTTAAGCAAAGTTTTGCATATAGTGTCAAGAATTTGTGCTCAACAGTGGCCGTATTTGTACTCAGAATCTACGCACAAAAATGAACAATTGAAAAACTGTTTTTTTCACTGCTTGCTTTCTATACTATCCATTTGCTTTTAATGAGTGTAGACTATTATGTGTTTTCCTGTGTAAAATGTTCTTATTCGATGTTTGCTTTTTTACAATTTGTGGTAAATATAAGTTATTTGCTTAAAAGACGACGTTTAAGGTAACACAAAAGATTGGTCAAGTGTATAAAATACCCAATCTACTAATTCTCCTACTCTGCTCTGAGACACATGTGTAAGCTGGGTTCTCTCTGTACTCTCCAAGGGTCCATTTAAAATAAATGTATTTCAAAACTACACTGAACTGTGCTGTGATGTCTTGCTTCCCTACATGTGTACTGCGAAAAACCGTTATCTGCAGACCAAAGCCTTAGAATAGTCTGTGAAGTGGAAATAAAGCTTGGGTACTTGGACACTGTGGAACTCACTCTGCTTTTGAACCGTGCCGCTGTGAAGCTAGGGTGACGACTGCATGATGGAAGACAGGGCACACAGGAGCTGGACGAGTAAGCATCCAGGAAAGACAAACTTGATCCTGTGAAAAGACAGCAAACACACACAACTTGCTCTGTTATCCATGCCTTTCTCTTATAGAGAAAACTACTGAATGACTTGTAATTGACACACCCATCTCAGGACAGACAAATCTATTTACTTTCCCTTATAGTTCTATGATGTGTAGTTACTGCTTGAAATATGAAATGAAAAACGTTATCATACAATTTATGGAGTGGATGGGTCAGGAGAAGAGAGAACAGAAAAGGCCAAGAGTTCAGGCAAGAAAGGATCCGAGAGTGGAGACATAAAAATGTGAGAAAATAAAAATAAAGTGAGAAATAAAAATGGATGACTCCATTCCATATAGGTTTGTGTGGACCTACAGTACAGACCAGAGTGGGGATGAAAAAACTCACAAGGTTCAGTGCGGTTTTGAAACAAGTTTAATATGAACGGCCCTCCAGGAAGCTGAGGAGAGAGACACCTGCATTTTCGTCTTCCATCCACTCTAGAGTTAAGGCATTTCTATGTGCTTTTTAAACTATTGTAAGAGGGCACTGGGCCCCATTTAGGGTCTTTTTAACTTAGTTAGCAACTTGCAAGAAAATGCACTTTTGGTATTTAATGCTTAGTGTAGTTATATAGTCCTTTATTGCATTGATCCTCACCTGGATAAATATGCTACTGCTCTCTTGTATTGGATTTTTTTGTTGTAAGGGTAGGCAGACAGTTTCTGAAGCCAGTCCCAGAACTGAGATCACTTGTCATTAGAACAGCTCACCCTTCCTCTTCTTGTTCTTGTCACTCCCAGACATCAGCTCCACCTTCCGTGCTTCCTCGGGCTCCAGAGATGAGAAATCCCACTGGCTGAAGACCCCAGGGGTGGGTCGGGTACCTGAGGAAGAGGTTCAGGTCTCCGGTATTGTTAGCAAGGCTTCCACACTCTTACTATAGCCACACATACTGTAGTTACAGTATATTCCAATGTAAAAATAATCTCAGGATTTTAATAAAACACACAAGTCAACAAATGTTTTTTTTCATATTCAACTACAGTATTGAACAGACATTTACATTGTGCACCTAATGGAAAGAAAATTAAAACAGGGGCAAATACCCATTAAATCTGCAAAAAGACTACTTGTGTTGTATAATCAAAGCTGGCTGCTGGTGGCAGCTGTCTCTAGTCTGAGTGCTCACCTCCAATCCACTGGTAGGCAGTATTGCACAGCTGCGAGAGAAAGGTGTCACAGTGGAAGGTGCTGCAGGACTGAGGAAAACAGCAGCAGAAGCAGCAGTACAGTATCTGACACAGAGTGCTGGGGAACTCCTGGAAGACCACATAGAAGAAGAAAGTGGAGCATGACTCTGCTCCTTAAAACTACACTTCTGTAAATCAGAGAGCACCATCCAATGGACTAAACTAGCTATTGAGTCAGAACACAGCACTCGGCAGTGTACTGTAATAGTGATAAAGCATACAGTACAGCACTTATAGAGTATGATTAAGTGTTGTGTATGGGCATGCAAAATTAATTGGAGGAACTGGAGCAATATACTGTAACTAATCAAAATTTTAACGCCATACTGTATATTACAAAAGGTAGTCAAGGCATACTGTTCTTATCGGTCCACAAAGGTACAGTACATACTGTCTGTATTGTGTGTGAGTCATACAATTTATGCCATGATGGCTGTAAAAGTACAATTTGTTGTGTTTTACATCTAATATTTCAACCCTTAAATTTCAGTAAATAATAACCCATTTTTAAAATGTGCTCTGTGCTGATAAGTTGCTAGTGCCCAACAAAGCAAACCCAAGTGGAGAGACTCAGATTCAGGCATAATTTCACCTTTTCTGTTATAAACCATGGTTGTTCAATGCGAAACGCTGATTAAATTGTATTGTTTCAATAAAACTCTGAAATGTTGTCATTTTTTACTCATCCTTCCTAGCTCTTCTAGGCTTTACTGTACCTTCAAGAAAATGTCCCCATAGCGGGAGAACAAACAATGTGTCAGAAGCTGGATGTAATTTTCTGAAAGTCGTGAAAACAGCTGATCCTGAGAGTCTCGTTCAGGCTAGAAGAGAATACAGGAAGATGTACATTAAATGTTGAAAACTAAACTTAACCCTGCCTTAATTTAGCAGCCAAACCCAAAAGGAAAGTCAGAAAGGCCTTTGCAACACTAAAGACAGAATATTAGGATAGTTTTCAATACTTTGTAGCATATTATTTCTCCATAGATATGGTAAATAAGTAGGAACATAAATTAAGTGGTACTTACCTGGACATACAGTGCCTTGCGAAAGTATTCGGCCCCCTTGAACTTTTCAACCTTTTGCCACATTTCAGGCTTCAAACATAAAGATATAAATTTTTTATTTTATGTGAAGAATCACCAACAAGTGGGACACAATTGTGAAGTGGAACGAAATCTATTGGATTTTTGAAACTTTTTTAACTAATAAAAAAATGAAAAGTGGGGCGTGCAAAATTATTCGGCCCCTTTACTTTCAGTGCAGCAAACTCACTCCAGAAGTTCAGCGAGGATCTCTGAATGATCCAATGTTGTCCTAAATGACTGATGGTGATAAATAGAATCCACCTGTGTGTAATCAAGTCTCTGTATAAATGCACCTGCTCTGTGATAGTCTCAAGGTTCTGTTGAAAGCGCAGAGAGCATCATGAAGACCAAGGAACACACCAGGCAGGTCCGTAATACTGTTGTGGAGAAGTTTAAAGCCGGATTTGGATACAAAAAGATTTCCCAAGCTTCAAACATCCCAAGGAGCACTGTGCAAGCGATCATCTTGAAATGGAAGGAGTATCAGACCACTGCAAATCTACCAAGACCTGGCCGTCCATCTAAACTTTCAGCTCAGACAAGGAGAAGACTGATCAGAGATGCAGCCAAGAGGCCCATGATCACTCTGGATGAACTGCAGAGAACTACAGCTGAGGTGGGAGAGTCTGTCCATAGGACAACAATCAGTCTTACACTGCACAAATCTGGCCTTTATGGAAGAGTGGCAAGAAGAAAGCCATTTCTCAAAGATATCCATAAAAAGTCTCGTCTAAAGTTTGCCACAAGCCACCTGGGAGACACCCCAAACATGTGGAAGAAGGTGCTCTGGTCAGATGAAACCAAAATCGAACTTTTTGGCCACAATGCAAAACGATATGTTTGGCGTAAAAGCAACACAGCTCATCACCCTCAACACACCATCCCCACTGTCAAACATGGTGGTGGCAGCATCATGGTTTGGGCCTGCTTTTCTTCAGCAGGGACAGGGAAGATGGTTAAAATTGAGGGGAAGATGGATGCAGCCAAATACAGGACCATTCTGGATGAAAACCTGTTGGAGTCTGCAAAAGACCTGAAACTGGGACGGAGATTTATCTTCCAACAAGACAATGATCCCAAACATACAGCAAAATCTACAAAGGAATGGTTCACAAATAAACGTATCCAGGTGTTTGAATGGCCAAGTCAAAGTCCAGACCTGAATCCAATCGAGAATCTGTGGAAAGAGCTGAAAACTGCTGTTCACAAACGCTCTCCATCCAACCTCACTGAGCTCGAGCTGTTTTGCAAGGAAGAATGGGCAAGAATTTCAGTCTCTCGATGTGCAAAACTGATAGAGACATACCCCAAGCGACTTGCAGCTGTAATCGCAGCAAAAGGTGGCTCTACAAAGTATTAACGCAAGGGGGCCGAATAATTTTGCACGCCCCACTTTTCATTTTTTTATTAGTTTAAAAAAGTTTCAAAAATCCAATAGATTTCGTTCCACTTCACAATTGTGTCCCACTTGTTGGTGATTCTTCACATAAAATAAAAAATTTATATATTTATGTTTGAAGCCTGAAATGTGGCAAAAGGTTGAAAAGTTCAAGGGGGCCGAATACTTTCGCAAGGCACTGTAAATATAAAAAATGGGCATTTAATTACAATTTTCATTGCAATTCTAAACTAAAGTGTTATAGGACTGTTGTGTAAAACTTATCTTTTGACAGGAAAAAGTTTAGAATAGAAAACAGTTACTGTATGAAGAATGTCTAATTTAGGTGCTCTAAGAGATGCAAGAAGTACAAGTTATACACCAGGTGCAAAAACAACCACACTGTTTATCTGCGTATTTTATATCTCCGTTTGTCTTTTGTGTATTAACGTTTGTTATCACAGGAGGTTCATACTCTTCTATTGTACATTTTATGTCTCTCCAATACAGAAGAAATTATTGTCCAAGCTATTGCATGGCGCAATGAGAGTTTAATGAATGACACACAAAGCAAATTCCTTGCACTCTAAACAGTTTTCTGTGCACAATTATTTTTTAATTATGACAATTGTACTATAAAGAGAGGGGGCTAATAAAGTCTACTTTTTTCTGTCAATCTTTTAACCTCTATCATCACTTTTCACCCACCTGATAAGTTTGAAGAAAGATAAACCAGAAGGAATCCAGCAGAAAGTACTCCATGACTGGCAAGGCCAAGAGACTCCGAAATTCTGCTTGGTATCTAGGCTAAAGTGCACAGAGCATCTGGGATCAGTTAAAATGCTCCTTATTTAATCTTCCCTATCTAATATAGATTATACAATTAAACTACATGCCTTCATAAAAGCTATTAGCAAAGAAAACAATAGCAATGTCTCTCATGACTTTGGAGAGCAAATATACATAATTTATCATGACAAATACACAAGAATTTTTTTTTTAAGTTGCAGCAACCAAAGCAATCTAACAAAAATGAATACATCCTATTAGATTTGAATGTGATGTTTCTGGAATAAAAATGTAATTCAAGTAGGTTATCGTATTAAGAAAAGAATAAACCAGTACTTTTCTGGCCAGATGACTCTGGGCTTTCATCACTCGAGAGATGATAGTGTCGAGGGTTATGTTGTTTGGCAGTAGTGATGGCATTTCATTAGAAAAGCCAGGATATTGATGAAGTTCCACCAGCTTGGGTTTGTCTTTTTCCATCTGAAATAAGGAAACACTGTGGAAGAATCAAACTGGCACCAAATTTGTGTCTGCCATAATTTCTGAAGTTGACACAAGAATCAAGGAATGTTCTTTAACAAACCAATTCAGGACCATACAGAAATAAATGAAGGATTTATTGTTTTGGTCAAATCCATCATTTCTGACTTATTTATTTTAATCTTCTTCTGAAGGCTGAACGAAACTTTTAAGTATGGTTTAGAAAACACCTAGACGAGAATCAACGGTAAAAATACTCATGCCTATGTTTGTACAAAGCCAGTTCGTCCTATGAAATTTGTTCAAATGTTGTGATTAGCCTGGCCATGAAAAAGTGCTCTGCAAAATGAAGAAAGCTATGAAAAAAGACCGCAATAATATAAACAATCTTCATAGCTTACTGTGGTTTGTACAGTCATATAAATTTATGAAACTACCAAATATGTGCATATTTCACTATTGACAGTTATGTAGGTGTACAGTGGCTCTATCAGTGTTCATTTAGCCCATGCTGAACTCATCCCTTCTTATCTCGAGCAGTAGGCTCTGACCTTTTCAAGACACAAGCTGCCCTTGTGTTGCCTGTCCAGCTGCAGGGAATGCGATGGATGCTCTGGGTAGACATGTGAAATCTCCTGCAAGTCCTTCTCATCTCTCTCTGTAATAACCAGGAAAGGCACAAGAAAAGGAAAAAAAGTTGAAAGTATCTTCTGTTCCGAAAGGTTATGGATGCCTATGGATGGCTACAGTATGTTGCAGTACACCTTTACTAGTCTGCCTGCAGTCTTGGTTGAATTTCAATGTCTGACAGTAGGCTTTTGAATACACTCTGTGC
The DNA here is from genome assembly GCF_055471065.1 of Atractosteus spatula. Lineage (NCBI taxonomy): Eukaryota > Metazoa > Chordata > Actinopteri > Semionotiformes > Lepisosteidae > Atractosteus > Atractosteus spatula. The sequence continues at coordinate 63,242,901 of NC_142709.1, read as the reverse complement.
TGTGTTAATGTTTTGTAATCTAGCACAGTAAACCATCTGCAACATAGTGACCCTAGATGTACAGTATGACTGGAGTTTGTCCAACAGTACCTTTGCACTTGAGTACCTGGCATCGGACCTTCTCATTCACCTCTGATTCAGGAGTGAAGCCCATCTGCCCCTTTGGCCTTTCATATCCATTAAAAGTGACCTGAAAGATGACGTTGGTGTAAAGTTACCACAGAAAATTGCTATATCTTCCACTTTGCAAAAAGACGACACAGTCAACTGAGATGTGCAAGTGAACTAATATCTAGCTGAAGCGAGCGTTTGACTATTTGTGGAGTAATGGTCTATAGCTATCAATACACTTGTCTTATAAAAGAGTCAACTCAGAGCAGTGGGCCTCAGTCCTGATCCTGGGTCTTCTGGTTCTGCACCAATTCAGCTTTTAACCAGAGGCTAATTTGGGTCAATTTTCTATTTGAGACCTTATTTTAACTTTGCTTTATACTCTTAAAAAGCTGAATCAGGTTTATAATTGGTATGAACTCCTTTATAATTAGTGAGATTCAGGATTATTCTGATTCAGGTGTACCAGCTGAGATATAACCAATTTGATTTAAGCAGAGCGAAAAAACACTGGTGCACTGCGGAAGTTGCCTGACACAAAGTAATGTCTGTACCTGTGTCTCGGTGTACATCACCAATCGATTACCTATTAAGAGCTGTTTGGATGTTCGGAATAGTAAATTCGGAAGACACTGCTTAAAGTTCTAAAGACTTAAAACGTTCAACCTGCAATCAGATCATTTACAAGTACCAATAAGCACTGGTGATTAAGAGCTGGCTAAAACACAAAAACGTCAGACACAAGGGTATGTCCAGGACCAGGACACAGATGAAAGTATGAAATCTCCAGCCTGCAGTGTGTGCTTTTATGACATCTTGTTTTATGATACTCTACACCAACTAGTTCTTTTATATTTAAATACATTTTATTTTATGTACAGAATATTTTCCTACTTCACTATCAGCTTTCAATGAGGCTGGGCTAATTGTTCACTTCTTATGGAGTACAGGGACTACATGTGTTTATTATAACATGAAGTCCTGGTTACTGAGTCCACTTAATATGTTTATTTTTTAAGGTCTTCAACAATTGATTTTAAAGCTTAAGTCAATTATAAAAGTGCTTTACCTTTAACTATTTTAATACTTCAAAGGAAAAAATACATTTTGGAATTAATCCAGCAGTTAGATTAAATTGAATTACATGAGAAATTACTTTTTGTTACCCCATGGCTAGAGACTGAAGGGCTTGGGCAGTAAGGTCCAAGAGACTCACCGGCCTTTTACCATACTGCTGTAGATCAAGCTGCAGATGAGTGATTTTCTCATTTAGTTTCCCTATGGAGCCCACCAGGCAAGCTTTCAATTGAGAAGTTAAGGAATGATGCAACATTTTACAAAAGCATGAAGGCTACAGAGATAAAAAGTGCCGTTTTATTTTCCTGTAAAAGCAATCCAGTCATTTCACTGTATAGCCCTTCTCTCTGTGTCTTAACAAAACTGTTGAGAGAACGAAACGATAAATGGCAAAGCATGACGTCGCTCATCATTTGAAAATCTCAGCTGTGTTTGTGTCTTACAGGAATTTGCAGAGATTGGAATTAATTAAAAGACTGGCTATGCATCACGCCGATTGGGCTGGACAGGCTTGGAAGGATACACACTGGGGACCGGGTCACTTCCTGTTGACTTTCCCTCTTCCTCTGCGCTGTAACTGGGTTCTCCTTCACATCCTCCTCATACACCGCCACTGGAGAGCAGAGACGGTTAATATCCGCCATCTGCCCCTCGCACCTGCCACGGAACAAGCCAACTGCTCAGCTGCAGCCATTCTGCAAAGTGCTGTAGACGAGCAATTCTTGTGGGGTTAGACTGAGAAGAAGTGAGATTATACAGAATTAGAGTAAAGTGTGTGCATATGGTTTTGTACTGTAGCCCTTGTTCAATCGATCAATTACACCAGAACTGACATGTATTACTTCATCTATTGACTTGCTTGACAAGTGAGACTTTAGAAAAAAAAAACATTTTGGGTCACAGGGCTATGAATGTTTAAAGTACTTTAAAACTTTAAATAGATCTGACGTAAGAAAGGGAATATGTGCTGCAGCAGGATGTACATAACTTCTTGTTGATTTAGTGTTGTACAGATCATTTTAAAATTCTGGATCAATTAATTATGCAAGCTAGTTATAATTTTCAACATTTTTGTACTTATTGAAATAGGTGTTCAAGTGATCATCCATAGTTGCACATAACCATGTACTGTATAGTAAGGTAACCAGTATATTTTTGTTATGTAACCTACCTCTATCAACTAGGGTTAACACGCATTTAACATATAAGATTACTGCTGTGTTTTGAGTGCTGAAACGCATTTAGTCTAAGATCCCAACTCCTATGTTGTGGAAAACAAGTTCTAAACATGTTAACTAGAGCAGTTTTCCTGATCTTTTGTCATTTCCTTCGCACATACTGTAGCTTTAGATGAATGTAAGGGTTTTATTTCCGCTTTCTAATCACTAATCACCCATTGTGAAACAGGTTAGTAAAACTATAGCTGACTGATGATGTGTTGATGCAAACAGAAATACTGCTCAGTACGAGGTAAATAAATGGATGATTGGCAGTATCTGATGACTACGTGGACGTTAATAAATTAATTGTGTCTGTATTTTGTTTTATTTGTTTTTTAAAAGGCAGCAGGCGGGCTTGCTGCTTCGCAATGGCTTTAAATAGTGGTGGAACAATACAGTACTGTATGTAACAAACTATTCTAAGATGATCCCGAATTCTGAACAAGTGACGTTCTGCTACTATCCACATTTTAAAGCATTCTGACCATTTATACAACTCCCGAATCGCCAGCCTTATAATAAATAAGCCTAACATGGGGAAAACATTTCAGGTTTTTAAGCGTTTCTTCGAGAAAGTCTCCCTCTGATATATGATGGCTTGCCTTAGTAGTGTTGCAGTACAAACGGAGGCACAACACTACACGTGCAGTACCACTTCGGGGGGGAAATGAAAAAAGGTACAGTAGGTGGGTATTTCATAGATTCCTAATCAAGTTTATTGTTTTAAATAACTATAAATACTACGGAGATACTGTAATGACAGTCAAGTCGCCCTAAATTTCGTCCTTTACCAATTAATGATTTGTGGTTAGCGGAAATCCTACTGTAAATTCGGTAGGAAAAAAAAGGAGAAGAGCAGATTTGTCCCTTATTAAGTGAGGAAACTCAGATCAACACGTGAAACAACAAGCAAATGGCACAATCATTACATACAGTATCAACGTATTACTTGGGCAGATTGTCTCATTGTATTAAGTACTTCGGTAAAATAGGTGGTTACAGAATGTACTGTATTCTAGCGTATTCGTGTTCACCAAAGTTTGGTTTCCGAAGTCCATAGTGACCTTTCAAGTAGTATATTCTATATTAATCTAAATGTAGCTAGAACAGTCTAGCTACAATCAATGAAGTACCGTACAGCGAAGATTAGGTGAAAAGACAAAAGCCCGAAAGAAATTTATTAACGAGAGTCGCTGCCAGCTTGTTCATTGTTTCTCTTGTAGTCGTTAAAAGGTCCTAAGAGAGAATTTTACCCAGTGTAATGACCCTCCGCGTACGGGCCCCCACACTAACAGGTGATATCCCCAGTTTTGTTCTCTTCTCATCAGTCGCTGTTTCGAGTTTCCCAGCGGATACAATACAGGTCTGAACGATCTATACAGTGGAACAGCAGCTGCGTTCCTGTTACTGCGGAAACCAGGTGACGACACACAACAGAGATAAACTCAAGCAAGCGAACTGTTGACAGCACAGGCTAGCTGAACATTTCTACTTGACATTCTATAACCATTATCTCAATTAATTATTCTAATCATGCTGATCATCATAGAGTGAGCCCCTGTTTGCGTGGATGATGCATATACAGTACAGTAGGTAGCCAATTAAATTGATTTATGGTGTGTATATGCTGTATACAGTACTGGCTTTATTGCTGTGAAAACAATAGAAGCAATCTGAAATATTGGCATGGAGTATGATGTTGTCCCCAGGAAGGTTTTGTAATGTAGGGTGTATCCATCCATACATGGTCAGAACATCACAGACAAACCATCTGTTCAATTTGCGCTCCATTGCTTTCCTCTGGTGTTTCTATCATAACGTTTGTATGCAGGTGTTTTAGATTTTTTCAGTAATCTAGCCTACACTCAGTCTGCTATTGAAATTTGTATGATTGAAACAATGGTGTCCTTACTAGCTCCCTGTCTGAATATTTGTTTCCAGTCTTTATTTTTAACCTTTCTCCCACAATAGATATTTCTGTGGAGTTGGCATAACTCATAGAGATAGATAAAGGCAGGTTGTGGTTTAAGCCCGTTTAAACATTTAATACATATACATTATGCATACTCTCTTTTTAAGCACTTTAATGATTTGCACATCAGATTTTTTTCTAAATCAAACACACCCAGCAAAGATGTATCAGTTCAGTGAATATACAGAAAAAACAAAATGGAATATCAGTTTCATGCCTGTCTGTCTCTCTGTACAGTATATGCATTCTGATGATGATGTTATGGAATGGTGTTCCTCATTGATTGTCTGTAAAGACAGAATCCTTCACATGCTGGCTTGCTCATTTTTCTGTGTCTCAGACAAGTGACACACACTTAACGGAGACACAAAACTCAGAGAAGATGTTTGTATCTTGACTCTGCAAAAACTATTTTTGTCTATTGCAAGATAAGACATGTGTACTGTAGTTCTGCCTAACCCCTGACCCCCCTCCATTTTAAAAAGTCATCCTTTAAAAAAAAACATTGCATGGAATGTATAGCCCCCTGAAAGCAACAAATAAAGTCTGCCAAGTATCCCCCCCCCCGGCTGTTCATTCAATGGAAAGCAAAACAATCTGTGACTGGAAATCAGTCCAGTCTGGACTGTAGTCCATAGTCCTACAGTAAGTCTCCATAGACTTACTGTAGGACTATGGAGAATTTAGGCCAATGAAAGGGCAGAAAAGGGGAGCTATACTGTACATCACTGGAGTCAGATTTATTTCAATTATTTGACATCCTGTTATGGCATCTACTGTAATTGTTTCTATAAAAGCATTGATACCACGTTTGAGGCATGCTTTCACTGTGACTATGTTGTGGTGAATTGCTACTCCTGTGTGGACACTACAGCTGTTTTCTGAGGATTAATGTTGTCCACCTTCCTGAGACAGGTTTCTGGAAGGAATGATATAGTCACTTACACAGATCTTAGATGAGCAATGACTTCAGGTTGCTCAGGTTAAAATCTGTGAGGACTGGTAAATTATTTTTATTCCAAGCTTTGCAAATATGGTTCAAGATTTGCTTTTTTACAGTCTGCTCAATAGCTATTAATAATTTGATAGTCCTAGTATTAATAGTTTTATACTTAAAAAAAAACAACAAAAGACAACAGAAAACATTCTCCAGGAGGCAAATAAATATAATTCTTTTTATTGTTTGGAGAACATTATTGCCATTAACGTACATTTCAATGTAATACTGTCAAAGATATTTTATAGCTTTGAATTGTCCAGAAGTCTGAGAAAGATATCTTTACAAAGATATGCGGAAATCAGACAACAGAGGAAAAGTTACAAAATTGTCTAGTGTTAACATGTATTATGTATTAGTTCTTTTTCAGTCCAAAAAATGTAATTTGATTTATTTCCCAGGAAGCTAAAATATGCTGGTTTTACTTACAGTATGTAGCCAGGAGGTTCAAAGGTAACCAGGAAAATAAGCAGGTAAGAAGGGGTAAAGGTGGTTTCCAAAAGCAGAGATGCTTAGTCCTTGCTCTCAAGGTAACAGATACAGTATGTGCATGTGTATATATTAACTAATTGCTAAGGGTGAACAATCATTCGAAAAAAAAATAGAATAGATGGGTTTTTGCTGTTTTTTCTGGACAACCTGGAAGGTTTTATGGAGTTAGTCTTTGTCCGATTTTGAAAGCTGTGTGTGTGAAACTTCTGATTTCTCTTTGAAGGGACACAGCTCTGGGAAAGAGAAACAACAGTTTGTCATTAATTCTCAGTTATGTGCCAGCAAAACAACTGGATTTTTCTACATACAAAATTGTGTTTTACATTAGCAATAAGTGTTAACCCTGTTTCTGCAGTAAGTTATGTACAATAGTATCTTTAGCATTTTGCATCCATTTCTCGATAGCCTAATCCTGTATGAAAGCACGTGTTTTAGTAGATGTCAGTGTAATATTCTATATTAAACGGTTATGAGTACACATGTTCACTATACTATATGTACTGTACATTCTATAGTAATTCACCAGCGGTTTTGGAGGATGGTTAAGTTGTAATATCCTTAACCATAATATCCTGTTCAATAATTTATTTTTCAGTACTACTTTAGGGTGGAGTTCTTTATGACTGCTGTCTTCTGGACTGATTCAACTGTTCTGCTTAACTCCTTAGCTGCTAGTGATGTGAAAAGAGATAAACCCTGCTGGACCTTGCTTCTGTAAAACTTGTATTGTAGAGCTTGGTTTGAAAAGATTACCAAGCTCCGACTAACCTCTCTTCACCAAAGGTAGAGGGAGTATATTATGTGTTATCTCACAGGACCAGCATTCCTTTGGTAATTTTCAAGGTCTGCAATTCAAATTCTATCCATGATATTTTCTTCTAAATATTATGATTCTACAGTGTAGTGTACTGTATAATACACCCATCTACAGGTATTTTCAAACTGTTTCTTCCAAAACAGTGTCATGGAGAGCTGGAGCTTATCCTGGTTTATAACAGGCGCCTTATAAACGGGCACAAAGCAGGGTACACTCTGGACAGGACACCAGTCCTTCACAGGGGAGACAAACACAAATATGCATAGTCACAGGCACAATCACACTCACACCAGAGCCACTTTTCCCAGGAGCAATTTAACCTCCCAATATGTCTTTGAAGACAAGATAAAAACAAGTAAACTCCACCCAGATAGCACCACAGGTCCAGAATTAAACCCAGGACCCCAGTGCTATGAAGAAGCAATGCCAACCACTGCGCCACAGTGCTGCCTGTGTATAATACACTAATATTTAATACAGCTCACCTTTCCCATGATCAAAGAAATCTGGTGGGGGTAATCCAAGGCACTGCACCTGCTTCTGGTACTCTTCAAGGTACGTTGCATTAATCTGTCGTGATCTCCCTAAAAATGTATATTGTGGTTAGAACAGTTGCCTCCAAGTTACAGAGAAGATTAACCATTGTAATGCATGAATTACATGAGGTATAAAATATACCAAAGTGAGATTATGGCCACAAAAATCTGGCAACTAACATCATCTTCTACAAATTCAACCAAAACAATCATGCCTTTTGGTATGTTTGGGCTACTTGACACCATCACGCAATGGGAATGTGTTCCAAAATTGTACTGTACATTGTTCCTTGATGCAAGAATAGGAGAACTTACCAAAAAAATAAAGAGTGTGTATCAGCTGCTCTTCTTCAACGCTGGTTATGTTCATCAAAAGACAATCGGGGAAGGTCTCCAGGAGTGTAAAACTGATGTTGTAAACTAGAAAAAAATCAAACTGGAGATGAACTGGTAAAATCCTTTTGGCTTTTTCATGGCTTTTGTCTGTAGCTATGTAACAGGTATGTTTTATACTTGTTGTCTAAAGGAATTGCTAAGGAAAAACTCAATCCACTCTATATGTTATTCATTGTAAATTAAATACTGTGACTATTTATATACCAATGTTTAAAAAATGTTTTGCATATATTAATCAATAAAGAAAGATAATTAGATTAAATGTTAGGATGTAACTTTCCAGTTAATTATAGGAATATTCCATATAATTTGACATATGTAATTTGTCTTTTGTGTATTATCCTACATAATAAATACTATGTACTGTATATATTATGGCCTAAGATATACCTTGAATAACGGTAACATCCCCCATACTTTTGACATGCCTTCCACAGTATTTGAAAATGTCTGTGACTGTAAAAATCCTGTACGATATATATCGATGTCTATATAAGTCTCCATTGACTGTTGAGACTTTCTTCTTGAATTCTGATTGTTTTCCTCAATAGTATTCTTCGGCCTGTTTATTAAGGCAGGGGTTCAGGGTCCACAGTTCCTGATGGTTTGTGTTAGCTAATAGTTAGCTAGCTAAACTATTACTGAACTAATAATAAAGTTTTGACTCTTTTAATTGTATTTAATTCCAAAATACATAGGACGTTTCCTTTTATTTGTAACTTCCATCTTTGTAGTAAATGAGAACATTTTTGTACCAGACGAAAATAGTTCTAGTTAAGCAACATATTAGCACAATTGTGTAACTGAGACCTCAGCTGGAAAGAAATCCAATAAGTCTGGGAATCACTCTACAGAGCGCTCTTTCTGGAAACTGGATAATTTCATTCATGCTACGGTGTTGACGTCACTGTTGCTTTGTTTGAAAATCCTATGATTATAACAATAAACATCGGGAATGCCTTTCGTTTTATCAGTGAAGAAGCTGCAACATGAAGTAATGTATATAAAAATAATTTGTATTTAATCTGCTTGGTTTGTGGTTATTTTTCACAATTAGTGGTATCAGAAATATTGGTATCAGCGTTATACAAGAGGTGTACACATGGGTACTGAGTTCTGATTTCAAAGGACTGCAATGGGTTACATGTTTTAAGTTAACAAAGGCTTAGTGCCTCTGAGAGTGTAAACTAAGATTTATTCAACATTCTATCATATCAATAATAGTCTATCTTTTTAGCTATAAATTAGAAAGCCTTATAGCCTTCTGTGATTCTGTTAGAGGACCATGAAATAAGTTAAATTACAAGAGCTTGGCACAGGGATACTCAAATAATGGATCTTCCAATACATTCCATTACAAACCTTTAGTAAAACCTGTTCTTTAATTTTGGAATTGTATGAAGTATCCATTAATGAACCTTTTACCAAGCCATTTGTGCCAAAGTACTTCAGCAGTAATAATGGGACTGCTTTCTAATTACCCTGGCATCACGTTTTAGTGAACATCATGCCTCTTTCCCCACACATTTCAAAAAGGGAATTTTGTAATTCAACATACATTCAAAGAATAGAGTTCCACTTTCGTCTTTCAAGTTCATGTAAGAAGGAAGCCAAGTACAGTTCTTCCTGAAATGAGAAATAAGTTTTACATAGTCACACAAGGCAACTGTACTTTATTAGTAACCACATCCATAACAAAATACCCATGAACACACACTGAACAAACTCCCGTACGTCCAAAATTCTGCAGCGAGAATCTTGACAAGGTATAGAGCAAGTGATCACATTATTCCTATCCTGGAGTCCTCACATTGGCTTCCTGTCAGATTTGTTGTTGACTTTAAAGTCCTCATGCTCACCTACTGTATAAAGCTCTGCATGGCTTGGTACCTCTGTACCTGTCTGAGCTACTATCGTCCTACTCTCCACCTCGTGACCTTCGCTCTTCTAAGTCTGGTCTCCTATCTGTTCCCCAAGCCCGTCTACACTCTATGGGTGACAGGGCCTTTTTCTGTTATTCCCCCAAAGCTCTGTAACTCTATCCCCAAGGATATCAGAGAGTCACCTTGTCTAAATTCTTTCAAATCTAGACTCAAAACCTTCTTCTTTAGAAGGGCCTTTACTTTACTGGTTTTGTTATATACTGTACCCATTTGCTCCTACCATATTCTCGCCCCCATCTACTGTCTCCTCTCATTGTGTATTTTCATTGTATATATACAATATTGTTTTTTTTGTTGTTGTTGTGCTGGAAAGCACCTTGAGAAGCCATTTTTCAAGGTGCTAAATAAAAGGTTATTATTATTTTTTTAAATTATTATTATTATTATTAGATCTGCTGTGAATTAGAATTTCATAAAATGACAAAGAAGCTACCATAAACTGGACAAGAAATACAAGTTCCATACAGCCAATGTTCTGCATCTGACTATCTGTATGCTGTTTAATTGGGAAAAACTAAGGTTGCTGCTGGAAGAGGTGTTAGTGGGGCCAGCAGGGGGCGCTCAACCTGCAGTCCATGTGGGTCCTAATGCCCCAGTGTAGTGACAGGGACACTATACTGTAAAACAGGCGCCGTCCTTCGGATGAGACGTAAAACCGAGGTCCTGTGGTCATTAAAAATCCCAGGGCGTTTCTCAAAAAGAGTAGGGGTGTAACACCTGGCGTCCTGGCCAAATTTCCCATTGGCCCTTACCAATCATGGCCTCCTAATAATCCCCATCTATGAATTGGTTTCATTACTCTGCTATCCTCCCCACTGATAGCTGATGTGTGGTGAGCGTTCTGGCGCACTATGGCTGCCGTCGCTTCATCCAGGTGGATGCTGCACATTGGTGGTGGTGGAGGGGAGTCCCCATTACCTGTAAAGCGCTTTGAGTGGAGTGTCCAGAAAAGCGCTATATAAGTGTAAGCAATTATTATTATTATTATTATTAATTCTTATTTCATTTAAGAACATAAAGTTCACAAACAAGAGTGGTTATACTGGGAACAACCTCCTCAACCTCCCAAGATCAAAACCTCCTTCCACCCCAGAAAGGGACAGCTTTGAGGTGGAAATAAACTGAAGTACTCAGAGGAAGACTACAGTAACATGAAGTGAACCTGCAAACTTCACAAAGGCTCTCCCAGATGGAATCAAACCCAGGACCCTCAACCTGTGTGACACTAGCACTATCCACTAACACTGGAGTCACACTGAGAATATAACTGAACATCTGTGCCATTGCAGGCCATCATAGATTTCCTGAAAAACATTTGGGTTTTTACTGTCCGTAGAGAGTGTACTGTACCTACAGTATGTACCAGAAAGACAATTACATTGCTGCACAAGTGAGAGGATGTTCTAACAATACAGGTTTAGGTTTAGGCATAACACTACTCACATCTTGTAACCCTGATTCATGATGCTTGCATTAGTAGTGAGAGGCAGGACCTCGATCCAGGAGCTCTGCAACTCCTTCAGCATATCCTGATATTTTTTATAATCTGTAGCACCTGAGATCAGAATCCATTTTCCTTTGATCTACAAGCAGGGAAAAGAGAGATGTACACATTAAAAAGCCCGTAAATTAGTACTTTGCAAGCAGAGCTACAAATTGTGCCTTTTAAATTAATTTTAACGGTTACTCAACAGATCCCGGTGTACTTCCATGCTATCATCAGTCTGATTACTTGTCTGTATCCTGACTAGGGGGTTAACTTGCTGCTATGAGCTGTAGTTGGCACATAATCATTTTTTTGGTCAATAAAACATTGAGTATAACATTAATCCGATTATCTACAAATAGTACTGAATGCCAAAAGTCTTTATATTTGTATTTAAGACTTTGTAAAAAACACAAATAACAGGAGAAATAAGTATGATAGAATCACATAAAGCACCAATGATTAGCTCTACATGGAAGGAATTTTAAAATGAAATTTGCACTCAATAACATGTACTTTACTCTGCCTCCTTTCTAAATATTTAGATTGGAGGTATTTGCACTTCAATACCCATTTGAAACATTTAAACAGATAATGTGTGGAATGGGTAGTGTTTACTCCATTAGTTCCATGGTTTTACTACAGTTTTACTGCTAAAAGCGATGAGCCACTTCAGGTTCTTTATATTACCATGATAATACTCTATCATGTACCCAGGTGTGAACTCTGTGGGTTTTACTTGACTACTGTCAGGTTCTGTTTCTTTTTTTGTTTCACAGTCTTACTTCATTGAGATCTTTGATCATTAAGGGCTTCACTGCTTTGTCACACTGCAGGGGAGCTGTAGAAGTCAGTGCCGCGGCGCTGAAAATAACAGTGATGTACAGCAAAGCCATGGCTGGATGAGTGAGAGATCTCCGTCCTGGTGCCAGTAACAAATGTCAGCAAATATTTTATATACTTGTATCAAGGTGTTGAAAGTGGTTCTGGAAAATCCTTGGCTATGGCCAAGAACAGGGTGTCTTAAAAGAGGAAAATCCAGCATGGACTCATAATCTCCTAATCAAACAAGGATATGTTTGATTTATTGTGAAATCGATGAAAACATTGTTTAGTTTTAGGAGTTTCTCCTGAAAACAGCTCCAAATATCACTAAGGTTTCTTCAAAGCTATAATTCCAGTGTGTACTCAATTTCTAATCAAACAACAATATGGCATATCAGTCACTGTGAAACACAGGGGTCTAACTGCTATTTCACAAGTAATTGTTATTCAATGTAGTGTTTACTGCTGCACTGATTGTGGAAGAACTGTCATAGAAGAGTTCTAAGAAGGGAACAACAATTTGTTCTTCCTTTGCTGAGTTTTGCACCTACTGTATCCTCTGTTTACAAAGTAAGCCAAGTGAGAAAAGGACTCATCTTTCTTCCCTTTTTTATCAGCCATCAGCTGGGCTCATTTGAAATTGTTTTGGTTGGTAACTGGCTGCAGTAACCACACTAATTTATGGTTATTTGTAAGCAGTCAGTGTTAAAATCATTACATTGATTTAACTCCCGAAGTATAAGGATGATAATACATTGTTTTTTCTCTTTGTTGTAAAACCTAAAGAAACGCTGGTCATGTTCAATACGGTTTTTATTTGAGGAAAATATTTTTTTAATCAGAAGGTCTTACATACGGATTTAGATTTATAACCCACAGATGTGTACCATGTTAAAGATAATGCGTACGAAAGAGAAACACGTGGTCAGAAGACTAAAATAGGAACGAACATACAGTACTTTTACATATCTTTTTTAAGGTTGCAATACATGTGCATCACACTAGGTGGCAGGATTGGAGCTTTTCAAAAACCACCTTTATGAAAAGATTGGATTAATAAGAAGAAATTCAACTTTTATTTTAAAAAAGCCATCAGAAAATCAACCAATATTTGCCTCTGTATGACGAGCCTTTAAGGTGTGCTGCTTCATCAGCATTATCATCATTTTTATTTTTTATAAGCATGAGTCTCAAATTGAAGGTCAAGGTAAGTGTTGTCAATTTATTGTATATTTATCTTAGCTTAAATCCCAGTCCTTACGTCAGCAAGATTTGTTTTTGTGCAGAGCAGATTTTCAGTTAAACATTGTATCAAAAGGTAAGGGGTGTGTATATAAAGTGTACATTTCATTTCTGTACCTGACAGTCTAAATATTAGTCTGGAAGATATAGAGCTTGGAGAATCCCATGAGGGCACCACATCAGAGTGTGCAGATAGCAGAAGGAAGGAATGACTTTTTCAAACTGCTTGCTGGGAGTTTGCCTTTCACTGACCTGTCTATAATGAACTGAAGGGTTTTATTTCTGAACCAGTCATAATGTTGTTTTTTTTACCAGCATCTCTTATGAAGTCCCATGTTTGTGGCTGGCCAGAATGTACAGAGGTACAGAATTAGAAACAAATTCAACAGCTAGCAAATGGAAACAAAAACAGAAAGCAATTGTTGTTGGTAAAAGGAAGGTGGCACCTCGAGTCCATGGGAATATCTGAAACTGTCAGCACATCTTTAGGCCGAGACCTGAAATGTGAAAAAATATTTCATAGAATTTAATTTGAATTGGTCATTATACTGTATGTAACTAAAGCAAATTCCTGTTATTAGTACTCATAATAATTGTTTAGTGTAATAAATACAGCAAAATTGAAAACTAATTTATACTGAGTTATACAAGTACACGAATAACAATTAAGTGGTTGTGAAAGTGAAAGAGAAGCTCCAAAAATGGGAGAACTGAAGACATTTATTTTGTCTTTAGTAACAATGTATTTTGATTGTAGTTTATCACTTGCTATTGATTAGCTTTAGGTCTGAAGCCTGTCTAGTAAGTTTTGATGATTAAGGAAAGGGCTCGCACTCAATCACATCCTCCAGCACATTGTCATAATTCAGTGATCATTTGCCATGAAGTATTGACTTACAGTACATATTGATCCAGATCAATAAACTGAGTAATCTTAAAGCTGGGGGGGAAAGCCTTTTGACTCTTTTTTTACTGTTCTTTTCAATCTAACCTGAGCAGTGATCAGTGAAATAGGGCAGGTCAATAATCTATTAAGGCAAAGCAGGACGAGCGATGAATTGGCACCTGGAGAATTTTGTTTTCCAAAAATGTTGGTTTTCCTTGACTAAGGTTGCATGCTGTGGCCATTTCAGGGAGATAAAAAGGTTGTGATCAATATATATCTTTTTTTGTTAAACATAGAACAAAAAATTTTGAAGATGGTTGTGTTGTTTTAGTATCTGCTATGCTCTGAAGGTCATTTTGTGCACAGGCATGACAACTTCCTCTTTACAGTGCACAATATTATTAGTTTATTATGGTTAGTTATTGAATAGTTATTCATAGTTATCATGCTCAGCAAGTAAAGAAAAAGATTATACTTATTAAAGTCATTCTAATTTTCCTTCCAAAGACATCCCGATTAGCTTAACTTGGTGTCTCTAAATTGTCCTTGTGTGCACCCTGTGATGGACTGCTACTGTATCTCATTCGCAATACTAAGTTGCACCTTACTCTCTGCGCTCCCAGGATAGACTCTGGAGACCGTCATCAGGAATCAGTAGCTTTCCGGTAATGGATTGATAAAAATGCATGAAAATAAATAGTGAATATTAAAAGCATACAACAACAAACAACTAAATATTCTATCTTTGTAGATTTCACAAGGATTTTTCATTCACATGACCATAATATTTGCTAGTATAGTGTTATGCTTTTGATTGTGGCTTGCCTAAAAACCAAAATATATTTGCAAGCTGAGCTTAGTGAGGGAAGTACTGTGTTTCTAATGTGTGCAGAAGATGTTATAAAAACCCACCCCAGGCAAGATGTGCTTTCACATCTGGGTATTCATTTTGCATTTACTAATGTTCTATTTACTCTCCTGATGCCTACAGCTGCCACAAGCCCTGTAAATATTTTCTACTCCATTGTCCATAATAAGCTTTCCTGCTGGTGAGGTATGGATCACTGATTATACAGGTTCAGTGCCCGTGAGAGAGAACGTTTACAGCCTTTCTTACAAGATCATGCAAAGCTATCCATCATCTCTTCAACAAGTGCGTAAAGAAAATGTACTGCAAATGAAAAATCATTGACTTCTAATCGTTTAAGTAATGGGTCCTTACGAATATTTTGTTTAATTTTTGGGATAGAGAAATCTAAATACATAAATACCAACGAATTGTTGTCTCTGTCCATTGGTCTCATCTAGCACCGATTATTATTATTATTATCATTATTATATTATTATTTTTACCACAATCATGATTCAAGCTGTGAACAACTTGTAAATATTTACACGTACTGTAAAATGGTTCTCACTTGTTTATATACTGTACTGTACTTCCCATTGCTTCCACTGGTCCGCTATTTATTCTGTAGACATCCATTGGGATGAATTTGCCAGTGTCTTTGAAGATTTTAAATACTTGGATCAGGATCCCTCCTTTTCTCCCCACTCCAAGACTAAACAGATATTTATTTTAAAAAATGCCTTCAATAAATCAGAGTATGAAACTCAATTTTTAGTTTTTTATGGATGCCACAAAGTCACTTTTATTCTAACAGAAAATTGTCAATGCCATCCTCATGCATCCACAACCCACATGTACCTCCCAAAAATAGCTGGCATTGAAGGTCTGCTCAATCTTTCAGAAAGCAGTACACAAAGGTGATCTTCATGAGTACTTCCTGAAAAAGCAATTAACCATCCATGAGACAGCAGTTCATGAGTCCCTGCTGTTTCTCTCTGAAAAAGGTCTCTGATTTAAGTAAAAAACAGTACAGTCAAGGGCAGATGAGTAGGGTACAAAATTTCACCATGAGAGGTTCCATGTAGCACTTAAAAATGGAAACTCATGTGGAGACATGAACAACATGATTGTGAGAAGGGACATTTTTTTTCCAGAGATGGAAGGTTTCTCTTTGTTATCCAGGGCAAAATTACTGCCAGAAGCACATTATAAAGGATAATTCTTCTAGCAATAATTCTGATCACTAAAAAGCATCAACTCTGGGACCACCACTGAGTGAGACCAAGTCACACAATGTCAGTGAATGGCCAGTGTTCAGTAATGTGTTCCAATTACATTCAGCGATACTACAGCATCAGTGGAATCATCTGCCAGCAGCTAACCAAAAGCCATTTTAAGTACCAGCCTGCACAGAATGAAGATTTACTGGGAGAAGCCCATTGCCACATATGGCAAAGTAGCATACAACTATCTGAACATTTTTACTCTGAAATGGAAGAACATGAAAGTTTGATGTACTGTAATTAATGTTGCTGTACCCCTTGACAAAGACCTTTTCAGTGACCTCAAAAACATTTACCACCTTGAGGGTGTGTGGATGATACCAATTATCATTTCAACAAATAGTCTTACTTCAAAGGTGTTGCATCAGAGCCTCAAATGCTGTGCAAGAAAGGCACAGACTTTGGTAACGACTCACATTGTGAGAGCATGATGTACTGTAAATGGTGGACTGGCACAGCTCACAACAGTGCTGCTACCATGCTAAGTCCATTTTTTGGGAGTGAAAACAACAAAAATAATAAAAGAAACTACTTGATGGAAAGCCAGAAAAAGGGGTGAAACTAAGGATTATGAATGTAACAGTTATCCTGCTCTGCAGTACATACTTTGTAATTCTGTACAGAAATCCTTACTGTTTTTCGGGTCTTTGGGAACTTAAAGTAGGTATAAAATACCACGCTTGTCCACTTAAAGGAAAAAAAATATTAGTTCCTAAAACCAAACACCAGGAAGACAAATTTGGCATAGACAACACACAAAATTCAAATTGTATTGTAAAGATATTCAATCATGAATATCCTTTTTACAAGTCCTCCATCATTTTTTAGGATGAAGAATTCACATTTATTTATCATAGAATAGAGATTTAAATGAGATTTATTTATTCGAACGAGCTGTATTGTAAAAATTTAACTTTTAAACGTTACATACTGCCTGACTGGATTTTGATTGCTAACAGGTAATGCAGAGACTCTGCATGCACTGCACAATGTTTTTAACTTTAACTTTAATTGAAATTAAAAAGGGTAAAACTGGATCTGAAAATGGATTCATGAATAACACTGTGATGTACAGAGCTGTTTCAAAATGTATGTTAAGAATGAGAGAGAAAATAATTTTCCCTAGTGTATACAAAATACTATGGATCACATATTAGGTTTTTGGTGTTAGGAAGTAAACCATCCTCATAGTATCTCAAAGATAATTGAATTGAAACCTTATTAAACATGCCTTATTAAACATAAACTTTACCATTCTAACTTCAATATACTGTACAGTATATTCATCTGGACCGTATTACCAGAAATATTTACCCATCTGGATATTTACCCACCAAAATTTTTTCTTTCTAAATTGTGAGAATTGTTTAGAACTGCTGACCTGTTTTTCTTATCTAATGAGTGTACTTTTGTTGTTTATTCATGAATGGGTTCTTCTTGTGTTAAATGTATTATGTAGGGAGTAGCAAATTTATCATCTAAGAAGTATATATATATATCATTGTATTGGGATGAATTTAACGGCATGGCCTGAATACCTGGGAAGTGGGTTTATCTGAAAGAGTTGTGCCCTTAAGTCCACTTTCCAGTGCAAAGTAATGGAGTTCATTGACTGTTTCCAAAAGCCCAATTGCGTAATATGAATACATGACAAGAAAATGGATTGACAGAGATATACAATAAAATAGCCTTGCTTTATTTTTTGAAGTCTTATCTTTAAGTAGATAAGATCTTTAAATATTGATTCAGATCAGAACCCTGACATTAAGTTAATAATGGCAGGCGGTCAATCTGCACAAACAACAATGACATCAACAGGAACACCAAAAACACATGAATATTGAAAACAGCTACTCTTTTGAAACCCTTTAAAGATGATAATTAGAATTAACCTGGTGACTTTGCCAAATGTGACATACTGCTGTACAAATGTTTTTATAAGAAAAATGTAAAAAACAATTCTAACATCATGTGAGAATAATACGTTTAGCGTAATATCACCTATAGGTTTCTTAGATGGCAGAAATGGTACAATAAACAGAATGTAACACAAGCACAATGGTATAGAAGCAGTACAACAGTCTAGAGATCCAAAAGGAAGATCAGAAGATCAAGTGCAGTCTGTACAGATGGCTGATGTTTAGCTGGTCATAGCACCAGGGGATGTTACTAATCTGTTCAGCTGCAATTATTTAAAAACAATCATGCTCATGACAGACATTTCTGGGATTTGATTTTGTTTGCTAACAGAAGCTGTTATCAGCAGCCGCATATTTACTGGCATTTTGCAGGTAATGATTAACAGCAGAATGCAAACATCCAATGTGCACTATCAGTAGGGAGTGAAGTATATTAATCCTGCATTCTCTGCAGAAGCATCAACATACAGTACAAAACCAAATAAACTTTGGCTCTCTATGGTAATTGTTACTGAGGGTAGCAGAATGGTAAGTGCTTTGCCTCACCATGTTACATAGGCAAAGTGTCCTCCATTGACAAAGATGAAAGGATTCTCCCTGCTGTCAGCTTAAAAGACACTTTTATCAGTCACCTGTCATTAGACTGCAGTATTAGCTTGAAGCACCATAATAAGGATGTATAGAGCTCCTTTAATGCACAGGAGCTCAACAGTTACACAGAAGATCCAGTTTCCATTTTTGATGCTGCTTCTAAAATCTGTTACTACAGTGTGGGAGTAGTGGGTCTGGCTCTGTCCTCATTGTTCACTGTCTTATGATGTGTGTCCAAGCCACTTGTGTCTGTGACACACAAGGCCCACAGCGTATTTGTGGAAGAGAAAGTAACCAAAATTGGGAGTATGCCCCATCTCTATGAGCAAAAGCTGAATTTTCAAATGACCAATGTCCAGAATTCCACTTACTGTATGAGTAAATGCAAAGCTTTGAAAGATTGAAAAGCTTATCATGTTGCATATTAGTTGTCAACTGCTTGTTCCTGTTGTCTGTTTCATACTGTACTGTATGTTACAGATCTTATGCATGTTCTTAGTTTTCAGTTTTAGAAGAAATAAACTGTGGAGTAGCATTCAAACCTGGGAACAGGAGGCACGTCTTTTATAGAAAGGGTTCTGGGAGTAAGGAATAAGCTACATAGTTGAAGCTGAAGCTGAAGTCGTTGAAGCTGATAAACAAGATTCCTTTACACAGCTTGTGGATGAGATTTTGGATCAATTAGCTCATAACTACTTAATGAGTGAGATAGACCAAATTATTTATTTTATTCTTAAAACACTCTTAATAATACTTTAGCATCAGGGAGGTCAAGTGCAGCAGTAAACGTCGTAATTGTTAAGCCAACTGAATAATTAATGAATACAATTAAATTTGTATAACATGTAGTAACTTGTAGATTAGCACTCTAGTTTTACTCTAGGTATACTTACTCTAAGTTTTACTCTAAGTATATCCACAATGGTTTCTTTATTTTGGATTCCACAAAAGCTAATTGACTGACATTAACACGTATGCAATAGGATGCACTTCTTCATCACATAGTGACCTGGTGCATAAGTTCCAGTATAAAACACTATAACCAGTCTTGTGAAGAATGCTCTAGGTTTTGGACCTCTTTCACTGGGGATCTATATGCACAGAATTGAAATAAACTCCTGGAAACATTCTGGAATGGAACATTCTCTTTCAAGTACTAAGCAGTCAATGAAGGATTGACTCTAAAGACTACAGTATACTGGTGTTGCTTTCTACCTGTTTTACGATCCACATCTGGAGCCAAGCACCTTTTATTTCTTTTCATATACAGTATAAAGATCCACGAAATGGAGCAGTTTATTTTCAAATGGAGGAAATGCATTCTCGTGGACAGGGATTGTGTTGAAAAGTTAAACCACATACTGTACATGAAATATTGCCATCCATTTCTTGCCATTTTAAATAGGTATTAGCCTGATAAAACATTGGTACTTTACTTTTTGTTTCTTTGGGGTGGGATAAATAACTAAACTAAACTACATTTTGTTTCAATACGGAAATAATTGCCTTGAGCCAGCCTTCCCAGGATAACACAGGCGTCACTGTGTTTAAAGGGAAGAGATTGATTTTGCTCCTCGGATCATTTTAGCATTCACATTTAATCTGATCTGAAGTGGCACAAAGATGGCTTTGATTGCTTAAGCTTGGCAAGAGATTGTACTGCAATTTCTAACAAATTGAAGAACATAAAATAAAATTAGGAGATAGTGTAAATTAAGGTGGAAATTTACAAATATTGCCTTGCATAGAGCAATGAAGCATTTATGTGCCATTGTCAGTTTAAAACTTCTCATATCTATCATATTGATTCTGTGGTTTGGTAGTACTGTATGTTTCAGTCCCAAGAATTAATTGCATCTTTACTACTGTTTATGATCTGGCAGTATGAAATACAGATCATATCTTGAATTTGTGCTAACAGCTTTTTCTTTTTCTGTATGATGTCTTATTAAAAAAGAAGAATCCAATCGCAGGATTAAGCAAAGCCATGAAATCCCTAAGTAGTCCTGTGTACAGTTTATTGTTGATTTAACCAACTAGGCCTACAAGCCCTGCACTGCAATGTGCTTAAATGATTGCATCTTTCTAATCTTTCTGTCTTTCACTGCCAGCAGTAGCTCTGTCAGGATCCTCTAATTCCTTTAATACAAAGCTCTGCAGAGCTTCAAACAGTTTAAAAACAGAAAACCACCCCACCCCTCTAGCATGGCTAATTATCATAACAGTATCATTTAGAATGATACAAATGTCTATAGATTTTAAGAATGTGCACTATACTTGTATTTTTTTTAATAACACTGAGTTATTTTCCCCTCATGCAGTATGGGTGTAACTACACTCCAAACCTTTTCATAAGTGGAAGAATGTCCTCCTCTAGAGGGCGCTCCGCCTTTTTTGTATTTGAGTTTCTTTATTATGTGGACCCGTCTCCTATTTTCCTGTCCCTACTTAAGTTTGGCATCTGCAAGCTTCAGGGCTTGGTATTGGAAGATGGACGCCACAAGGCCTGCCTATCCCCCGGGCTTGCGGATAGCTGGAGGGCAGGTCTTATTCCCTGGCGTCCTGACCATCTTAGTCCAGAGCTCGGAGCACCCGGCTACGTTACGATTTTAACTTCCTTGTTCCTGATTCCTCGTCCCTGTTCCTGTCTCTGTATGGATGGATCTCCCGGCTATGGGCTTTTGGACTGCTTCCTGGTTTCCCCTTTCAGATTGTTTTGGACTTGTTCGCCGGAGCCATGCCCCCCGAGCACTAGAACACTGCTGTCACCCCCCCAGTCAGTCACCCCATCCTGATCCTGTCCTGTTTCCCTGTTGCCCTTCTCCAGTCTCTTCCGGATTTTACCGTCTGCATAGGGTCCTACTGTAGATACACACTACGCGGGAGTCTGGACCGGCTCCCGTGACAATTATACTATTAAGTTAAAATTCTCGCAATTGTGGAAAAAGTAAGCACAAAAAAATGGAGCACTTACTTCATAAAACAGAAGCTATTTGGGTTAATTAGAGTGAATATACAATATCTGTACTGCTCCAAAGTAATTTCAGAGGTAAAGAGGCTTTATTCTGTGACATTATTGGACCTTTATACAAGAAAGTTATATTTTATCATCACGTGTTTACACTGTTTAAGGAAATTTTAAAAAAATGTTTCTTTGCATATTTGAATTTGCATGCAATCAGCTATTTATTTTACATTTTATTGTTTTATGAAAATACATTAATTATATTCTGAACATTTACTGAGGTCAGTAATTCCTTATAATGTGTGTATATATACAGTACATACTTCATTTTTTAGCATACAATTACCCTCTATGTGTTCCTATTTTATATAGGCACCTGTTTATTGAGATGTAGGTAGAGGAGTACTACTCAAGTGTACAACATTAGTGTCACAGCCTGGGACTTGAACCCACCACCCCACAGTTAGGGGCACACAGCATTATCCACACTGCTCCATCCCACCATCTGGGGTGGTGTTGGATTCTATACAGACTTAAATGAAATTTCTTGCTTTGCCTTGTGTAAGGGAAATGGATTGGTGAAGGAGCACTTCTGAGATTAAGGCTGAAACTGCCCCAGGTCAGGGTTTAGCTGCTTTATTCTGTGGATTATTAAAAAGAACAAGAGAAGGCAGCAGTTTTCAGGTACTGCAGTTACATGAGAAGGCACATAATCCTTTGAATTCAAACACTACCTTTGCTCTTCTTTAAATCCTACATCCACCTTCTACTAAACACCTCTGATTCTTAATCACTCCTTCATATCTAACTAACTCCTGATACCATAACCAAACTCTCCCTTTTGGATACCTCAGCCAATGGTGGGTTGCTCTTCAATGGTGACAGCTACACATCACTTGTACTCAATGACTTGTCAAACTGTTGTTTGTAGAGTAGCAGGTTCCATGCTCAACCTCACAATCATGCTTGTCTTCAGCAATTTTGTCTACCACCTACCTCCAGCCCTTGACTTGTTACATTATAATTAAGGAAAAAGGGACAAAATACCACAATTGTGTTTTCTCATTAAGATAGGACCAGGACAGGGTCACATGAAAGAAGCCTTTAAAAAGCCTTTTTTAAAACCTTTAAAAATCATTTTTCAGGTGGCTATATGAGACATTTTGAACAATGAAGATGTTTCTATCTGGGAATGTCAGAAGACACTAATCAGTGTTGCATGGTTGCATATAAATTCATACCTCAATGAGCATTCAATGCCACTATATCAAACCCCTTGCACCAGACACCTCTGCTGTAGTTTTGAGGTAGCACAAAGCTCTGATAATGTGTTGGTGAGACATCCAATTGCAAAGGTTTTGACATTTATTGTTTTATTTATATCCCTGAGACCTTTGCATATTGTCAACGAGCCTATTATCAGCAGATTATGTGATCCCTGACCATGTTATGGATACTGGAGTGCTCATGCAGGAACAATCATCAAAAATGTCATTGATGACCTCAGAAGGTCAGTGTGATAACATTCTGCCCATCCTAATCCTTCTCTGTTGTTCACTGTGCTCTTAATTAATATGGCCATCGCATGCCTTTACCGGATGCATCAATTAGTGCAGAAGCTAATGCGACTGCTCTGCTCTCCTTTATTTCTAACAGTCCACATACCCTTTATTCTGCAAGTTTGTTTGCCATTTAACAACAGCCTATGTCTCTTTTAGGAGTTTTTTTAAAAAACACATGCACAATCAGAGCTCAGTTCACATTGCGTTCTTTGCTCTGTTTAATGTGTTGAAGTTTGAATAGGAGAAATTACCTTGAGTTAACATTGTACTCACACTGACCAGATGCAACTTAATTTACAATTGTGATTTTTGACCCCTGTCATATTCACTGGACTCAATCAGCATTAGAAAAGAAGTAACTGTAGTTTTTGATAGCGGAAATGGCAATAGGTTTTGGCTCACCAAGCACGATCAATAATGTTAAATGCAGTGTCACCGACATTGCTTCTTTTACAGGAATTGCTGTGTTTTTGCCATTTTGTTTTGCTTACACAGTTTTGGCAATGCACCAGACAGCCAGTAGAGGTATGTCAGTAGAAGAGAAAACATGAGTAAGTAGAAACACAACACAGAGAAAATGTCACTTTAATAGTACAAAGAAATTAAAGATTGTTCTACTTTTAATTGGTTACTACTTTCTTGCTGAAGAGAAGTGTATTTTAAAAGAAAATTGAAACAAATTTGAAAAAGATTTCACTATATTTGGCATTATATTAGAGCTTACATTGATATGACAGTTTTTTACATGCTACTAATGCATGACATAGTATAGATTAAGATATGAATTACAATATCAAGTACTTTTAAAAGAAACAAGAAGTTCTTGGAAATTCAACTTTGAAGGAAAAAATCTTGATGCTGGTTAATAAACTTATTCAGATTTTGATATGTGGTCTCAAAAAACTCTTTTATCTTTGGCATCTGTTGCTTTTCAAGGATTTTATTTACAATCTCATTCTCAATGGCCTTGGATGCACAGTTCTTATGCTGAATATTATGAGAGAGGTTTTTCAAGGGTTCAATTACTAAGACACCAATTCCAGAAGCCTGTTGTCTTTCCATCACATGCTTTCTTAAATACTCCTCATACCTGTTAAACAAACTTGTTAACATCTCTCTGTAGGTAGCAATTGTTGAATCTGTTCTTGCCCTGTTTCCTGCTCCGATCCTTACAAGATGGATCTGCATGTGGGTGTGAAAGGCAGCACCATTAATCCATCTTTTCACGGCACTGGAATCCATGTGTCCATTCATAATCATTGCTGTATAAGCATGGAGCAGCATGTCATTCAGCGTGTGTTCATAGCGACTGGTTTCTTCTTTCATCTTCTGGGGGTCATCCGTGATTTCTGAGACTTCAGTCAGGTACTTACGTATCAGAGCCCCGATTTCTGATCCAGTTTCCTCACCAAATGTGCCTTGGAGTGGATGCTTCACTGTCTGCATTTTGATCCCTTGTCGCAGGAGGATTTCAAACAACAAAGACAAAGTAATGGCAATGATCCCCACGCCTCCATAAGCTATTTTAGTGTTCTCCTGAAAATGGGAAGCCAGCATTTTTGTGAAACTGCTGAACTGATCTGTGCTGAGGGAGCTCTGTATGTCAGCAAGGTGACAGCTGAGCTGTGCAGAGGAGTTCAAGGAAAGGTATTTTAAGAGAGTACTGTCTATAGTTATGTCAGGGAGAATCCCTGCATCACTGGCAACATAGAACAGATCTTCTACTGTGTCCTTGGATGGATGGCAACTGCTGCTTCCTCCTCCCATGTTTTCTTGCTCTCATGATGGATAATATCTGTTTAGTGGTTGTATTTATATTGTCTTCTGCTAAATGTGCAGTTCATACATTTGCCTGAGAGCCATTGCCCCCTACTGAGTAAATATTTAAAGCCTGCACTCCCAGAGAGCAGTTTTCACAAACAAAAACAACATGAAGAGGAAAAAAAAAGGAACCATAATCAGTTGTCAAACAAATTCCTCTGCAATCTGGTTTTCTAATACAGAACTAGAAATCTTTCACAAAACTCTGCTGTAGTTTGGTTTGTGTGTCTGTTTTTTTAGAAAGCTGCTCACAGATTCTCAAATGACAACATAATCTAAGTAACAATCCTCTGGAGCCACAGAGGCTTCATTTTATGTTTAGACTTCATAATGTACTGCAGCACTTTCTAGAAATATGATTTGGTGCCAAGGGTTTAATCAAGAACCTCCTTCAGTTAAAAAAAAATATTTTGTCATGCAGGCGTCTGTAACATTTCCAATTAACTCCTTGGTCAGAAAACGTAGGGTAGAACTTGACATTTTTGTTGCTGAAGTTTTATTTTCCCCACTAGTAAACCTTTTGTTATTTTCATTCCCGTCAAAAAAAAACATTACTAAAGACTGTAAGAAACAATAGATCTACTGTAAGAAAAGCAAGGGGCTGATTAGACATAAGTGAATATTTGTTCCATTTTGTTAATTTTTGATGTTTCACTTAGCCCTCTAGTTGTTTGAATCTGTTCTGAAGAGGCATACTTTCTCTTTGGCTTTTTTATTGAATCTGTTGCTTTTTACTATTGCCATTGTGACATTTGTCCTCTGAAACGTGTTCCTCGGAATCCAGGTCATCACCAACTCCTCTTCCTGTAATTCATGCTCTTTTTTGTGTGCAACATGTCCTTGTTTAAGAATTTTATAGCTTCTTGGACTACAGAAGGTTTGCAATAATTCCTTACATTTGTAAACAAAATGCATTGTTCTTTATGGGTTATATACCCTCCATGCAAATTATTTTATGATGTATTGAAATACAACTCATTTATAAATTCCGCAATATATTTGTGTTAATAATTGCTGTGGTCTGTTGTATCCTGAATTTGTAAAGCGATTTAAGATGTTGCTCACAAAGATACGGTGCTATGCCAAATATATATTGATTGCTGTCCTGTTCACTGAAATGTCAGGTTAACAGGTTGGGAGCAATTATAATGCAGCTCATTAACTTTGCTTTTTCTAAAAAAAAAATCTTGTGTTACAGAACCGTAAGTGAACACCGTCGGAGTACATGTGGCCTCTTAAATAAAATTGCTCATTTGTTTGTATGGTTGGTTGTTATTTTTCCCCCGACAGCTGCAAAGAACAAAATTTGGTAATGACAGGGTGTAGTAAATAGCATTCTGAATTCCCTGTTTTATTTGCTCAGGCTCAGCAAAGAGACCATATAGATTCTATTTAAATAACTCAGTGACAGACTCCACACACACAGATTCATTTTTCATTTTCATTTGGCTTTAGTGGACGCATCATTATGGGAAATATTTCACTAAGCCAGTAAGTGACAAGACAGTAGGTACTGCATTGTGAGGGAGTGTTAACATGCCATGTCAGACAAGCATAGAAATCCACTTAAATTAATCCTCTGTGTGGAGGTGCAGTAGGAGCTTTTTTATTCCTGAGAAAAATTGCTTGAGCTGTGCAATAGTAAACACAGAGCATGTTTCATGTCAGATGCAAGGCAGACGCCTCAATCTTGGTTAATGCCCAGCCATGACATGAGGTGTCATAACTAGTCTGCAGTAATTCCACCAGATTCACTCAAGATGGCTCACGTCCAAAGTTTATTTGCCATTTGTTACAGTATATGGGAATTAGGAATAAAAATGTAAGCCAGTAGTAGAAAAAGACCGTGTCATCTGTATATAATACAGTGTACGATACAGCATCCA